>NC_064620.1:528239223-528550013 GCF_023898315.1 Schistocerca nitens
GATAAAGGTCGGATTGTAGCTTATCGCGATTGCGGTTTATCGTATGCGACATTGCTGCTCGCGTTTGTCGAGATCCAATGACTGTTAGCAGAATATGGAATCAGTGGGTTCGGGAGGGTAATACGGAACGCCGTGCTGGATCCCAACGGCCTCGTATCACTAGCAGTCGAGATGACTGGCATCTTATGCGCATGGCTGTAACGGATCGTGCAGCCACGTCTCGATCCCTGAGTCAACAGATGGGGACGTTTGCAAGACAACAAACAACTGCACGAACAGTTCGACGACATTTGCAGCAGCATGGACTATCAGCTCGGGGACCATGGCTGCGGTTACCCTTGACGCTGCATCACAGACAGGAGCGTCTGCAATGGTGTACTCAACGACGAACTAGGTGCACGAATGGCAAAACGTCATTTTGTATGATGAATCCAGGTTCTGCTTACACCATCATGATGGTCGCATCCGTGTTTGGCGACATCGCAGTGAAAGCACATTGGAAGCGTGTATACTTCATCGCCATACTGGCGTATCACCCGGCGTGATGGTATGGGGTGCCATTGGTTACACGTCTCGGTCACCTCTTGTTCACATTGACGGCACTTTGAACAGTGGACGTTACATTTCAGATATGTTTTGACCCGTGGCTCTACCCATCATTCGATCCCTGCGAAACGCTACATTTCAGCAGGATAATGCACGACCGCATGTTACAGGTCCTGTACCGGCCTTTCTGGATACAGAAAATGTTCGATTGCTGCCCTGGCCAGCACATTCTCCAGATTTCTCACAAATGGAAAACGACTGATCAATGGTGGCCGAGCAACTGGTTCATCACAATACGCCAGTCACTACTCTTGATGAACTGTGGTATCGTGTTGAAGCTGCATGGGCAGCTGTACCTTTACAGGCCATCCGAGCTTCGTTTGACTCAATGCCCACCATCGCAAAGAATATGACGTCAGATAGTCAGTCATCGGTGCAACTGTGATTACCTTCTCTCTGTTACTACACACGGCACTAAACTACCAGGGTTCACTGAAAAGTAATGCCTCCACCTTCGTAACTCTTCTACAGTTGGCAGTATTGGTGTGCGGCAGGTAATGGCTTGTTTCGTAGCCTCTTCTCTACAGCTCCAGTTGCCGGGAAGCCTTAGCACTGAACGGTTGTGTTGTTACAGTGTTAAGTATGGAACCCTACGCAGACGGTCGGTCAATGCGATTTAGGCAATGTGCAGTCATTGAATTCTTGACAGCAGAAGGTGTCGCCCCAAAGGAGATTCACTAGGGAATGAAAGCAGTTTATGGTGATTGTGTCGATGTGAGTACTGTGCGTCGTTGGGCGAGTAACTTTAAAGACGCTGAGGCGGGAACATCTGACCTGCGTGACTAATAAAGAGTCGGACGTCCTGTGACAGCAACCACCGAGTTCCACAAGCAAAATGTTGATAGGCTGATTCAGGACGATCGTTGTATCACCCAGAGAGAAACTGCAAGCACAATCGGCATTTTACAAGAACGTGTGGGTGACATTATTGCTTTTCTTGGCTATCGAAAGATCGGTGCACGATGGGTATGCCGGATGCTGGCTCCTGAAATGAAAGCGCACAGACCTGAAATTTGTCAGCAACTCCTCTCACGTTACGACAATGAACGTGACGCCTTTCTCCATTCAATTGTGACAGCAGACAAAACGTGGGTACACCATTACGATCCGGAGACCAAACGTAGTCTATCGAATATCGACACAACGACTTGCCCCAGAAAAAGAAACTCAAGACGCAGTCCTCAGCTGAAAAAACCTGGCCACAGTGTTCTGGGACGCAGATGGTGTTATCCATGTTGATTTCCTTGATCGTGGAACAACAATAAATTCAGAGTGTTACATCACAGCGCTGCGAACTCTGAAAAGACGGCTAACAAAGGTCCGAAAGGAAAAGGGAAATGTTTTGCTGCAGCATGTCAAAGCAAACCACACACTTCACGTGCCACCGCAGCAGAACTTCAGAGACTGAATCTCACCACCGTACAGCATCCTCCGTACAGTCCAGATTTAGCACCGTCTGACTTCCATCTGTTCCCGATAATGGAAGGCGATTTGCGGGGACATCATTATGCTTCTGGTGAAGACGTTGAGAGAACTGTGAGGCTGTGGTTGCGGAAACAGAGTGTCAACTTCTTCCGTGCCGGCTTCAAAAACCTTGTTCATCGTCGACAAAAATGGTTCAAATGGCTCTGAGCACTATGGGACTTAACATCTGAGGTCACAGTCCCCTAGAACTTAGAACTATTTAAACCTAACTAACCTAAGGACATCACACACATCCATGCCCGAGGCAGGATTCGAACCTGCGACCGTAGCAGGTGCCAAGGTGTCGCTGCATCAGTAACCTCCCAATGATCCACACACTGCTTCCCGCGGAGTGCATCCTTCATAGGGCCAAACAGGTGGAAGGCAGAACCTGCGAGATCCGGGCTGTACAGTCGCTGAGGGAGACCAGTCCAATGAACTTTTGTGAGCTCCTCACGAGCGCGCCGACTTGTGTGACGTCTGGCGATCACATGGGAAAGGAGAAGTTCGTGTGCATTTTCGTGGTGACTAATACGCTGAAGACATTTCTTCAGTTTGCTGAGGGTAGCACAAAACACTTCAGAGTTGCTCGTTGCACCGTGAGGGAGGACACCAAACACAATGACCTCTTCAGAGTCGCATAAGACCTTCGCCACAACTTTACTGGCTTAGTGAGCGCCTTTGAATTTTTTCTTCGGAGAAGAGTTTGTGTGGCGCCACTACATGGAGTGCCGTTTTGTTACCGGTTCGAAGTGATAAACCCACGTTTCAAAGCTTTTGCGATCAGCCTCGTAAAGCGCAAGCAATCGCGCACAGATAGTCCTTCGTTGCCGTTTATTGTCGTCAGTTAGGCGGCGATGAACCCCGCAGGCACACAGTTGAGTACCCCCCATCTGATGGACGAGTGTGTTACCACCACCAACAGAGAAGTCCAGCTGAGCAGCGAGGTGTTCGACTTTGATCCGTCGATCACCTCGAATGAGAGTATCTGCACGTTTCCAACACAGGAGTCACAGCTGTGTGAGGCCGGCAAGCACGCGACATTGTTGCAATGGTGACAGACGCGACGTCCGACAACACACCGTGCTTTTGTTCACTGCCACGGCTCCGTAGACATTCTGCAACCGCCTATGAATATCTGCGATACTCTGGTTTTCCTGCAAAAGAAACTCATTGGCAGATTGTCCGCCCCCGGTAGCTGAGTGGTCAGCGTGACGGAATGTCAATCCTAAGGGCCCGGGTTCGATTCCCGGCTGGGTCGGCGATTTTCTCCGCTCAGGGACTGGGTGTTGTGTTCTCCTCATCATCACCATGTCATCCCCATCGACTCACAATCCGCCCGACAGCTGGGGTATCCCAGAACTGAGAAGACTCCTGCAGCAGAACGACTAGAGACAGTACTGTGCGGTTCAATTAAATTGGCACATGGAACACTGAGAAGAAAACTGGCCCCTACGTGTTGGCGCCAGTTATGACTGGATTATGTTCACGTGAAAACAAAACAAAAACAAAAAAAACGATGGTAATCACCGAAACCACCTAAGATAATGGTCCTTCGAATGGTCGACGCAGGAGAAATACATGCCGCCCACATTGGCAGAGATGGTCAAGATTACATGGTTTGCTGCCAGATTTATGATGCGACACCGCGTGCTGCAGGGATTGTGATGCAGATGATAACTTCATTTTCACTCCCGCCCGTGACTAGGATTGTCATTTACTTTATTCATGTCACAAAAAAAGAAAAAAAAGAGGGCGGCCATTACGTTGGTTTTATATTTTATGGTTTCCAAATTGTTTTTGCTGTCTCTATACTTTCCCCTAGGACAGCACAATTATACAAATAAAGATTGTTTGTTTACCCTGCCTTCCCGTTACCAAAAAAAAAGTGGTCGCGTTGTTGGACCATAAAGCGAAGGAACCGCGTGTTTATTTTTATTTTACTTTTTCTTTTAAAAAAAAAGCGCGCTAACGCGTTGCTAAATAAAAAAAAAGTGGTAGAAAAAAAACTGGGGTCAACTCAAAAGACTTGCACCTGGCGAACGGTCTACCCGACGGGAGGCCCTAGCCCCACGACATTAGTATTATTATTGACAGATTGGAGCGCACCTTCGTTACAGATGCCAATTTGAAGACTACGTATAGCACCGCCACCTATCGGAACTTTATGAAACTACAGGGGCCGCAGCGGGAGTATTCCACGATCTCCCACAACAAACCACATTTTTTCAACAGAAATTGGCCGAGAAAAAATGTGTTTCATTCGTTAGTGAACTCGCCTCGTACCTGAGTAGCTGGACGTGTAACGGTACTACTTGTGGCTTGGCGCATCAAACGGAAGTACAGAATTTCTAAAATGTCCACCAATGTCTTTTTGAAATGATGTCGTCGCCCCAGCACATCGGCAGCAAGTGTATCTCCATTGCTCTGCTTTTGCTTCGGGGCTTTTAATGGAACTATCAAGAAACAAGCAAAGAGAGTCTCTACTGAAATAATGAAGTCCGTAATTTAGACGGACGTCGGAAACATTTTTGTGTTATGCTCACATCTTCAGACAAAACGGCGAACTGTGCAATGATGTGGTGTAATGAAACTTCCTGACAGATTAAAACTGTTGGGCCGCACCGAGACTCGAACTCGGGACCTTTGCCTTTCGCGGGCAAGTGCTAGTTCTGCAAGGTTCGCAGGAGAGCTTCTGTAAAGTTTGGAAGGTAGGAGACAAGGTACTGGCAGAAGTAAAGCTGTGAGTACCGGGCGTGAGTCGTGCTTGGGTAGCTCAGATGGTAGAGCACTTACCCGCGAAAGGCAAAGGTCCCGAGTTTGAGTCTGGGTCCGGCACACAGTTTTAATCAGTCAGGAAGTTTCATATCAGCGCACACTCCGCTGCAGAGTGAAAAATCAATGTGGTGTAATAATGAGTACTCTTACACGAGCCACACGGAAAGAAGCGTATCATTCCCATCAGTCAAAATACAGTTCCTCCTCATTTTCAAACTGAGTAGCAAATAATGCTAACGTTTCACAAACCAAATTACACTTTCCCAAGCTCAGTTATCGCCTGCAATTGGTTCAAATGGCTCTGAGCACTATGGAACTTAACATCTGACGTCATCAGTTCCCTAGAACTTAGAACTACTTAAACCTAACTAACCTAAAGACATCACACACATCCATGCCCGAGGCAGGATTCGAACCTGCGACCGTAGCGGTTCCAGACTGAAGCGGCTAGAACCGCTCGGCCACACCTTAACGTCTGCACGACACGCAGAGCCGCGATCTTAGATGCATTCCATCAATCCTACGTGGTCGGCCCTTCCTCAAACAACTGAACTGTTGGTGTGAAACATTTCGCTAGTCGTTTACTCGAAGCGATGCCAAAGACACACGAAGTAATTCGGCTCTTTCCAGTTACTCAAATGTTTTCTAGAATTTGATAACGAAATAGTCTTTTGATTGCTTACAGTATTAATCGGTTATCACATATCATTATCAACGAAATCGGAATGTTAATTCAGCAGTGATTGATTAATGAAAATGCGTTTTGGCATGCGTGACAAACGGTAATCCCTGTTATTACAGTAGCCAGTCAGAACATAAGTCGATTCAGTTGCCGCAGTTTCGCTCAAGCGTTACAATACGGTAGTAGCAGCTGTCGTTCGTACCTGATTCCACCTTATGCGTAATATGCTAGCTGCTGTATCTCCGCTCAGCTGAGATGTGATGTGTGAGACTAAAGCTTTGGTACCAAAAGCCAGAAAAGTTGCGTGTGTATTAAAAAAGTAAGGCCATCAATAGATTTTTTACCTTTTTTAGCTGATGTGGCCATAGTGTGCGTAGTTATTTTACAATTATTAAAAGTATTTAAAATCATTCTGTGCAGTACTAAAAATGTGGATTTATATTGCCTTACCCGATTCGTTTCATTGATTTAAAACATCTTCAGTGACATGCAATGAAAGATATTCACAACTTTAATTTGGTCTCAGATCTCAAGACAGTTCGTGACGTTTACTTACAGCACTTTTTGCCTGATTTTCCGCTTAGGCATTGAAGTGACGCCAACTTGCAAATTTTGCAGGTATTTCTACGTTTGGCATTGACTTTATTCGTGTGATTCATCGTGAAAGACGACAAAATATATCACCAAACGGTCTTCTGGATAAACGTATGTGTAGTGGTGCCAACGATACCGTACGTTTCGGTTTTCGCTTTGTCTAAAAATGTTCTTTCGACCTGTCGCTGCCACCTGTGTGTTACGTCGTTTTATTTATTTTGTCGTAAACTGCATCAATAAATGTGTAGTGTTGCAACCCAAAGCGAAATTACACTAAAACATGTGCCCAAAGCCGCAATACCTGAAAACGTACAAGGAGACGATAATGTAAGAGAAAATTAGACAAAAATGCTGTAAGAAAAAAAATCACACGTAATTAGCTTTTGTAGTGACTGTTCTTAACTTTAGAAAGCAAACCAAAAGAATAAATATGTTCCACTCAACTGACAATGTTTTAAATTTTTTAAAAAAATGAATTTTGTACGACAATATAAACACTCATTTTTAGTAGTTGAGCCGGCCGTTGTGGCCGAACGGTTCCAGGAGCTTCAGTCTGGAACCGCGTGACCGCTACGGTCGCAGGTTCGAATCCTGCCTCGGGCATGGATGTGTGTGATGTCCTTAGGTTAGTTAGGTTTAAGTAGTTGTAAGTTCTAGAGGACTGATGACCTCAGATGGTAAGTCCCATAGTGCTCAGAGCCATTTGAACCATTTAGTAGTTGCTAAGACTGATTGCACATACTACAATAATCGGTAGAAAAAGGTTTTACTGGTACTTTTAGTTTCCTGCACTGACTTCGATTTCCCACGTAATCGTCGCTCACTCCTAGACGCTTCAACGTTGCAATGCGTTGTTTAACGTAGTAGTTTCCGCCTGGAAATGAAAAAAGAGTGTCTTTAGTTCGTCCTCTTCATCAAACCTTTGCCCATCAATTTATTGTTTCGAGGGCAACAAAAGATAACAGTCGATGGATGTGCCATATATCAAGGATTTTGTATCCCTGGTATTGCGTAAACCAGTCCTCACCTACAAAGCTTTACACTCAGTAAAATAACTGTTGATTTTTTCTACGACCGACGGGAGTGGAGGACCTTCATTAACTGTCCGTCATCTGCAGCAACTAGAAGGAAAGCACCTTCATATGAGGAGAGACCTAAAATGACGCCTTATGTACAAAACCCAGCTTCAGGATTATTCACAAGCCGATACTCGGTGACTGGAGATCACGTATAAAACAGCTACGAAGTGAGAGGTGCACTTGTTCATGTTTACACCACAAGTACCAGCACATTTGACACACAGTTTCACGGAATGTTTCGACACCAGCATTAGAAAAAAATGGTTCAAATGGCTCTGGGGACTGTGGGACTTAACATCTGAGGTCATCAGTCCCCCAGACTTAGTACTACTTAAACCTAACTAACCTAATGACATCACATACATCCATGCCCGAGGCAGGATTCTAACCTGCGACCATAGTAGCAGCGCGGTATCGGACTGAACCGCCTAGAACCGCTCGGCCACAGCGGCCGGCTACCAGAATTACAAAGCTTCAAGTAACAGTACTCAAAAGAGAACCATTCTACTAAGAAACATATTGTGCCGCAAATCACGGTTGATGCAAGAGTTACAACTGCTTCACATAGAGTGGCAGCATCGAAGTTTTTCGCAGCGGCATCCTTGTGTCAAATCTTTTCGTTGTTCAAAATGGTTCAAATGGCTCTGAGCACTATGGGACTTAACATCTATGGTCATCAGTCCCCTAGAACTTACAACTACTTAAACCTAACTAACCTAAGGACAGCACACAACACCCAGCCATCACGAGGCAGAGAATATCCCTGACCCTGCCGGGAATCGAACCCGGGAACCCGGGCGTGGGAAGCGAGAACGCTACCGCACGACCACGAGATGCGGGCTTCGTTGTTCAGACCGAGTCAAATCGAAGTTAAAACTCGAAGGTTGACACATAGTCAAGAGATGACTGTCTGCTGGGAGCGAAGTCTGCTTGCCTTACAGTAGCTTTCAAACATGCGAATCCCGCCCTCCAGGTGACCTCACCGCGAATAGAAATTAGAATTCCAAGCGACGTCGCCCGACCATTCACAAGCTTGAACGTTATTACAGAGTGTTCGGAAACTCCCGTTACAAATTTCTAGGACTTGCAGATGGGAGTGAGTACATAATTTTTTTTTTTTCGGAAACGTATCGTTTCCATTCTACAACAGTTCAATTCAGGTGTGTACAGTTCTACGTCCACTGAGGGCAAGAGAAAAGTCTCAGAGTTGCTTGTCCTGGTGTGCAATAGGGCAGACAAACTGGCGTGTACTACACAGCTGGCCACCGTAAATGCAACACCCTGAAGGAAGCATCCGAATCAAGTGAAATTTACACCATGAGTTTGCAGCGATGAGATATGCAACTGATTAGAATTTCAGCGCAGACGCACATCACGCGCGCCTGTGGCGCCACCTCATAGCGCCATTTAAGGCTTGGCGATTTCGACGAGTGTACGTTCGGCACGTGTGTTTACCTTGTGGTTGTTTCACAAGACGATCAGTTACGCCTCGTAGACAACAGCGAACATATTTTGATCAAGTATCCGAGTTCGACAGAGGAAGGATAGTGGCTTACCGAGATTGTGGATTATCATACAGAGAAATCGCTAGTCGTGTTGGACGAAACCAAACAACTGTAATGCGGATATGTGACCGTTGGATGCAGGAGGGTACGACGGACCGACGTGGTCGATCGCATTCACCTCGGTGCACCACTGCACGTGCTGATAGGCAAATTGTGCGCATGGCAGTGACGGATCGCTCAGTCACATCCCGAACCATAGCACAGCACATTGCGTCTGTAACGCATCATCCAGTGTCTGCGCGTACCATTCGACGCCGTTTACAGCAGAGTGGTCTGTCCGCAAGACGTCCATTGCTTCGTCTACCATTGACGCAGAACCACAGACGTCTCCGTCGCCAATGGTGTGATGACAGACGGATGTGGACGGCAGAATGGAATGACGTTGTCTTTACTGACGAGGCACGCTTCTGTCTGCAGCACCACGATGGTCGGATTCGAGTGTGGAGACACCGTGGAGAGAGGATGCTGGACAGCTGCATTATGCACCGCCACACTGGTCTTGCACCGGGTATTATGGTATGGGGCGGTATTGGATATTACTCTCGCAAGCCTCTAGTACGCATTGCCGGTACTTTAAATAGCCGGCGCTACGTATCCGAGGTGCTGGAGCCAGTTGTCCTTCCTTACCTTCAGGGCTCGGCCACAGCCATATTTCAACAGGATAATGCGCGACCACACGTGGCACGCATTGTCCAAAGGTTCTTCGTAAATAACCAGATTGAATTGCTTCCCTGGCCGGCTCTCTCTCCGGATCTTTCGCCGATAGAAAACATGTGGTCCATGGTTGCTCAACGAGTGACCCAGATTACATCCCCAGCTGCCACACCAGATGATCTTTGGCAACGTGTGGAAGCTGCTTGGGCTGCTGTACCCCAGGAACACATCCAACGTCTCTTTGACTCAATGCCAAGACGTGTGGCAGCGGTGATCTCCAACAATGGCGGCTACTCTGGCTACTGATTCTGGCAGGAACCACATGTCACAGACATCTGTAAACGTAATCATTTGATACTTGGTCAACATGTTATCTACAAAATAAATTGTGTTGTGCTACCTCTTGTATTTCTTGGTGTTGCATTTACGGTGGCCAGCAGTGTATGTCGGACGGTCACCTAATGTCACT
Organism: Schistocerca nitens; assembly: GCF_023898315.1. Classification (NCBI taxonomy): domain Eukaryota; kingdom Metazoa; phylum Arthropoda; class Insecta; order Orthoptera; family Acrididae; genus Schistocerca; species Schistocerca nitens. The sequence continues at coordinate 528,249,115 of NC_064620.1, forward strand.
CGACGTCCCTTGCTGCGAGAAGTCGGGCGTGCGGCTTTGTCGTGGAGAACCACAGTCCTGCCTCCTCGCAGTGAAGGTACCTGTTTCTCGGAGCCGCTACGTAACTTGGGCAAAAAGTTTGTGCGATGGCGTGCTACGTTGCGGGAAACGTTCGTGACACAGCCGACTAGTAGTTCCTTCGTTACATTCCGAAAACGTGTACCGAACCACATTTACTGTTCGAAGACGCACATGTGTTGTAAAAAGTGATAAGTGGATGATCCGTTATGTTTCCTTTCAAATCGTGACTTAATAATTGTAGTGCGACAAGCCTAATTCAATTTCTCAAGCAGAATTGAAACCGTCGTGGTTCCCGCACATGTGTTGTAAAAAGTGATAAGTGGATGATCCGTTATGTTTCCTTTAAATCGTTACTTAATAATTGTAGTGCGACAAGCCTAATTCAATTTCTCAAGCAGAACTGAAACCGTCGTCGTTCCGGACAAGGGATCCTATTCGAAATATTATCTACTCACTCCCCTCTACAAGTTCTAGAAGGGTTGTAACGGGACTTTCCGACCACCCTGTATAAATGAAACAGATTTTCTGCCTGTTACCTCCTGACAAAGACGACAGGTTAGTCTTCGAAAACTCGAGTTTTAGCTCCAGAGTGACGCAGTCTGAACACAAAGAAAATTTTATACCTTCTAATACTGTCAGGTATTGACGGTTTCTGTTTTTGCATCGTCCCACTTTAAACACTCATAGGTCTTTTCATTAGTACTTTTTTTTCAATGTTCTGAGTGGTTTGATGTGGTCCGCCACGAATACCTCTCCTCCCACAACGGAAAATGTTCAAATGGTTCAAATGGCTCTGAGCACTTTGGGACTTAACCTTTGAGGCCATCAGTCACCTAGAACTGAGAACTACTTAAACCTAAGTAACCTAAGGACATCACACACATCCATTCTCGAGGCAGGATCGAACCTGCGACCGTGACTAGAAACCGCTCGGCCACACCGGTCGGCTAACGGAAATGGGCCTTTCTTTTAATGATTACCACCCACGTTCGCGTAGCATATCCGTGGCACTATCTCCCGTATTTCGCTATAATACAAAACGAGCTGCATTGTTTGAACCTTCCCGATGTCCACCGTCAATCCTACACGATGCACATCCAACATTGACCAGCAAAACTCCAGAAGAGGACGGGCAAGCATATTGTAGGCAGTCTCTTTAGCAGTCCGGGCAACGTCCTTTCCGCAGTGGATACACCGGTTCGCGTCAAATCACTGAAGTTAAGCGCTGTCGGGCGTGGCCGGCGCTTGCATGGGTGACCATCCGAGCCGCCATGCGCTGTTGCCATTTTTCGGGGTACACTCAGCCTAGTAATGCCAGTGGAGGAGCTACTCGACAGAATAGTAGCGGCTCCTGTCAAAGAAAACCATCATAACGACCGGGAGAGCGGTGTGCAGACCACACGCCCCTCCTATCCGCATTCTCAACTGAGGACGACACGGCGGTCGGATGGTGCCGATTGGCCACTTGTGGCCTGAAGACGGAGTGCTTTTCTTTAGCAGACTTGTTACATTTCATCAGTGTTCTATCAATAGACTTCAATGTTTGGTTCGCCTCCCCAACAACATTCAAAAATGGCTCTGAGCACTATGGGACTCAACTGCTGAGGTCATTAGTCCCCTAGAACTTAGAACTAGTTAAACCTAACTAACCTAAGGACATCACAAACATCCATGCCCGAGGCAGGATTCGAACCTGCGACCGTAGCGGTCTTGCGGTTCCAGACTGCAGCGCCTTTAACCGCACGGCCACTTCGGCCGTCTCCCAACAACATTATCTATGTGATCGTTCCAAGTTACTCGTAATTGTAATTGCAATCATCATCACTCATTCGATGACAAAACTTGAGCATGTTGCAGAAAACAGTGTGCAATTTCGACGCAGCGTGAGAGTTACACTGCCAAATGAAGGGTTTAACGTAGATTGTAAATTCTACGGATGACGTGCTGAAAAGTAATGCCTTCCGTTTTTTTTAAATTATTATTCTGTTCTTAATGTAGGCCCTGCTTCCTTGTGAAACAGCGTGGTGTAATCCGAGTTTCTAACCGGAGAAAACGTGCCTCGAATTGAAATCCATAGAAGACTGAAAATTGTTTTGAGCGTGAGGGTGACGGTCTTCTTAACAACATTGTGACAGGTGATGAAAGCTGTTTTCATGATTTTGACCCCCGAAAAGAGGAGTGCGTCAATGGAGTTCCACCACAAAGGATCACCGACACCAAAAAAGGTCAAGACCATGCCCAGCAGGCAATGTCATGCGCACAGTGTTTTGGGATACTCAAGGTGTCGTGTATTTGGAATTCATGCCTAAAGGCACCACCATAAACTATGCAACGTACTGTGAGAATCTAAGAATATTGAAAGCACGACTTCGAAGAGTTCGTCCCTACACGCAGCATTACAATGCCAGACCACACACGAGCGATGCGACGTGCAATGATCCGACAGCTTGGGTTCATGTCCTCTATCGTAATCCACTTGGCCCCACCAGGCTTTCACCTATTCCCAAAACTTATAAAACAACTTAGAGGACTCCACTTTGATAGCGATGAAGCGGTGCAAGCAGAGGTCAGGTTGTTCCTCTGTGAATTAAGTCAAACATTTTACAGTGACAGTAATGGACTGTTCTCTCGTTGGGATAAACGTATGTCGTCGCCAGGATGACTGTGTTGAGAAATAAGTATGTAGACATGAGGAATAAATGAGTAGAATGTCAATAACGTCTGTTTTGTTTTAAAAGCTTTAAGAGTTTTCACATAAAAAATTCGGAGGAATTACTTTTCAGCGTGCCCTCCTAGAATTCCTTATACAGGGTGGTCCATTGATAGTGACCGGGCCAAATATCTCACGAAATAAGAGTCAAACGAAAAAACTACAAAGAACGAAACTTGTCTAGCTTGAAGCGGGAAACCAGATGGCGCTATGGTTGGCCCGCTAGATGGCGCTGCCATAGATCAAACGGATATCAACTGCGTTTTTTAAAAATAGGAGCCCCCATTTTTTATTACATATTCGTGTAGTACGTAAAGAAATATGAATGTTTTAGTTCGACCACTTTTTTCGCTTTGTGACAGATGGCGCTGTAAGAGTCACAAACATATGGCTCACAATTTTAGAAGAATAGTTAGTAACAGGTAGGTTTATTAAATTAAAATACAGAACATATGTATGTTTCAACATTTTATTTCGGTTGTTCCAATGTGATACATGTACCTTTGTGAATTTGTCACTTCTGAAAACGCATGCTGTTACAGCGTGATTACCCGTACATACCACATTAATGCAATAAATGCTCAAAATGATGTCCGTCAACCTCAATGCATTTGGCACTACGTGTAACGACATTCCTCTCAACAGCGAGTAGTTCGCCTTCCGTAATGTTCGCACATGCATTGACAATGCGCTGACGCATGTTGTCAGGCGTTGTCGGTGGATCACGATGGCAAATATCCTTAAACTTTCCCCACAGAAAGAAATCCGGGGACGTCAGATCCGGTGAACGTGCGGGTCAATCCACCTGTCATGAAATACGCTATTCAATACCGCTTCAACCGCACGCGAGGAATATGCCGGCCATCCATCATGTTGGAAGTACATCGCCATTCTGTCATGGAGTGAAACATCTTGTAGTAACATCGGTAGAACATTACGTAGGAAATCAGCATACATTGCACCATTTAGATTGACATCGATAAAATGGAGGCCAATTATCCTTCCTTCCATAATGCCACACGATACATTAACCCGCCAATGTCGCTGATCCACTTTTCGCAGCCATCGTGGAGTTTCCGTTGGCCAATAGTGCATACTATGTCGGTTTACGTTACCGCTGTTGGTGAATGACGCTTCGTCGCTAAACAGAACGCGTGCAAAAAAAATCTGTCATCGTCCCGTAATTTCTCTTATGCCCAGTGGCAGAACTGTACACGATGTTCAAAGTCGTCGCCATGCAATTCCTGGTGCATAGAAATATGGTACGGGTGGAATCGATGTTGATATAGCATTCTCAACACCGACGTTTTTGAGATTCCCGATTCTCGCGCAATTTGTCTGCTCCTGAAGTGCGGATTAGCCGCGACAGCAGCTAAAACACCTACTTGGGCATCATCATTTGTTGCAGGTCGTGGTTGACGTTTCACATGCGGCTGAACACTTTCTGTTTCCTTAAATAGCGTAACTATCCGGCCAACGGTCCGGACACTTGGATGATGTCATCCAGGATACCGAGGAGCATACATAGCACACGCCCGTTGGGCATTTTGATCACAATAGCCATACATCAACACGATATCGACCTTTTCCGCAATTGGTAAACGGTCCGTTTTAATACGGGTAATGTATCACGAAGCAAATACCGTCCGCACTGGCGGAATGTTACGTGATACCACGTACTTATACGTTTGTGACTATTACAGCGCCACCTATCGCAAAGCGAAAAAAAGTGGTGCCATTAAAATATTCATATTTCTTTACGTACTACACGAATATGTAATAAAAAATGGGGGTTCCTTTTTTCGGGGTGCAGTCAGCCTCGTGATGCCAACTGAGGAGCTACTCGACCGAATAGTAGCGGCTTCGGTCAAGAATACCATCTTAACGACCGGGAGAGCGGTGTGCTGACCCCATGCCCCACCTATTGGCATCCTCTTCGGAGGATGACACGGCGGTCGGATAGTCCCGGTAGGCCACTCGTGGCCTGAAGACGGAGTGCTTTTATTTAAAAAAAAAAAAAAAAAGCCAGTTGATATGCGTTTGACCTATGGCCGCGCCATCTGGTTTCCCGCTTCAAGCTAGACAAGTTTCGTTCTTTGTAGTTTTTTCGTTTGATGCTTATTTCGTGAGATATTAGGCCCGGTCAGTACCAATGGACCACCCTGTATAGAGATAAACATATGAACTAAAATTTTTTGGCGGGGAAATGGATCCACTCTCCACCTCCCGCCAGCAGTGCTTTCAACTAACTCTCCAACCGCCCCCCCCCCCCCCCCCCACACACACACACACAACCGAACTAGGGATCCACGCGTTTTCAGCGACCACCACGTGCAGAGAATTGTGCAAGTTAGCAGCGTACGCCTTTTCGCGTCGGTCTCCGGTGCTCACCGAGGAGTGTAGGTCGCTGTTTGGAGCGGACGAGCAGAGGGCTGCTCGCGCCCGCCTTCCTTGCGAGTGCAAGTGATAGTCTAGACTCGGAGCCGGCCGGGTCGCACCCGAGACGAGCGCCCCCGGACGGGCTTCCCCGGCGCCCCCTGGAAGGGAATCCCATGCAGTGCCGCCGCGGCGCGGCGCAGCGCAGCGAGTGCAGGCAGGGGGGCGGGCAGAAGCCGTGCGAGGCCTGGGAAATGCGGGCGGCGCGGCGCGCCCAATAAAGCCGTCAGCAGGCGGCACATCGATCTGCACGCGTGGCGCGGACGCGGGCGCGGGAGCGGGCGTGGCCCCGGCTGGCTTTCGCTCTGCCTCCGGCTCGGCTGCCCGCGCTGCTGCCGTACCGGCGAGAAACGCCGCCCACGCTACTGTCTCGTCTCCGCCCCCTCCCCCCCCCCCCCACCCAAAACCACCCAAATTTTATTTATTTTTTGATAATAGTTGTGACGAAGTACTCAGTAGCTAGATGGTCAAGGTGTAACTTTATCTTTATTGCAATCTTGATATGGGAATGGGCTTTGAGTGCTATGGCCCTTATAAACAGCTGCCAACATGAGTAACGTAGAACTAAATATCCTCAGAGTAGTGAAGGAACTTGTTGCTGTTGTTGTGGCCTTCAGTCCTGAGACTGGTTTGATGCAGCTCTCCATGCTACTCTATCCTGTGCAAGCTGCTCCATCTCCCAGTACGTACTGCAGCCTACATCCTTCTGAATCTGCTTAGTGTACTCATCTCTTCGTCTCCCTCTACGATTTTTACCCTCCACGCTGCCCTCCAGTACCAAATTCGTGATCCCTTGATGCATCAGAACATGTCCTACCAACCGATCCCTTCCTTTAGTCAAGTTGTGCCACAAACTCGTCTTCTCCCCAATTCTATTCAATACCTCCTCATTAGTTACGTGATCTACCCGTCTAATCTTCAGCATTCTCATGTAGCACCACATTTCGAAAGCTTCTATTCTCTTCTTGTCCAAACTATTTATCGTCCATGTTTCACTTTCATACATGGTTACACTCGATACAAATACTTTCAGAAACGACTTCCTGACACCTAAATCTATACTCGATGTTAACAAATTTCTTTTCTTCAGAAACGCTTTCCTTGCCATTCCCAGTATACATTTTATATGCTCTCTACTTCGACCATCTTCAGTTATTTTGCTCCGCAAATAGCAAAACTCCTTTCCTACTTTAAGTGTCTCATTTCCTAATCTAATTCCCTCAGCATCACCCGACTTCATTCGACTACATTCCATTATCGTCGTTTTGCTTTTGTTGATGTTTCAAGACACTATCCATTCCGTTCAACTGTTCTTCCTTCCAAGTCCTTTGCTGTCTCTGATAGAATTACAATGTCATCGGCGAACCTCAAAGTTTTTATTTCTTCTCCATGCATTTTAATTCCTACTCCGAGTTTTTCTTTTGTTTCCTTTACTGCTTGCTCAATATACAGATTGAATAGCATCGGGGAGAGGCTACAACCCTGTCTCACTCCCTTCCCAACCACTGCTTCCCTTTCATGTCCCTCGAATCACTTAATATAAGCAAGTCTTCTGGTCCAGACTGTATACCAATTACGTTCCTTTGGCAGTATGCTGATGTAGTAGATCCATACTTACCGTTCGCTCGACGAACGATCCGTACCCAAAGACTGGAAAGTTGCACAGGTCACACAAATATTCAAGAAAGGTAGCCGGAGTAACACACTAAATTACAGGCACATACCGTTAACGTCGATATGCAGCAGGAGCATGATTTTAGAACATATATTGTGTTCGAACAGTATGAATTACCTCGAAGGAAACGGTCCACTGACACACAGTCAACATGGGTTTAGAAAAGATCGTTCCTGTGAAACACAACTAGCGCTTTACTCACATGAAGTGTTGAGTGCTATTGACAAGCGATTTCAGATCGATCACGTATTTCTGGATTTCCGGAAAGCTTTTGGCACTGTACCACACAAGCGGGTCGTAGTGAAATTGCGTGCTTATGGAATATCGCCTCAGTTACGTGACTGGATTTGTGATTTCCTGTCAGAGAGGTCACAGTTCGTAGTAATTGACGGAAAGTCATCGAGTAACACAGAAGTTATTTCTGGCGTTCCCCAAGGTGGTGCTATAGACCCTTTGCGGCTCCTTATCTATATAAAGGATTTTGGAGACCATCTGAGTAGCCGTCTTCGGTTGTTTGCACATGACGCTGTCGTTTATCGACTAATGAAGTCATCAGAAGATCAAAACACACTGCAAAACGTTTTAGAAAAGATATCCGAATGGTGCGAAAAGTGGCAGTTGACCCTAAATAGCGAAAAGTGTGAGGTCATCCACATGAGGGCTAAAAGGAATTCGTTAAATTTCGGTTACACGATAAATCAGTCTAATCTAAAAGCCGTAAATTCAGCTAAATACCTAGGTATTACAATTACGAACACATAGAAAATGTTGTGGGGAAGGCTAACCAAAGATTGCGTTTTATTGGCAGGACACTTACAAAATGTAACAGACCTACTAAGGAGACTGCCTACACAACGCTTGTCCGTCCTCTTTTAGAATACTGCTGCGCGGTGTGGGATCCTTACCATACTGGACTGACGGACTACATCGAGAAAGTTCAAAGAAAGGCAGCACGTTTTGAACATGGGAGACAGTGTCACAGAAATGATACAGGATTTGGGCTGGAAATCACTAAAAGAAAGGGGTTTTTCGTTGCGACGGAATCTTCTCACGAAATTCCAATCATCAACTTTGTCCTCCGAATGTGAATATATTTTGTTGGCAGCGACCTACATAGGGAGGACCGATCTAAATGATAAAATAAACGAAATAAGAGCCCGTACGGAAAGATATAGGTGTTCATTCTTTCGAGGCGCTATATGAGATTGGAATTTTAGAGAATTGTGAAGGTGGTTCAATGAACCTTCTGCCAGGCACTTGAATGTGATTTGCAGAGTATCCATGTAGATGTAGATGTATAACATGTAGGTGAAAGCAGACATGGATAGATACTGTGGGACGTCTTTAATCGTCATAGGCACCCGGACCAGGTGCTGAGGCTCAGGAGCTACTGAGCCAACATATTATAGGTGATTTGACGTGACTTGGCTCGTACGGCTCCTAGTTTGTCCATGGTCTTGCGTGTGTGTTGGATGACGGTTTCCTGGATGGTTGGTTTTTTAAGCTGTTCATGTAGGTCACAGGTTCGTGCCCCCTAGGACATCCCAAGAATAAGTGGAAAACATCGATTTTGCAAAAAAATTGGTTCAAATGGCTCTGAGCACTATGCGACTTAACATCTATGGTCATCAGTCCTCTAGAACTTAGAACTACTTAAACCTAACTAACCTAAGGACAGCGCACAACACCCAGTCATCACGGATTTTGCAAAGTCTGAATGGTTTTCAAATTAGAGGGCTCGCACGTGGAACAACCTCATAACGTACACTACTGGCCATTAAAATTGCTACATCACGAATATGACGTGCTACAGACGCGAAATTTAACCAACAGGAAGAAGATGCTGTTACATGCAAATTATTAGCTTTTCAGAGCATTCACACAAGGTTGGCGCCGGTGGCGAGCTGGCATGAGGAAAGTTTCGAACCGATTTCTCATACACAAGCAGCAGTTGACCGGCGTTGCCTGGTGAAACGTTGTTGTGATGCCTCGTGTAAGGAGGAAAAATGCGTACCATCACGTTTCCTACTTTGATAAAGGTCGGATTGTACCCAATCGCGATTGCGGTTTATCGCATCGCAACATTGCTGCTCGAGTTGGTCGAGATCCAATAACTGTTAGCAGAATATGGAATCGGTGGGTTCAGGAAGGTAATACGGAACGCCGTGCTGGATCCCAACGGCCTCGTATCACTAGCAGTCGAGATGACAGGCATCTTATCCGCATGGCTGTAACGGATCGTGCAGCCATGTCTCGATCCATGAGTCAACAGATGGGGACGCTTGTAAGACAACAACCATATCTACGAACAGTTCGACGACGTTTGCAGCAGCATGGACTATCAGCTCGGAGACCATGGCTGCGGTTACCCTTGACGCTGCATCACAGACAGGAGCGTCTGCAATGGTGTACTCAACGACGAACTAGGTGCACGAATGGCAAAACGTCACTTGTTCCGATGAATTAAGGTTCTGTTTACAGCATCATGATGGTCGCATCCGTGCTTGGCGACATCGCGGTGAAAGCACATTGGAAGCGTGTATACTTCATCGCCATACTGGCGTATCACCCGGCGAGATGGTATGGGGTGCCATTGGTTACACGTCTCGGTCACCTCTTGTTCGCACTGACGGCACTTTGAACAGTGGACGTTACATTTCAGATGTGTTACGTACGACCCGTGGCTCTACCCTTCATTCGATCCCTGCGAAACCTACATTTCAGCCTCTCACCAATTGAAAACGTCTGGTCAATAGTGGCCGAGCAACTGGCTCGTCACAATACGCCAGTCACTACTCTTGATGAACTGTGGTACCGGGTTGAAGGTGCATGGGCAGCTGTACCTGTACACGCTATCCAAGATCTGTTTGACTCAATGCCCAGGCGTATCAAACCCGTTATTACGGCCAGAGGTGGTTGTTCTGGGTACTGATTTCTCAGGATCTATGCACCCAAATTGCGTGTAAATGTAATCACATGTCAGTTGTAGTACAATATATTTGTCCAATGAATACCTGTTTATCATCTGCATTTCTTCTTGGTGTAGCAATTTTGATGGCCAGTAGTGTACTTGACGTGACTTCTCCTCAGGATTTCCTGAAGGTGAAGATTCAGACTGTCTCTGAAATCCTGGCGGCTTCGGATAAATATCACCGCTCTTGTCTGCATTGACAGTACTTGTATTTTCCTTGGCCACCGTGATTTGACGTTGTAGGCGAACGACGACCGCGTTGACCCTCCGGCTACTGGTAAACAAGTCGGCGTCGTCCGCGAATTGGCCAAGCACCACCCGAGGCGATAGCGAAGTGTGATTGACGTAGATGACAAAGGGTAGTGGACACAACACAGAAACTAGAGGGATGCTGTCTGTAAGGAGTGTTAGGCTTGAGTGGTGTTCCTCGATCTTCACTAGTATACGCCTATTGTCTGTCGATGATCTTGAGGCTGTAGTCCGGGAGTAGTTACAAGTTCGCCAGTTTGAGTAGTATCGTCTCCCCAGGCCACGCTACGCATCTCGAGTTTCGCCAGCTCCTCCTCATGTCAGCCCTACCAACTTCCCACAGTGTCCTCCCGAGCGCCCACATTGCGTCACTGACAGCGACTTGTTAAGGACGGTAAGTATTCTCTTTGACGCGCTCCTACAACACACTGGGACGCCACGTAGCTTATGTTGTCAGCTGCTACGATTACTATTATACTGAATAACGGAAGCGTATGCCTTTATGCAAGAACATAAATTATTATTTTATCTCCCAAACATGTTTCGGCACAGTTCTGACACGCTAAGTGTTTTTTTTTAAATTATTTTCCTGAAATTCATAAATACAGGTTATTTTTAGGTTAAGGAATATCATATATCTGATTTTATTGCCATATACAGTAAATTGTATGTGCACTTTAACATCGTATGTAGCTGTCAACCACAGTCAGCCACAATTGTAAATTGGGATACCATATCATCTGCAAACATGAACGATTTTAGAATATCATCTGAAATGAATTTCTTGTTTATTATCCGCTAATTCGTTTAGAGTGTTGAACACAGTTTTGTTACACAGTACTGTTTGGTCATTGATATCTTTTTTGCCCTGTGTGATAATTTTCTGGACGTGGTAATTCAGCACTCTAAACGAATTATCGGAGAACACAAAACACACAAAGTTCGCGGATGTCAGATCAAAACAAAACCATAAACAAACGACAGTCGGATGCGCATCACAGGGGTAAATTTGTGCAGTAAAACGTGTATCAAGCCACAGCAACATAACAGGACTCAGTATTTACAGAAGTACTGGAGAAAACATGAGTAAACACTGTCAAAATACAAAACGCAGTCCATGAATATACAAACCGCACGAAATAGTTCGCCATACCTAAGCTTCACAAAACTTTTATGGTGCACACAGGCCCAGCTAAACTACACAAAAACTTGTCTGATACCTAAAACCAAGATGTCACAGCTAAGAACTAGGACGATAATACAATGATAAGGACAAAATAGGTATATGCCATGAATTTTACCAAAATATACATTTTAAAGGCACGATTATAAACAAAAAATTCATTACAGACGATAGTCTAACATCCTTCATGTTTGCAGACTACATGGTGCTCTAATTTAGAGCTGTAAAAACAGCTGTGGCTAATGTTGGTTAGCAGCCACAGGTCACATACAAATTAAAAGGTAAAGAGCACATACAATATAATATGTGACAAAAAAAAACTGACGTATCATATCACATAACCTAAAGATAAACTGCATGTATGCATTTCAGGAAAATAATAAATAAACCACCGAGGATGCCACAAAATGTTTGAATGATAAAACAAAATAATAAGTTTTGTACTTGCAAAAAGGCGGACCCATCCTTAATTCACTATCATTTATCTGCAAGCACAGGAACTGAGCTCAAAACTCCAATATGATAGTGATTACTAATATGTTGGTTGTTGGTGACAAATACATGTAAGTGTGTTTGGTTTCGGTAAGTCTGACCGTTCTTTCGGTCACTGATGGCCCCCAAAACATGTTACGAATATTTTTACAGTGCATTTCAATACATTAATTTTATTAGTTTTCATCAATAACTTTATTTTATTCTTCAATCACTTCAGGACCCAATACTTTCCTGGGTTACATTAAGGGGGGGGGGGGTCTTCTATTGCTTGATATAGGCCCACAGGGACATATCTTAATCGGAAAAGTGATTACAGCCCGTAATTTTAATACACGTCAGCCCCGTTTCTGACAGTTGTTCCACGTTACATGGGGAGTGCCACCATCTCATTTTCATTTTATGTACTGCTTCACTATTATAATCAAGGATCATTTTCTGATTCCTAATTCTATTCCTTCGCTTTTTACACTGGACACTCATCACTGACGGTGGTTTTTGCCAGTCGAGGAGGGCTAAGAACTTTGCCCACCACGCCAACTGTTATTATGCGCGGGATTCTGTAACAAGTCCCTACATCATATGACACAGCATTTGTAACTAACCTTATTTTGGTATGAAATTACCAATCTCATTTATTAAACCCGTACAGGCCCGTTCTTTGGGGAACTTGCGTGACTCACACCTAGTTTCCTAACTAGATGCTTAATTTTTCTTCCTCATTTAGTCGGTCCACTCAGTACTTTAATGTACAGAGAGATTATAATCAAACTTTCAAACCGCTGTAGAAATAACACCACTGGTCAGAATAACGTCAAATTGAAACGGAATATTATCGGAGAAGGGGGAAATCGTATGGCAGAAGAAAAATAAGTAGTTATCAAATGTAGCAATAGATGGCGCTGTAAGCATCATACTTTAATAGTGGTCGGCTACAAATGACAAATGAATTACACAGCAATGCCTACGGTGTACGTTTGACGTTAAACAGACTGTACTACTCAGTGTGCATGGGTGTGCAGGTGTGATGCTGTTAGTTACGTAAGCCCATCCACCACGGCAAGGTCACATCACATGGTGGGATGGAAAAAATCGGTCTTTAATTGTCCTGGGGCAAAAAAACGCATAAAAAACATAAAGACTGAGGGTCTGATTGATAACGATGAGTTTGGCTTTAGCCAAACGAGAGAGTGTTTAAAGGTTCCGCTTGATAACGAAAACAGTGCTGAAGAAAAATCAAGGCACCTTCACAGGGTTCGTTGTCCTGGAAAAAGCATTTGACAATGTAAAACGGTGCAAGATTCTGAGAAGGAGTAAGCTAAAGGAAAAGACGGATCATATACAGCACGTAAAAGAACAAAGAGGGAACGAACTGTGCAGATTACAAAGGGAGTAAGACAAGGATGCAGTCTTCGGCATCTACAATTCAATCTATACATCGAAGAAGTAAAGACGGAAATAAAAGAATGGTTGAAGAATGGGATTAAAATTCGGGGTGAGAAGATGTCAACGATAAGACTCAATGATGACATTGCCGTCCTCAGTAAATGTGAAGAAGAACTACATGATCAGTTGGGTGGGATGAACAGAGTAATGAGTACAGAATATGGACTGAGGGTAAATAGAAGAAAGAGAAGTAGCATAATGAGAACAGCGAGACTTAATATCAGGACTGGGAAAAACGAAGTAGATGAAGTTAAGGAATTCTGCTACCCAGACAACAAAATAACCCATGACCGACGGACCGCGGAGAACAAAATCGGAGCCTAGCACTGGCAAAAAGAGCATTTCATGCCAACAGAAATCTACTAGTATCAAACAGAGGCCTTAATTTGAGGAAGAAATTACTGAGAACGTACGTTTGGAGCACAGCATTGTATGGTAGTAAAACAGGAACAGAGGGAAAACCAGAACAGAAGAGAGTGGAAGCACGTAAGATATGGTGCCAAATAAGAATGTTGGAAATCAGGCGGACTGATAAGGTAAGGAATGGAGAGGTTGTTCGCAGAATCAGCGAGGAAAGGAATAAATGGAAGACGTGACAAGAAGCAGGGACATGACGATAAAACATCTGGGATTAACCTCCATGTTACTACAGAGAGGTACAGGGGGAGAGACAAAGATTCGAATGTACCCAACAAATAATTGAGGACGTAGGTTTTGCACTCAGAGGTATTCTATTGTAAAATGCTGAATTGTTCTATACTTTGTAGGGAAAAGGAACTGTTTTAAGAAATTTCATATGAAATAGCACAAAACTCAACCATCTTTTCAGTCACAGGAAGGACACTGCAGTACTTATAGCACACTTGTGGCATTTACGAACAATGGTGCTTACTGGCAACGTACAAAAATTGTTCAAATGGCTCTGAGCACCATGGGACTTAACATCGGAGGTCATCAGTCCCCTAGAACCTAGAACTACTTACACTTAACTAACCCAAGGACATCACACATATCCATGCCCGAGGCAGGATTCGAACCAGCGACCGTAGAATTGCGCGGTTCCGGACTGAAACGCCTAGAACCGCTCGGCCACAGCAGCCGGCCAAGGCAACGTACACTATTTTGAAAAAATTGTTTACATGATCATAGATACCTAATTTCAGTTACTTAATACTATTTTCTTCAAAACATTTTTAAGTGTATGTCAAAAAAGTGGGGCAGAGGGGGTAGCACAAGACAATTTCCAGTTGCTTTCGTGAGGGCCTGCCAACGCTCAAGGATCTTTGAGCTGGCCGGTAATATTCGAGTAACGTAAACGCGGGACGTTCATAAGCCGACCGTCCCTGCTGTCAACTATCAACAACAAAATGTGAATCGGATGGTGAGTCCACAGTTAGCACCGCCCATCACAGGAAAGTGGTTAAAACAAGGCAGAAAAGGAAAGAACCAATATACACTCCTGGAAATTGAAATAAGTACACCGTGAATTCATTGTCCCAGGAAGGGGAAACTTTATTGACACATTCCTGGGGTCAGATAAATCACATGATCACACTGACAGAACCACAGGCACATAGCCACAGGCAACAGAGCATGCACAATGTCGGCACTAGTACAGTGTATATCCACCTTTCGCAGCAATGCAGGCTGCTATTCTCCCATGGAGTCCTGTGGAACGGCTTGCCATGCCATTTCCACCTGGCGCCTCAGTTGCACCAGCGTTCGTGCTGGACGTGCAGACCGCTCAATGGGGGACAGATCCGGAGATCTTGCTGGCCAGGGTAGTTGACTTACACCTTCTACAGCACGTTGGGTGGCACGGGATACATGCGGACGTGCATTGTCCTGTTGGAACAGCAAGTTCCCTTGCCGGTCTAGGAATGGTAGAACGATGGGTTCGATGACGGTTTGGATGTACCGTGCACTATTCAGTGTCCCCTCGACGATCACCAGTGGTGTACGGCCAGTGTAGGAGATCGCTCCCCACACCATGATGCCGGGTGTTGGCCCTGTGTGCCTCGGTCGTATGCAGTCCTGATTGTGGCGCTCACCTGCACGGCGCCAAACACGCATACGACCATCATTGGCACCAAGGCAGAAGCGACTCTCATCGCTGAAGACGACACGTCTCCAATCGTCCCTCCATTCACGCCTGTCGCGACACCACTGGAGGCGGGCTGCACGATGTTGGGGCGTGAGCGGAAGACGGCCTAACGGTGTGCGGGACCGTAGCCCAGCTTCATGGAGACGGTTGCGAATGGTCCTCGCCGATACCCCAGGAGCAACAGTGTCCCTAATTTGCTGGGAAGTGGCGGTGCGGTCCCCTACGGCACTGCGTAGGATCCTACGGTCTTGGCGTGCATCCGTGCGTCGCTGCGGTCCGGTCCCAGGTCGACGGGCACGTGCACCTTCCGCCGACCACTGGCGACAACATCGATGTACTGTGGAGACCTCACGCCCCACGTGTTGAGCAATTCGGCGGTACGTCCACCCGGCCTCCCGCATGCCCACTATACGCCCTCGCTCAAAGTCCGTCAACTGCACATACGGTTCACGTCCACGCTGTCGCGGCATGCTACCAGTGTTAAAGACTGCGATGGAGCTCCGTATGCCACGGCAAACTGGCTGACACTGACGGCGGCGGTGCACAAATGCTGCGCAGCTAGCGCCATTCGACGGCCAACACCGCGGTTCCTGGTGTGTCCGCTGTGCCGTGCGTGTGATCATTGCTTGTACAGCCCTCTCGCAGTGTCCGGAGCAAGTATGGTGGGTCTGACACACCGGTGTCAATGTGTTCTTTTTTCCATTTCCAGGAGTGTATATACACTGATCAGCCACAACACTCCAGATAAACCACCTACTATCGATATAAACCCGTCCGGGTGATAGCAGCGTCAAATGCACGTAATATCAGTGTGTGTGCTGTCCGAGTATAGAATGGGGTAGACGCGCAGTCTATCTGAGTTTGACCGAGGGCAGATTGTGATGGCCCGGATGCTCGGCACGAGTATTTCGGAAACCGCACGACTTGTCGGGTGTTCGTGGAGAGCTGTGATGAGTGCCTACAGCACGTGGCGAAGTCAAGGTTCAAACGGTTCAAATGGCTCTGAGCACTATGGGACTCAACTGCTGAGGTCATTAGTCCCCTAGAACTTAGAACTAGTTAAACCTAACTAACCTAAGGACAACACAAACATCCATGCCCGAGGCAGGATTCGAACCTGCGACCGTAGCGGTCTTGCGGTTCCAGACTGCAGCGCCTTTAACCGCACGGCCACTTCGGCCGGCCGAAGTCAAGGTGGAAACACGTTCAGACGTCGTGGGTTTGGGCGGTCACACCTCATTACACATTTCATAGGCTGGACAGACTGGTAAAACAGGATAGGCGGCGAGCTGTGGCGGAACTAACATCAGACTTTAAAGCTGGGCAGAGTACAAGTGTGTCTCAACACTCTTAGATAAGGGCCACCGCAGAAGACGAACGACCCTTGCACGTGCCAAAGTTAACCAACGACATCGGCATCTACGACTGAAATGGGCACGTCGCCCTAGGCACTGACGTTGGCGCAGTGACAGAGCGTTGCGCGGTCTCATGAATCTTGATACCATCTTCATCATCCGGATGGGAGGGTGTGAATTCGTCGTCTTCCATGGGATCAGCTCGTTGATACCCGTACTGCTGGACGCTGACCAGCTGGCGGTGGCTCCTTATGCTCTTTGGGACATTCACACCATCATCGATGCGTCCAGTGGAGATGGTGAAAGGTACCATGACGGCCAAGGAGTATCGTACACTGGTTGCAGACCACATACACCCCTTCATGACACGATCGTGTTTCCAGACAGCAGGGTCATTTTTCAGCAAGATACTGCGCCACGTCACAAGACCAGGAGTGTGATAGAGTGGTTCGAGGAACACAGTGGCGAGTTCCAATTGATGTGTGTTCCCCCAACTCGCCACATCTGAACCGTATGGAGCACATCTAGGATGTGACTAGGATGTGATAGGTCGTGGCGACAGAACTCATCGGCCCCCTCCCCTCCCCAGAGTTTACGACAATTAGGTGACCTGTGTATGCAGATGTGGTGTTAACTGCCTCCAGCGACCTTCCAAGGCCTGCTTCCACGTCACGACGCGTCGTTGGTGTTATCTGTGCCAAAGGTGGATGTACCGGCTGCAGGGTAGGTGATCACAATATTCTGGCTGATCAGTGTACTCGTACAGGATGAATCACCTAAAACTTGCACCGCTGATATTGCGGAAATGGAAAGTGCTATTGAGGTGCGGTTTTCACAGAATGGATTGGTAGTCAGAGGCTCGTATTCTTAACCAGTCAACACATACACTCCTGGAAATGGAAAAAAGAACACATTGACACCGGTGTGTCAGACCCACCATACTTGCTCCGGACACTGCGAGAGGGCTGTACAAGCAATGATCACACGCACGGCACAGCGGACACACCAGGAACCGCGGTGTTGGCCGTCGAATGGCGCTAGCTGCGCAGCATTTGTGCACCGCCGCCGTCAGTGTCAGCCAGTTTGCCGTGGCATACGGAGCTCCATCGCAGTCTTTAACACTGGTAGCATGCCGCGACAGCGTGGACGTGAACCGTATGTGCAGTTGACGGACTTTGAGCGAGGGCGTATAGTGGGCATGCGGGAGGCCGGGTGGACGTACCGCCGAATTGCTCAACACGTGGGGCGTGAGGTCTCCACAGTACATCGATGTTGTCGCCAGTGGTCGGCGGAAGGTGCACGTGCCCGTCGACCTGGGACCGGACCGCAGCGACGCACGGATGCACGCCAAGACCGTAGGATCCTACGCAGTGCCGTAGGGGACCGCACCGCCACTTCCCAGCAAATTAGGGACACTGTTGCTCCTGGGGTATCGGCGAGGACCATTCGCAACCGTCTCCATGAAGCTGGGCTACGGTCCCGCACACCGTTAGGCCGTCTTCCGCTCACGCCCCAACATCGTGCAGCCCGCCTCCAGTGGTGTCGCGACAGGCGTGAATGGAGGGACGAATGGAGACGTGTCGTCTTCAGCGATGAGAGTCGCTTCTGCCTTGGTGCCAATGATGGTCGTATGCGTGTTTGGCGCCGTGCAGGTGAGCGCCACAATCAGGACTGCATACGACCGAGGCACACAGGGCCAACACCCGGCATCATGGTGTGGGGAGCGATCTCCTACACTGGCCGTACACCACTGGTGATCGTCGAGGGGACACTGAATAGTGCACGGTACATCCAAACCGTCATCGAACCCATCGTTCTACCATTCCTAGACCGGCAAGGGAACTTGCTGTTCCAACAGGACAATGCACGTCCGCATGTATCCCGTGCCACCCAACGTGCTGTAGAAGGTGTAAGTCAACTACCCTGGCCAGCAAGATCTCCGGATCTGTCCCCCATTGAGCATGTTTGGGACTGGATGAAGCGTCGTCTCACGCGGTCTGCACGTCCAGCACGAACGCTGGTCCAACTGAGGCGCCAGGTGGAAATGGCATGGCAAGCCGTTCCACAGGACTACATCCAGCATCTCTACGATCGTCTCCATGGGAGAATAGCAGCCTGCATTGCTGCGAAAGGTGGATATACACTGTACTAGTGCCGACATTGTGCATGCTCTGTTGCCTGTGTCTATGTGCCTGTGGTTCTGTCAGTGTGATCATGTGATGTATCTGACCCCAGGAATGCGTCAATAAAGTTTCCCCTTCCTGGGACAATGAATTCACGGTGTTCTTATTTCAATTTCCAGGAGTGTAGTAATAATAGAAAGTGTATTTTTTGTGCAAAAATATACTTTTTTAAATGGAACAATGCCTACTGACAATAAAAAACTAAAAGAAGGGTAAATTAGAATGTCAATGGTGTTTGTTGCAGGATTCTAGTGCGAGTCGTTTACAAGATATCGTATTTTGGAAAGTTACTACACCGACTCTTGCACAACACCTGTGGTAGCAGACACTAAAAAATGACGGAATCACGTGCACTAGTTATGTGGATTCTAACCAGTAACGAGACAACTGACCGTCACAAGTTGTGTCAGAATGACCACTGTCAGCGGCAATACCGATTCCAGTCTGCTATTGAATGACTGCTGCAGACTTGCTACCATTTCAGCGGAGATGTCCAAGCAGGCTGCAATAATACGTCGTTGCAAATCACTGGGTGTAGTTGGTATGTCCTTACAGGTAGCATCTTCCAGCTTTGTCCACCGATGAAAGTCAACAGGCGTCAAATCCGTTGAACGGGCCGGCCAAGATACAGGTCATATGCGTCCACTGCAACGATTTGGAAACAATTCATGAACATGTGCTACAGTACTTCGTGCACTGTGCACTGGACAGCCATCTTGTGTGTACCACATGTTCCTCTTAGTCCATAGACGAAAGTGTTCTAATATCCGCAGAAGATGGTCTGTTCGGAGGCTGCAATACTTGTGCGCGTTCACTGCTCTGTCTATGAAAAACGGGCCTATGAGCTAATGGTTCGTTATCCCACACCAAATGCCTACACCCCATGGATACTGACGTTCCACCTGACGAAGCCAACGCGAATTTTCAACAGGTTAATAGTGCATGTTTTGGCGGTTTACCTGGCATTGACTTGTAACGGTTGCTTCATCACTAAACAAGACACACAATACGATACAGCTGGAGTATCCTGTCTTAATACCGATGTGCAGAAGTTAACACGATTCTCACAATCGTTTCCATGCAGCTTTTTGATGGGGGAACTTGTGATAGGATTGAACATGTTGATGCAGAATGCACAGGACACTTGCCTCACTCATGCCACTTCCTCATGCGATTGCACGTGAACTAACGAGCGGGCTGCAACCCTCTCCTCTCGCCACTTGTTTTCTTCTGTTGCGTTACACTACCCCTTTCAGGTAAGCGGTTGAAGAGGATGATACATAACTGCCGAGATGGTTGACGTCTATTGGGATTCTTGCCACGTACACTGTACAAGAACAAACTGCTGTCTCCGTACACCATGACCATGACGGTTTCGCCTGCATTGGTAAATCCTATCGTTCACTCACGACCTACTGCTTGAACTGTCACTCTCTGACTATCAAGTCGGAATGCACTCTATGAACAGAAATACACACTGTAAGCAAACATAACAACATCGTACCTAGCAACTACGTAAGTTGAATGTCACAAACAAGTGTCGGTGTGGGAGCTTTTCAAAACACGATATCTCCTAAAGGACTCCCACAAGAATCCTGCAAAAAACCCAACTGACATTCTAATGTACCCTACTTTTTGTTTGTTCAAATGGTTCAAATCGCTCTGAGCACTATGGGACTCAACATCTTAGGTCATAAGTCCCCTAGAACTTAGAACTACTTAAACCTAACTAACCTAAGGACATCACACACACCCATGCCCGAGGCAGGATTCGAACCTGCGACCGTAGCAGTCCCGCGGTTCCGGACTGCAGCGCCAGAACCGCTAGACCACCGCGGCCGGCTTTTAGTTTGTTAAGGTAAACAGTCATTGTTCCTTTAAAAATGTATGTTTGCAGAAAAAAACACTATTTCTAAGTCTTACTACAATCTTTTCATTGGGTAACTGCCGTCCGAAGTGGCCGTGCGGTTAAAGGCGCTGCAGTCTGGAACCGCAGGACCGCTACGGTAGCAGGTTCGAATCCTGCCTCGGGCATGGATGTTTGTGATGTCCTTAGGTTAGTTAGGTTTAACTAGTTCTAAGTTCTAGGGGACTAATGACCTCAGCAGTTGAGTCCCATAGTGCTCAGAGCCAGCCATTGGGTAACTGTACGAGCCTCTGTCTACGAATCCATTCTGTGAAAATGGTACGTCAACAAGATACGTGAAGTGATGGGAAGTGATGGGAAGACTGTTAGATGGTAAGAAAGAAACAACTAACACACTCTTGTGCCTATACATTAAGGAACCAAACCACGTCATGAAACGTGTTTTTTTTTTTGGTAATATAGTTCTGAAATTAGTGCGTAACCATGTAGTTCTCAATTGGGAATGATTTTCAAAGGCTATACTTTTCAGAATTGCAGTTTTCTTGGACATTATCCTAAAGCAATACACTATTAACTTACGTAAACAAATCATTATATTAAAATTTTTTGTATATTTCACAGTATTAACATTACAGTTGCCTCCCTTTGGCAAAAGCAAGCTACACTATGTGATCAAAAGTATCCGGACACCTGGCTGAAAATGACTTAACAAGTTCGTGACGCACTCCATTGGTAATGCTGGAATTCAATATGGTGTCGGCACCACCCTTAGCGTTGATGACAACTTCCACTCTCGTAGGCATACGTTCAATCAGGTTCTGGAAGGTTTCTTGGGGAATGGCAGCCCATTCTTCAAGGAGTGCTGCACTGAGGAGAGCTATCGATGTCGGTTGGTGAGACCTGGCACGAAGTTGGCGTTCCAACACATGCCAAAGGTGTCCTATACGATTCAGGTCAGGACTCTGTGCAGGCCTTACAGGGATGTTATTGTCGTGTAACCACACCGCCACAGGCCATGCTTTATGAACAGGTGCTCGATCGTGTTGAAAGATGCAATCGCCATCCCCGAATTGCTCTTCAACAGTGGGAAGCAAGAAGGTACTTAAAACATCAATTTAAGCCTGTGCTGTGATAGCACCACGCAAAACACCAAAGGGTTCAAGGTCCCTCCATGAAAAACTCTACCACACCATAACACGAACGCCTCCGAATTTTACTGTTGGCACTACACACGCTCCAGATGACGTTCACTATACACACACCCTGCCTCCGATCGCCACATTGTGTACCGTGATTCGTCACTCCACACAACGTATTTCCACTGTTCAGTCTTCCAATGTTACGCTCTTAACACCAAGCGACACGTCGTTTGGCATTTACAGGAGTGATGTGTGGCATATGTGCAGCCGCTCGCCCATGAAATCCAAGTTTTCACACCTCCCGCCTAACTGTCATAGTACTTGCAGTTGATCCTGATGCAGTTTGGATTGCCTGTGTGTGATGGTCTAGACAGATGTCTACCTATTACACATTATGACCCTCTTCAACTGTCGGCGGTCTCTGTCAGTCAACAGACGAGGTCAGCCTGTACGCTTTTGTGCTGTACGTGTCCCTTCATGTTTCCACATCATAATATCACATCAGAAACAGCGGACCTAGGGATGTTTCGGAGTGTGGAAGTGTCGCGTACACGCGTACGTATGACACAAGTGACTCCCGATCACTGGACCACGTTGGAAGCCAGTGAGTTCCGCGGAGCGCCCCATTCTGCTCCTCACGATGTCTAATGACTTCTGAGGTCGCTGATATGGAGTACCTGGCAGTAGGTGGCAGCACAATGCACCTCAATATTAAAAACGTATGTTTTGGGGGGTGTCCGAATACAATTGGTCACTTAGTATATATCTGGCTGGGAGACAACAACAAATTGCGACTGCCCCACCAAAAATCGGACACTGGATCCTCGCGTGTGAAGCATATATAGAGTGACAGATGCGAGCACATTAGAATATGCATATGTTGAAGCCTGGAATTGTTTTCGGCATAGGATGTACATACACAACGTCTTTCACATACCTTCACCAAAAGAAATCAACGGTTCTAACGTCCAGAGATTCCGGTCTTTTATGTACGTAATAAAACTACCGAGCTACAGTAATTCTGGGAGAGCGCAACTCTACCAGAACGTTTCGACGATTTGTGAATATACTGTATCGGGAAACAGTGTCAAAAAAAAAAAAAAAAAAGGTTCAAATGGCTCTGAGCACTATGGGATTTAACTTCTCAGGTCATCAGTCCCCTAGAACTTAGAACTACTTAAACCTAATTAACCTAAGGACATCACACACATCTATGCCCGAGGCAGGATTAGAACCTGCGACCGTAGCGGTCGCGCGGTTCCAGACTGTAGCGCCTAGAACCGCTCGGCCACTCCGGCTGGCAAAACAGTGTCAGGTAACTGTGTTACTTTCACGTGTGGTACAGCATTCAATAAAAGTTACTTGGCATGCAATTAAAATGTGTAATTTACTTTCTGAAATCCCCTCGTAATAATAAAGAGCGGCCATTGCTTAACAGCTGAAGATCCAGATGTCTTTTGATACGACAGCAGCAGGTGTCCCTTGGAAGCGATATGTTCCTCCAAGACAGTACTGTGGACCAGACTCTGCACCTCCTGTACGGAGAAGCGGTTGCAACGTCACCACAGTGCTATGCGTCCCGCAATGCGCCGAAGGACACAGGACCTGAATGCATTGTCTCAGCCACTGTGCCCAGGAGCCGTCTCTGAAAGAGGACAGAGGACAGGCGTCCTCCGTGACTCAGATTTCATTCACCCGCTACTCCTTTAACGGCAAGACCAAGTACAGTGTAACAAACGCTGTTGCCACCGCGGACCTAGTACGCAGTGACAGAACTACTGTTCCACTGTCATCGTGACAAGCTTGGCAGCGACGGTGGGGAACGCACTGACCACCTGCCGAGGAAAAAATAGCACGCGAGCTCCATTTGCATACAATGGTCAAACATACGTGCACTATGAACGAGGATGGGTCCCGCTGTGCCTAGGCGGTGGAAGCGAGGCCCGGCGACCGACCTTGCGTCGCCGTCTCGCGAAGCTAATTCAGTTTCGCCACGCGTCTGTCTGTCTCGTCCGTTAAGGCGTGCGTACAGCCGTGACTTCTGGAGTTGTTCGCTTGCTTTGTCAAGTCATACATAATGTTTTCAGTCGGTGAGAGATCCCGCTGTATACGAAGCCAGAGATACAAAACAAATATCGCAAGGGACCGCCACCACACGGGCATCACTGCGCCTGGCGTCTCTGAAGTTGGTGCAACAGCCTCCAGATGGCGCCCACGAACAAGGACTTCTAGAGAGCCTGTATACAGAGAGAGAGTGGCCATAGGTGAAGTTGCCCGTGATTGGTTGATTAGCTTTGGCGCTATTTTTCTGCCATACGTCTCTCGCGCTTCCTATGTTTGCTGTGCTTTTGAGTTGAAATGAAGTTCAGAGGACTTTTGGAAACGATTAAAAGGAATTTGAATTATTGAGAGACTTGTTATGCGTTGTGCATGCATGTTCGATTTAGTTGTATATCGTTTTTAGTACGTAATTAGCGCTTGCAATCTTAAATACGAGTTGAAATAATGAAGCGATTTGTGATGAAGTCGGTAGGCCTACATGTTTGAAGTAAACACGTTTGTAATTGTACAGTATTGTTTTTGACATCTGTAATTCGTTCTGCAGACGTTCGTAAACGATGCCAGGTTGTGCTGCATTTGGTTGTTCCAATAGAGGCGAATGTGGATTTCGCATGTTAGCATTTCCACTCAATGAAGAAAGAAAGTTGTAAGCAGTTGTTTACTTGTGACATGCAAAAAGTTCGAAGACGTGACAAGAACTACTAATATATTTCGCATGTTAGCATTTCCACGCAATGAAGAAAGAAAGTTGTAAGCAGTTGTTTACTTGTGACATGCAAAAAGTTCGAAGACGTGACAAGAACTACTAATATGTCTCACACTTTTTGCATGTCACAAGTAAACAACTGCTTACAACTTTCATTCATCTGACGTAATACAGGTACGGTAAATCTTTAGCGTTATGCACTTCCGATACGAAACAAATGCTATACACTATATTTTTTATTTACGTTACTTTCATTGCAATATGTCTAGTAAACGAACTTTAAAGGAGATAAATGCAAGTAACGAATAATTTTTACAGCCACTGTATCAAATTTTCCTGTGCTGTACGTAGCAGGCTACTATGAGTATATTATAGCTGTAAAGAAAGGCATTTAACGAATGATTTCGCCATATTGTCTCGTGCTTTTGATTCGGTGAGTGTGTACTCCACTTCTCCACTACTGGCCATTCAAATGTCCCGCCCGAAGTTTGGCAGAAAAATGGCCGCCGTATTGTCCGGTTGGCCACTCTCTCCATACACAGGTTCTCTAAGGACTTCTTCCTGTTTCTACGCCTCCTTCCTTCAGTGCATCGTGTATGTCTTTCAGTAGAGTGGGCAGCAGCCAATAAGGAACGCTTTCCGGCGCTTATCGGTGGACCTGTAAATTTTCCATCAACAGGCAAAAAAACATGCAGACCCTCAGTTCCACAACAGTAATTGGCATACACGAACAATAAGTTACACTAGGGTAGTAGGGCAAGTCTGGTAAAAAAGCTGGAAAAAATTTTGTTTCGTGAACAACTCTCCTTACTTCTCGACACAGTCTCCTTTGAGGGACATATACTAGATCCAGCGATCCTCCACCTTTTTCGTTCCATCAGAGAAATAGGTTCTGTTAAACTCTGCAATATACTCGTTGACTAGCTCAATAGCTTCCTCGTTTGATGCAAATTTCTTCCCAGGAAGTCAAAGATTCAAGTTAGCGAACAGAAAGAAGTCACCTGAGGTTAGATCTGGTGAATGAACCTATTCACAGCCCACTTCATGCACTTTCACCATTGCTATCGCTGATGTGTGGGATGGTGCATTATCCTGGAGAATAAGCATTCTTCTGCGTGCCAACCTTGGTCGTTTTTCAGCCAACGCAAGTTTCAAACGATCCAACAATGAAGCATAATAGGATCAAGTTATGGTTCTGTCTTTTTCCAAGTAATCTACGAGGATTATTCCTTGGAAAACCAAACAAAAAGCGGTCATCACCTTACCAACCTTGCCTTCTTCGGTGCACTTTCAGCAGCCACTGTCCTTTGTTTTGACTTCCCTTTTGTCTCTCGTGTGTAATGATGGATCTATTTTTCATCAACAGTCACAAATCGGCGCAAAAAGTGCTGCGGATTGCGATTAAACATCGTCAGACATTATGTTCAAATATGCCTAATGCACTTTTGGTCGACTGTGAGCAATCGCGGCATCCACCTAGCATACAGGTTTTTCATAGACAATTCTCCATGTAGCATATTATGCTCTCCTCTCAGTTGGGATGCCTACTGTCTCAGCAATCTCATGAATTTTTATTCGGCGGTGTTGCATTACCTTAACATGAATTTTCTCTATGGTTTTCTCTTGCGGTGATCTCGACTGGACGACCAGAACACGCTTCGTCTTCGGTGCTCGTCCGACAACGTTTAAATTCATTAATACAAAAGTAAACGGTCTTCAGTGATGTTGCAGTGTCTGCGTGAATTTCATCCAGTTCCGTTTTGATTTGTGCGGCACTCCAATCCTTCAATTGAAAATGTTTATAATAGCAGCCTGAAACCTGGTTTTCTCCATTTTCAGTCGTAGTCTACACACGGCAGTCAATAATGAGTTATACGCTGTGCATTGTTGAAATTCCATATACGATCCTCGGAATAATCAAGATTACCAACGATGAAGGCGCGACAATAATGTTCCATTCTCTCATGGAAATTTACCAGACTTATCAAACCACAATCGTACAGATTAGTTCAGTTCAGTGCAGTACCCAGAAGACTGCCTTCCGATTTAGTAGTCGCTACTTACGGAGTAGCTGGATTACTATGTCTATTTCCAGCATTACTATCAGTTATACATCATAGACTGCCAAGAGATAGCAAAAGTATTCAGCAGGAATTGTTTTACGTTTAATACATCAAGAGCCACACATCAAAATGTACCGAAGTACCATTTTATAACACAAAAATTAATAAATGTTTCCAGAATGAGATTTTCACTCTGCAGCGGAGTGCGCGCTGATACGAAACTTCCTGGCACATTAAAACCCTGTGCCGGATCGAGACTCGAACTCGGGACCTTTGCCTTTTGCGATCACTTGCCCGCGAAAGGCGATGGTCCCGTGTTCTAGTCTCGGTCCACCATACAGTTTCTGTGTTGGCACATTTCTGTTGTAGTGCAACCAAACACAACAAGAGTTCATTCTTAGCCTGCAACAGCTGCCTGTAAGGAACAGTAGCATGAAAGCATTTTTCTGCTACCCAGGATGTTTGGGCTGGTTTAGTGGTAGTATTGTGTGAGTTACTACATTCACAACAGATCTGGAGAACACGCTAGCCAGTACAACACCTTTTGTATCAATATCACTGCATCACAGGTAAGACGCAGTCGTCCACTACCTTGTAGCAAGATAACATCATGGAGACCTCGAAGAGTGGGCACTGACCTTAAAATATCATAAATGCCACCTGCTGTCCAAAATTAACCATTATGCGAACGAGAGTGATCGTGCTGTGTACCCAACGATATCCGAAATCATCACGCGAGGACTAGACCAGTATCACGGTGACAAAGGCCACATGGCAACGGTCACTCACCTCACAGCCTCAACACACAATCACGTGTATCGCGATGCTCCACGCTGTTACGGGACTGGTCTGAAAAGTCGACCAGGTGCCCTCCTGTGTCTAGTATTGTCGTCGGTTATTGTCGTCGGTCATACCAACGACGGCGCCACTTGAAATGGTTCAAATGGCTCTGAGCACTATGGGACTTAACATCTGTGGTCATCAGTCCCCTAGACTTACAACTACTTAAACCTAACTAACCTAAGGACATCACACACCTCCATGCCCGAGGCAAGATTCGAACCTGCGACGGTAGCAGCCGCGTGGTTCCGCACTGAAGCGCCTAGAACCGCTCGGCCACCGCGGCCGGCCGACACCACTCGCTCTGCCGCCGTGTCAAGGAAATCCGCCTCAAAGGACACCGTGCTATTTGTCTTTGGTGCTCCAGACAAAGTCACCCTGCCCATGTGAACAGTTGTCTTGCTGAAAAATGCCAATTTCGTCATTTAATGTACGTGGTGTAACGGTACAACCCTATACCACCAAACGAGCAAGATGTCTATCCTCTCTGGCGCAAGTCGCGTGCGGCCGTTGAAGTTCAGCACGGCATGGAGTACGGCCCTGCATCGATTCCATATTCACATGACAGTCATGTGATCGCAACCATCGTGAGAAGCAACATCGCGTGACCATTAATCGCATTCCCGGCAGGCCACGTTTCTCTTCCTGTCCAAACTCCAATGTCTGAAACCGAGTAAAAATGCTCATTTATTCACAAATGTCTTGATACACAATTAACTGGCTTCGGCTGTAGGAGGTTATCATCGGAACCAGTATCTTGTTACAAAACAAACACGTCCAGACGTAATCTAGTGCTCCTGGTGGCGAATTGGTTGTTGTTGTTGTTGTTGTTGTTGTTGGCCGGCCGCGGTGGTCTAGCGGTTCTAGGCGCTCAGAACCGCGCGACTGCTACGGTCGCAGGTTCGAATCCTGCCTCGGGCATGGATGTGTGTGATGTCCTTAGGTTAGTTAGGTTTAAGAAGTTCTAAGTTCTAGGAGACTGATGACCACAGATGTTAAGTCCCATAGTGCTCAGAGACATTTGAACCATTTTCTTGTTGTTGTTGTCTTCAGTCCGGACTGGATTGATGCAGGCAGTTCTCCATGCTAGTCTACCGTGTGCAAGCTTTTTCATCTCCGCAAACAACCGCAACCTATATGCATTTGAATTTGCTTACTATATTCAAGCGTTGGTCTCCCTCTACAATTTTCATGCGGAGGTCACTTAGAATCAGTTAATTTGATTCTAGGTGACCATGATGAGCATTAAGTGACGAATTCGTAATAATGTGCTGCTTATGATGATGACTCAAGAGCTGAAATGTTTATCCGTCAAGCCCACCAAATTTGATCACGACATATATGACTAACTGCAAGCTCCAGTTGATAATGTCAAATTTCACCAAATAAAAATGATTTTAAAATACAGAGATGTGTCTCTTCTATCATTCAGCAACGTTATATGTTTGGATTGGATTGGATTGTTTGGGGGAAGAGACTAAAGAGCGAGGTCATCGGTCTCATCGGATTAGGGAAGGACGGGGAAGGAAGTCGGCCGTGCCCTTTCAAAGAAACCATCCCGGCATTTGCCTGGAGCGATTTAGGGAAACCCCGGAAAACCTAAATCAGGATGGCCGGACGCGGGATTGAACCATCATCCTCCCGAATGCGAGCCGAGTGTGCTAACCACTGCGGCACCTCGCTCGGTCAACGTTGTATGTCTATAAACTCTTTATTTGTGTACAATCGATGTTTGAAAGTTAAAGAATCCAAAAACTATACAAGCGCAAGTCGTCGAAGAAACAATACCCTGTGTAACAGACCATACATTGCGGCCAGCGGATTCACAGCAGGAGTGACTCATACTTCCCCGAATAGAAGTTACTGTGTTGTCGTACATTCTTCCTTTCTTCGTCATCGAAATGTGAATGTGCATTTCAGTGTGGCGACCAGCTAATAGCGGAACGATACAGCTAGTGGCAAAGACATGAGTAAAGCGACCCTTACCGTTTTTGACACTGGACTAGCGCAGTGCAGACACGCCGAAAATTATGTGACACTTCTCGACCTGTCGCCCTTGACAACTAAGCTCACTATTCCACTCGGCTGTGTTTAAATCGCTCCAGTGAAAATCTGCATTCGCACTTCAGTGACAATTAAGGGTACAACACACACCACAGCAGTTCGTGTAGTCGTGTGATTCCCTCACGCAAATGTTCTTCATTCTATAGAGAGAGCTGCTCCCAAAACACTACCAAACCTGTTAGTTGCTGTTTATTCGCACTCTATTTTGATGCTGATGGAGTTATATAAAAAAGAGCGAGCGGGTAGTGACACAATCATGATAACAGGCTCGAAGCACTTACCACTGATTCAGCATGAATGGCGACTAGCGGCACTCACCTGAAAGAGAAACCAAATATTAAACTCCGCTGCAGAGTGAAAATCTCATTCTGAAACCAAATATTACTCACATATAATATTATGTAGTACAGGTTAGACAATTACATTACTTGACGACATAATTCATAAATGTTTGATTATATTAAACGATACATTACAGGGTGATAATTTTTATTTCATTACCTGTTATTTGCTCATATTCAGAAGAATGCGAAGAAAAGATTCAAATTGCAATTTAGTCAATTAATACAGAATGAGAATACCGACAGATAAAATAAATGCATCCCATAGATGGACAAACAAATGAACATGTAAGTTTTAAATTCCTCAAGTCAGATGATGTAGAGCTAATATTGGCCAGATTCAGGCACATCTCTGGAACCATACAATATAAATTAAAATATAACGGACGGAAAAACATTCATTAAGATTTACATAGCAATAGCCTTGCCTTTTCTGCTGTACAGTAGTGAATATCGGATCATAACTTTAAATAAGTTACGACAAATCGAATCTTCACAGATGAAATTTGTCCGCTTTGCAGCAGGATATTCATTACTGGACCATATAAGAAACATCTATAACAGAAAAGAACAAAACTTAGACCCCATTACAACTACGGAATTACTAAAATATATAGACTGAGCTGGAAAGACCATGTCCAGTGTAAATCTCACAATAGAAAATACTGAAATGTACAGGGTATGACGGGATAAGTGCAGATACACTGAAGAGCCAAAGAAACTGGTACACCTGCCTAATATCGTGTAGGGCCCCCGCGAGCACGCACAAGTGCAGCAACACGACGTGGCATGGACTCAACTAACGTCTGAAGTAATGCTGGAGGGAACTGACAACATGAATCCTGCAGGGCTGTCCATAAATACGTAAGATTACGAGGGGGTGGAGTCATTTTTCCCTCGTTCTGTTTGGAAGTGGAACAGGGAGAGAAGATGCTAGTTGTGGTACGAGGTACCCTCCGCCACGCACCCTATGGTGGATTGCGGAGTATCTATGTAGATGTCTTATGAACTGCAAGGCATCCATGATATGCTCAATAATGTTCATACAGGGTGTTTCAAAAATGACCGGTATATTTGAAACGGCAATAAAAACTAAACGAGCAGCGATAGAAATACACCGCTTGTTGCAATATGTTTGGGACAACAGTACATTTTCAGGCGGACAAACTTTAGAAATTACAGTAGTTAAATTTTCAACAACAGATGGCGCTGCAAGTGATGTGAAAGATACAGAAGACAACGCAGTCTGTGGGTGCGCCATTCTGTACGTCGTCTTTCTGCTGCAAGCATGTGCTGTTCACAACGTGCAAGTGTGCTGTAGACAACATGGTTTATTCCTTAGAACAGAGGATTTTTCTGGTGTTGGAATTCCACCGCCTAGAACACAGTGTTGTTGCAACACGACGAAGTTTTCAACGGAGGTTTAATGTAACAAAGGACCGAAAAGCGATACAATAAAGGATCTGTTTGAAAAATTTCAACGGACTGGGAACGTGACGGATGAACGTGCTGGAAAGGTAGGGCGATCGCGTACGGCAACCACAGAGGGCAACGCGCAGCTAGTGCAGCAGGTGATCCAACAGCGGCCTCGGGTTTCCGTTCGCCGTGTTGCAGCTGCGGTCCAAATGACGCCAACGTCCACGTATCGTCTCATGCGCCAGAGTTTACACCTCTATCAATACAAAATTCAAACGCAGCAACCCCTCAGCGCCGCTACCATTGCTGCACGAGAGACATTCGCTAACGATATAGTGCACAGGATTGATGACGGCGATATGCATGTGGGCAGCATTTGGTTTACTGACGAAGCTTATTTTTACCTGGACGGCTTCGTCAATAAACAGAACTGGCGCATATGGGGAACCGAAAAGCCCCATGTTGCAGTCCCATCGTCCCTGCATCCTCAAAAAGTACTGGTCTGGGCCGCCATTTCTTCCAAAGGAATCATTGGCCCATTTTTCAGATCCGAAACGATTACTGCATCACGCTATCTGGACATTCTTCGTGAATTTGTGGCGGTACAAACTGCCTTAGACGACACTGCCAACACCTCGTGGTTTATGCAAGATGGTGCCCGGCCACATCGCACGGCCGACGTCTTTAATTTCCTTAATGAATATTTCGATGATCGTGTGATTGCTTTGGGCTATCCGAAACATACAGGAGGCGGCGTGGATTGGCCTCCCTATTCGCCAGACATGAACCCCTGTGACTTCTTTCTGTGGGGACACTTGAAAGACCAGGTGTACCGCCAGAATCCAGAAACAATTGAACGGCTGAAGCAGTACATCTCATCTGCATGTGAAGCCATTCCGCCAGACACGTTGTCAAAGGTTTCGGGTAATTTCATTCAGAGACTACGCCATATTATTGCTACGCATGGTGTATATGTGGAAAATATCGTACTATAGAGTTTCCCAGACCACAGCGCCATCTGTTGTTGAAAATTGTAACTACTGTAATTTCGAAAGTCTGTCTGCCTGAAAATGTACTGTTGTCCCAAGCATATAGCAACAAACGGTGTATTTCTATCGCTGCTCGTTTAGTTTTTATTGCCGTTTCAAATATACCGGTCATTTTTGAAACACCCTGTATCTGGGCAGTTTGGTGGCCAGCGGAAGTGTTTAAAGTCAGAACAGTGTTCCTGTAGCCACTCCGTAGCAATTCTGGACGTGTGTGGTGTCGCATCGTCCTGCTGGAATTGCCCAAGTCCGTCGGAATGCACACTGGACATGAATGGACGCTGGTAAGAATGCCACTAAGAATGCCACTGACTGGTGTTATGTACACGCGATCCTTAACAGACCGCAAAATAAGTCTAATGGAGTGGCATCGAGAACGCGTGGGCCATGTTATGTGACCATCACGATCCATCGACATCTCTGGAAAAAAGTTCAGCACATACAGCACGTTCAAACTCCAGTGTGTGGGTGCACCATCGTGCTGGAAGATGATGGACGGCTGCAGCTCTTCCATCTGGACGGTTCGAGCATATCCGCGTGGAACATTTCCCGTTATGGTTTTCCCTGGGAAGAAAATTGATTCTATCACTCTACTCTTCATTAGGCTACTCCAAACAGTACGCTTCGGGTTTCGGAGCTGAAAATCCTTTTGTTGTGACGATTCGCATACACACTAATGCGGAACAGTGCGTCATCTGAAAACAGGCAGTTTCTCTGATAGTCATTGTCAGCATCTGTGGAGGAACGTAGTACGTGAATGCTTGCCGCAGAGGACGATCGCCGGGCTGCAGTGCTTGTACCATTTGCGCTTTGTATGAGAAATGGCATAACCACTTATGTAACACTATATAGACAGCTGATCTTGCTTCCTGCAATTCGCGTGATGAATGACGTATTGACTTCTGGGGTCTGCGTTGAAATGTAGCTTGCACTCTTTCAACATGTGCTTCAGACTCAGGGGGAAGTCCACTTCGAGGAAGGTATTTGACACTGCCTTTTTCCTTCAAAGTTTTTGCTCCACCGCATTACGCGTATTGCTGCCGGTGGTGCCCACCCACACCAGCGTCGATAATCCCGCAACACCGCAGATTGGGATTCTGCGTCTGTCGCCATTTTTATGCACACCAAGTCAAATCTGTGACAAAAAAATAGTTTTGAGAGCTGCGAAACATTTTATGGAAAACTGTTATTCTCTGTCCGTAATAGTTTCCAAGCTATGGTTTTTTTGAAACGAAATGACAGCGACAAAAAAAATCAGAGAAGTGTGTGGTCATATGGGGGCATAAGGGGGTGGGGGAGGACGTTCATGAAATTGACCTTAAAAATCCATTTTCATTTATTAGTAGACCTCTTGGACAATAAGCACCCAAAGTTTAAATGATGAAATCACAACCAAAGTTCCTGAAAAATAATTAAATGTGTGATGCGATCTTCCTGTCAGGTCCATTTTCTGAAGAAACTCTTCAATACTAGCATCGAGCGGGGTGGCGCAGTGGTTAACTGGATCACATTCGGGAGGACGACGGTTCAAACCCACGTCCGGTCATCCTGATTTAGGCTTTCCGTGATTTTCCGAAATCGCATCAGGCAAATACCGGGATGGTTCCTTCGACAATGCACGGTCGATTTCCTTCCCCATCCTTCCATCTCCTTGCGCTCCGTCCTTCCCCATCCTTCCATAATCCGAGCTTGCGCTCTGTCTCTAATGACCTCGTTGTCGACGGGACATTAAACTCGAATCCTCTCCTCCTCCTCCTTTACAATACTAGCTCGGTGAGCAAGGATTCTGTGGATTGCTTCCAGGAAATTTCCACGCGAAATATACTCTTTCGTTTTATAGAGTATTTGTGACTGTGTTTCGTATCCTAAAAGCAATTACAAAGCAGCTACTTGTTTATAAAGAAGCAGTTCTTCTCTTGCCTTGTGCCTCTGACGAAGATTTACGCAAGTGTTCGATTACGATGTATTTCTTGTATTTAATGATGGGACCTTAGGGAAGTTGGCGCTATCAGAGAGAAAGAGCTTTGAGATAGGAAATTTCACTCAAGATGTCTTGAGAAACATAAATTTACAGGGCCTCTGCTCTGAAAATTCAGTTTAGGACCTGGTAAAGGTTAAGAAGGCAGAAAACATGAAACCACAAAAGAAGACTTGAAAGGAAAGGGCTCTGAGTACTAATCTGGAGCCTTCCGAAGAAGTGACAAAAGAAAAGAAACGTTACCTTGAACTTTGAATTGCATTTCCTGAAAAGTATGTTTTTTTAAAGTTATGTTCCAATTTCTCAGGATCTATGAGATCTTTAAATACGAAACTTTTACAGTTATTTGTACAAACTCAATAACTGCAAATTTTGAAATTCAAAGTGTATGGTTAAATATGGGACTTATAATTTTGCACGAATTTTATATTATACTTACAGATTTATAATTAAAAACTTATTAACAGTCTCCCATTCGATCTAATTACAATTCCTCATGCGGAACTTTCTTTATGCAACGAGATTAAACAGAAAAAAAAATTGTATAAATCCCTTGAATAGTTATTGAGGGAAAAAGTAGATGCATTATTTTTTGAAAATAAAATTTTTAAATTCCATGAATACACTGTATGTAATCAAAGGAACAGTATATGTGTTAATTTCATGTAAAACATAGTACAAAATTTTTTTGCCGTATCTTGAAATTGTGGATTTTTCTCTTTTAAATAATGCGCGTTTTTCTTGAACGTGCACCCACCCCCCCCTTAACAACAGTTGTTCCTCTCTTGCACTATGGAGGATGGAGTAAACGATAGTTGAAATAAGAGCCAAGGAAAAACGACTATCTATATGTCTCCGTATGAGCCCAAATTTCTCGTATGTTATCTTCGTGATCCTTACGCGCAATGTATATTGGCGGCAGTAGAGCCGTTCGGCAGTCAACTTCAAATGCCGCTTCTCTAAATTTTCTCAATAGTGTTTTGTAGTTTCAAGGTCAAGGATCAGTCCATTGCGTGTGGGCTGCCGAGCTAGCTGCTCACGACAGTTTTCAGAAAATGCGTTCAAAAGTATTTCGCATGACTGTCTTTCTGTCCCTCCCCCTCCGGCCCCGCCCACGCGCAAAATCCATAGACTTCCGAGTCTACACTCGGTAGGTTAAAGTCGCCTCCAAGCAGTATTGCATGATCTGGGTATTTACGCGCTATTGACCATAGACTTTCTTTGAATGATTCTAGAACTGTCATAGCAGGAAAGGATGGAGGGCAAAAATCTCCAACAATTAACTGGGTTTCACCTACACCTGTTATAAGCGACCAGATAACTTCACTCTGACACTCAACTTCGACCTCATATTTTTGTCAACTGCAATAAACACTCCCTCTCCTATGGCATAAAAATCCGTCATTCCGATGCATACTACTGGCAATTAAAATTGCTACACTACGAAGATGTGCTACAGACGCGAAATTTAACCGAGAGGAAAAAGATGCTGTGATATTCAAATGATTAGCTTTTCAGAGCTTTCACACAAGGTTGGCGCCGGTGGCGACACCTACAACCTGCTGACATGAGGAAAGTTTCCAACCCGATTACTCATACACAAACAGCAGTTGACCGGCGTTGCCCGGTGAAACGCTGTTGTGATGCCTCGTGTAAGGAGGAGAAATGCGTACCATCAAGTTTCCGACTTTGATAAAGGTCGGATTGAAGCCTTTAGCGATTGCGGTTTATCGTATCGCGACATTGCTGCTCGCGTTGGTCGAGATCCAATGACTGTTAGCAGAATATGGAATCGGTGGGTTCAGGAGGGTAATACGGAACGCCGTGCTGGATCCCGACGGCCTCGTATCACTAGCAGTCGAGATGACAGGCATCTTATCCGCATGGCTGTAACGGATCGTGCAGCCACGTATCGATCCCTGAGTCAACAGATAGGAACGTTTGCAAGACAACAACCATGTGCACGAACAGTTCGACGACGTTTGCAGCAGCATGGACTATCAGCTCGGAGACCATGGCTGCGGTTACCCTTGACGCTGCATCACAGACAGGAGCGCCTGCGATGTTGTACTCAACGATGAACCTGGGTGCACGAATGGCAAAACTTCATTTTGTATGATGAATCCAGGTTCTGCTTACACCATCATGATGGTCGCATCCGTGCTTGGTGAAATCGCGGTGAACGCACATTGGAAACGTGTATTCGTCATCTCCATACTGGCGTATCACCCGGCGTGATGGTATGGGGTGCCATTGGTTACACGTCTCGGTCACCTCTTGTTCGCCTGTACGGCACTTTGAACAGTGGGCGTTACATTTCAGATGTGTTACGACCCGTGGCTGTACCCTTCATTCGATCCATGCGAAACCCCACATTTCAGCAGGATAATGCACGACCGCATGTC
Source organism: Schistocerca nitens (assembly GCF_023898315.1). Classification (NCBI taxonomy): domain Eukaryota; kingdom Metazoa; phylum Arthropoda; class Insecta; order Orthoptera; family Acrididae; genus Schistocerca; species Schistocerca nitens. Next base: position 528,285,905 of record NC_064620.1, read on the forward strand.
GCAGGTCCTGTACGGGCCTCTCTGGATACAGCAAATGTTCGACTGCTGCCCTGGCCAGCACATTCTCCAGATTTCTCACCAATTGAAAACGTCTGGACAATGGTGGCCGAGCAACTGGCTCGTCACAATACGCCAGTCACTACTCTTGATGAACTGTGGTATCGCGATGAAGCTGCATGGACAGCTGTACCTGTACACGCCATCCAAGCTCTGTTTGACTCAATGCCCAGGCGTATCACGGCCGCTATTACGGCCAGAGGTGGTTGTTCTGGGTACTGATTTCTCAGGATCTATGCACCCAAATTGCGTGTAAATGTAATCACATGTCAGTTGTAGTACAATATATTTGTCCAATGAACACTCGTTTATCATCTGCATTTCTACTTGGTGTAGCAATTTTAATGGCCAGTAGTGTACGTCCAACGGTGTTCACTACCCGGCAGCACGCAGAAGCCAGTAAGTACCACCGCCGGAGCACGTTCCACCGAGCCTCACTCCGAGTGCAGACAGGATAGACGTTTTGTGTAGCAGTCGGCGCTGGCCGGTCCCAACTCGTCGGCTGCTTGTAGATGCAGAAATGGCACTGCCTCGCCAGTCGGAGCAGCCGGCCACGCCCATGCGGCTCGCCTTGGCTGGAGGGCGGCCGTGCCCCTCTGGCGGTCCCGTGCCAGCCAAGCCAGCCAGCCACCGTGGGCGCGGCCAGACCACACCGGCCCACTGAGCGCCCCCTACCTGTCTGTCAGCTGGCGGCCGCCTCGCAGTCACACGAGCTCTCCTGCTCTGCCGCATGTCCCGCGGTAATGGTCATCTGCGGATGTACAGCGAAGCGCCAAAGAAACTGGTGCTGGTATGCGTATTCAAGTACAGAGAGATGTAAACAGGCTATCATCTGACCTAACGCCAGAATATAAACACGCCACGATAAGGCCACGAGACATATTGCTGACACTCGCCTACTTCGTTAGAGCGACAAGTCAAATAATCAGATGGTGTGTGTACTGAAGGTCTTACAGTACGCACACCACACGTAGCTATCAGGAATCCTGTAAAACACCATCAAATCTCTGACGTCGCTGCGGCCGCGAAAAAGATCCTGCAACAACGGGACCAACAACGACTGAAGAGAGACGTTCAACGTGACAGAAGTGCAGCCCCTCCGCAAACTGCTGCAGGTTTCAATGCTGGGCCATCAACAAGTGTCAGCGGGCGAACTATTCAACGAATCATCATCGATATGCGCTTTCGGAGTCGAAGGCTCCCTTGTGTACTCTTGATGACTTCACGACACAAAGCTCTATGCCTCGCCTGGGCGAGTCAACAGCGACATTGGATTGTTGGTGACTGGAAACATGTTGCCTGGTCGGACGAGTCTCGGGTGGACGTGTACAGGTATAGAGACAATCTCATGAATTCATGGACCAGGGGACTGTTCAGACCGATGAAGACTTTGTAATGGTGTGGGGTGTGCGCATTTGGAGTGATATGGGACTCTTGATATGTCTAGATACGACGCTGTCAGGTGATACTTACATAAGCATCCTGTCTGCTCACCTGCATCCATTCGTGTCCATTGTGCATTCCGAAGGACTTGGGTAGTTTCAGCAGGACAATGCGACAACCCCCATGTCCAGAATTGCTACAGAGTGGATCCAGGAACACTCTTCTGACTGTAAACACTTCCGCTGGCCACCAGGCTCCCCAGACAAGTACATTATTGAACATATCTGGGATACCTTGGAATGTGCTGTTCAGAAGAGATCTCCATCCCCTCGTACTCTTATGGACTTAATGGACAACCCTGCAGTAGTCATGGTATCAATTCCCTCCAGCACAACTTCAGACATAGTCGAATCCATGCCACGTGCGGCACTTCTGTGTGCACGTGGAGCCCTACATGATGTTAGGCAGGTGTAGCAGTTTCTTTGGCTCCTCAGTGTAGCTGCGTGTGGATTACCAAAAGTATTGAGGCAGGGGCGATTCTGGCGCACTCTGCATTGTTGCCAGATGTATCCAAGATAGCGGCGATGACGACATTCAAGTTGGCAGAGTGTAGACATGGCCACATCGCATGACGTCATTCACGATGGCTGACTTTGGCGGGAAGTTTGAATTTTGGCAGGAAGATAGGTCAATTGGGCTACCTCTACTAACGTAACCCCCTCCCCCAGAAAATGGCGGCAAGTCCAAATTCTGTCAGGATAAAAGGGAAAAAAGGGCAGTTGGGCTACATCCTCTAACCCAAGTCATCCGACTGCCACCTCTTCCTAGAAAATGGTGGGAAGAGGAGTCGACCTGTGCTGGACATAAGTCTTTATTTTGCATGCATTATTTGTTTAAACAATTAGAGACAGTACCTCCAACCAGTGTGTTAACCACAAGGTCCGGAGTCCAACAACCATAGTACACAGTACTCCCGCCAGTGGGCGCTGTCGTCCATTCCATGACATAATCCAAGATGGTGGGGAAAATGGCAGAAAATGTGTGGTCGCCATGGGCTCCAGAGTCCAACTGACCTAGTACACTGTACCGCCACCAGAGGGCACTGTCGTCCCTTCCATGATGTAATCCAAGATAGCGGCCTGGTGGTGGAGAGGAAGGGTCTCATAACAGGAAATTCAAGGGTATATTGTTTACTTATAAAAAATCAGTTTGTGGGGGTTGGATTTCTCTTGCTCATCATTTTCTGCTGTTTGGAAACATGAAGGTCTTGTAAGAAGTAATTACATCGAGCAAACATGTTACATAGCCTAATGTCCGGCACTGTACTCTGGGTGTCTTAACCTATTGTTGGGCTCTTTGTCAGCACTTAACCTATTGTACTGTTAAGTGGTTTTCCATGTACCACCATTTCCTTAAACTATTCTACCGCCTTTGATACCAAATTAAGTAATTAGTTATGTCCTCCCACCATTTTCTGGTACACTTTTCGAATTTCACATGCTTATGCACGCCATTTCTGGTGCATTCTTCTTTGTCACCCACCCCCTTAAACTATTGTACTGCGTTTTACATAAAAATTATGCAAATTACCTAGTGTTCTGCACTTATCCTGCTGTTCTGCTCCAGGTCACCCACTCACGTACACTCTCGCCTTAACTATTGTGCCACTGAGTCGTAGTCCATGGAACCGGTGCTGGGTTGGTGTGGTTTTTGGTTATTCACGTACTTATCGTTTTCTAGATGCTTTTGTCCGCAGCTCGTGGTCGTGCGATAGCGTTCTCGCTTCCCACGCCCGGGTTCCCGGGTTCGATTCCCGGCGGGGTCAGGGATTTTCTCTGCCTCATGATGACTGGTTGTTGTGTGCTGTCCTTAGGTTAGTTAGGTTTAAGTAGTTCTAAGTTCTAGGGGACTGATGACCATAGATGTTAAGTCCCATAGTGCTCAGAGCCATTTGAACCATTTCTAGATGCTTTTTTTTCTGTGTGTTTTGAAACAGCGCTTTCTCTACCACGTGATACATATGTCACATCTCCGAAGAGTACAAACTGTAAACAATGTACCTTTCGCAGACTCTACAAAGCACGGAAACTGCTTTAAGAAAACAAGAGTTAGATTTTTTTGCGATAGTGAAAGACAAAACACCGAATCAAAATACTAGGAATATGACGAGTAAGAAACACGTGAAATAACCGCTAACACAAAAATAAAGCCTTTCAGGGTATCAGGTAACAACATAACACTCATAACGATTCACTCTAACGAGTTATATAATCAAAGACTAATAAGCGACTTCACTCAGGCACGACGATGACACACAAACACAAGTCAGAACAGAACACAACACCGAGCAGTACGAGTATAAATTCTACAAAAGGCGGGAGAAAGAGGAAAAATAACATGCGATACATTGGCCGGGAGTGACTTCCTGATTTCTACAAACTTCTGTACGTATATCGACTGAAAACGACTGATAAGCAAAAGAATTTAGACCATCGGCCAAAGATACTGAAATGTGGCGATCTGAAAACAAATGTCTTAGGTTTGACGATAATTAACCAAAAATAGGGAATAATCGCGAGTGTAAAATCGGGAGTTCCCTGCCTAAATTGAGATAGTTGGTAGGTATACCAAGACATCGATTGTTTTGGATATGGTAATGTGGAGAATGGTTTCGTTCTCTGAATTTTAGAGGTGTTCTTCGGCCTGGGATGTTGTATTAAAAGAACAGTCGATACATTTGGATGTCGTTTGACTCACTTTATACGCTACAGCGGATCTTCAAACTAGTAGTCATAAACGAATACTATATATGACGGTAGTATCTGTTCCCGAAAGAACAGCTACCATTGATGACCGTGCAGCTTCTCTAGAATGAAATGATAGTTAAATCGACGCCCTAGCTGCAAACAGGCGTTGATATACATCATTGGGGACATGTTGAAAATGTGTGCCCCGACCGGGACTCGAACCCGGGATTTCCTGCTTACATGGCATGATGTATATCAACGCCTGTTTGCAGCTAGGGTATCGACTTAATTATCATTTCATAAACGAATACATCTAAAGCGAATGAGTTTATTTAAACTTTGGTACATCGTGTACTATAATATCCACCGCAACGGAATTTGGACTGGACTCTGAATGTGCTCAAAACACTGACGATCCAGTGGAGAATATGCAAGACAGTTACTGAAAATGCTGTACGCAGTCACTCTGGTTGGAGACTACAGCAAACTGCAAGTACGCTGTTGATCACCGCAGTTAAGACAGAGGAGCTTCACTGGACTCAGGGCTACCCGTCTTCTCGCTTCATTAGAATACAGACGAGCGCCAACCGCCGCTGGATCACGTAGCGCCTCCTCAGTCTTTCAGAGCCAAGTTTTGTTGCCCCAAAACCCACCTTGGACGTGCCGCTATGTGGCACTGTGTTCGAAGCGCTCTGCTCCTCTGTATTCTGTTCGTGGCGAACTCACGCAATTAGCTTAACCGGGCATCCTTTGAATTTCTGAATAGCTTCCTTCTGGAGCCGAAAACACTTTTCAGCTAAGGGCGATGCCTGCCGATGGAAAAGTTACTCCTTCACCACTGTTTCCGCCTTTCGAACAACTGAACTCCGTCCTCCGTGTCTTTCAGAATATCTCATTTCTGTGAACTGGCTGACCACAAGCAGACGTTAACTCTCGTCACTGACGAGGCTGCGTACCCGTCACGCAAACATTCCACCATCGCCTCCACAGGATAGATGTCTACCTACTTTGTTCGGCTCATTATCGAAGCACATATTCTTTTCGAGTGAAGATGTGTTTGGGGACGCCCCGGACAGCGTGGGGGTACAACCCGACTGTCGCCCGGCATACATTCCGACAACCAGGAATGGCGGTGTGGGGGCCATGTCTTTTTACAGCAGGACCCCTTTGGTTGTCACCCTTACAGCACAGCGGCACGTCGACGAACATTCTACATCCCGTTTCGTTGCCCTTAATGGTAAGCCATACCAAGCTCACATTTCAACAACATAATGCCCGCCTCACACGGCGAGAGTTTCTACAGTTTCCCTTCGTGCTTGTCAAATCCTACTTTGGCCAGTGATGTTGCCGGATCTCTCCCGAATTGGAAACGTTTAGAGCATTATGGGTAGGGCCTTCCAGACATCTCGTATTTTGACGATCTAACGCGCCACTTGGACAGAATGTGGCACAATATCCCTTAGGAGGACAAGCAACAACACTGTCAATCAATGCCAATGAGAACAACTGCTTGCACAAGGGCCACAGGTGCATCAACGCATCCTCAGTTCCTAAAGTCCTTTGTCTTCCCCAGATGGGCACCCCCGGCCAACAATGCCATACAATCATTTCATTTTTTCATGAAAAATCATCCTATTTTTCCGAAATTGTAATCATCTGTTTGTCTGTACATGTACACCACTTGCTCAGTTTCTTAATTCCTTGCTCTTGAATAAATCACCCCATTTTTTTGAAACTGTAATCGTTTGTTTGTCTGTACATGTACAGCATATCAATCGATTTCCCTCCTATTCGGCTAATTCCTTCGTGGTGCGTCGTTCCTTTTGTCTTATAGTGTATACTCACAGAAAGTCAATACATTACGACCACTGTCCTCCGGTGGACTAATACCGCCTGGTGGCCATGTGGACACGTGATGCGGTAAAGGAAGTATGTAAGCGGAACAGCGATCAATAGGGAATTATTCCAGCGACGACATTGGCCGCAAATGGTGATATCTACTGACAAAAGCGATTTTGACAAAGGGCAGACTATTAGAGGCGGGCGTCTGGAAAATACACTCTGGCCATCAAAATTGCTACACCAAGAAGGAATGCAGATGACAAACGAGTATTCATTGGACAAATATATTATACTAGAACTGACATGTGATTACATTTTCAAGCAATTTGGGTGCATAGATCCTGAGAAATCAGTACCTATAATAACCACCTCTGGCCCTAATAACGGCCTTGATACGCCTGGGCATTGAGTCAAACAGAGCTTGGATGGCGTGTACAGGTACAGCTGCCAATGCAGCTTCAACACGATACCACAGTTCATCAAGAGTAGTGGTTCAAATGGCTCTGAGCACTATGGGACTCAACTGCTGTGGTCATAAGTCCCCTAGAACTTAGAACTACTTAAACCTAACTAACCTAAGGACAGCACACAACACCCAGCCATCACGAGGCAGAGAAAATCCCTGACCCCGCCGGGAATCGAACCCGGGAACCCGGGCGTGGGAAGCGAGAACGCTACCGCACGACCACGAGATGCGGGCCAAGAGTAGTGACTGGTGTATTGTGACGAGCCAGTTGCTCGGCCACCATTGATCAGTCGTTTTCAATTGGTGAGAGATCTGGAGAACGTGCTGGCCAGGGTAGCAGTCGAACATTTTCTGTATCCAGAAAGGCCCGTACAGGACCTGCAACATGCGGTCGTGCATTATCCTGCTGAAATGTAGGGTTTCGCAGGGATCGAATGAAGGGTACAGCCACGGGTCGTAACACATCTGAAATGTAACGCCTACTGTTCAATGTGCCGTCCAGGCGAACAAGAGGTGACCGAGACGTGTAACCAATGGCACCCCATACCATCACGCCGGGTGATACGCCAGTATGGAGATGACGAATACACGTTTCCAATGTGCGTTCACCGCGATTTCACCAAATACGGATGCGACCATCATGATGCTGTAAGCAGAACCTGGATTCATCATACAAAATGAAGTTTTGCCATTCGTGCACCCAGGTTCGTCGTTGAGTACAACATCGCAGGCGCTCCTGTCTGTGATGCAGCGTCAAGGGTAACCGCAGCCATGGTCTCCGAGCTGATAGTCCATGCTGCTGCAAACGTCGTCGAACTGTTCGTGCACATGGTTGTTGTCTTGCAAACGTCCCAATCTGTTGACTCAGAGATCGAGACGTGGCTGCACGATCCGTTACAGCCATGCGGATAAGATGCCTGTCATCTCGACTGCTAGTGATACGAGGCCGTTGGGATCCAGCACAGGCGTTCCGTATTACCCTCCTGAACTCACCGATTCCATATTCTGCTAACAGTCATTGGATCTCGACCAACGCGAGTAGCAATGTCGCGATACGATAAACCGCAATCGCGATAGGCTACAATCCGACCTTTATCAACGTCGGAAATGTGATGGTATGCATTTCTTCTCCTTACACTAGGCGTCGCAACAACTTTTCACCAGGCAACGCCGGTCAACTGCTGTTTGTGTATGAGTAATCGGTTGGAAACTTTCCTCATGTCAGCACGCTGTAGGTGTCGCCACCGGCGCCAACCTTGTGTGAATGCTCTGAAAAGCTAATCACTTGCATATGACAGCATCTTCTTCCTGTCGGTTAAAATTCTCGTCTGTAGCACTTCATCTTCGTGGTGTAGCAATTTTAATGGCCAGTTGTGTACCATCTCAGAAACATTGAGGGTAGTCGGCTGTTTCGCGTGCTACTGTTGTGAGCATCTATGGCGAGCGCTGAAAGGACGGTGGATCTATGAGATGGGCGACCAGGTGTCGGATGGTCACGCCTCGAAACAGAACGTGGAGGACCGAGCATTGGCTGCTCTGTAAAGCAGGATAGGTGGTGATCCCAAGACAATACAGTGGTGGTGCCGGCACAAGTGTATCCGAGCACGTCGTTCAGCGCTCATTGTTGAACGTGAGGAGTCCGAAGCAGACGAGCCTTCGTATTTATACGTTGGCCGAACAACAATGCCACTTGCGATTGCGGTGGGAACGGGGTCGGGTAGATAGAAGTGTGGATCAATGGATTCACCTGGTGGGATGAATCACATTTCTCGTTTCACTACTTCGGTGGTCGTCCCCGTACACCCCGTCGTCCAAGTGTACGGCTGCTCGGAACATGCAACGTGCCACACACGCAGGGCGGTGGGAGATGTATTGTGCTTTGAGGGTCATTCACCCAACCTTTCATGGAACCAGTGGCAGTAATTGAACGCACCAAGACAGCTGTTGGACTAAGTGAGCAGTACCGCGGTCCCCCTGCACCCCTTCAGTCTTCTCCGACGGCAATCGCATATTCCAACAGGGCACCTGTCCATGTCACGACGCCAGAGTCATGCTAGAGTGTTTTGAGGAGTTTTATAGTGAAATGTTAATGTCTCGTTGATATGACACGAATGAAAAGCATACGGGACACTATAGGGCGTCAGCCTAGCGCCCTCAACGCACCGGGCCGCAATATACAGGGACTGCTAAGGACTTGTGGTATCCGTGTCACACTGCATCGCTGCTGCATTGCTTTGCAAAGGTGGACCAACACACTGGTCATGACATTTTGACTCGCCAATGCGATAATGTACTGTTAACAGGCTAAACCCCACCGTGCACACTTCACATACGCCGGCCTCTGTGACCGAGCGGTTGTAGGTGCTTCAGTCCGGAACCGCGCTGCTGGTACGGCCGCAGGGTCGAATCCTGCCTCGGGCGTGCATGTGTGTGATGTCCTTAGGTAAGTTACGTTTAGGTAGTTCTAAGTCTAAAGGACTGATGACCTCACATGTTAAGTCGCATAGTGCTTGGAGCCATTTGAATTTGAACACTTCACATACGATCTGAATTGGTTTCAATAGCGCCACCAAGATGAACATCAACAAAAGCAAAACGAGGATAATGGAATGTAGTCGAATTAAGTCGGGTGATGTTGAGGGTATTAGATTAGGAAATGAGACACTTAAAGTAGTAAAGGAGTTTTGCTATTTGGGGAGCAAAATAACTGATGATGGTCGAAGTAGAGAGGATATAAAATGTAGACTGGCAATGGCAAGGAAAGCGTTTCTGAAGAAGATAAATTTGTTAACATCGAGTATTGATTTAAGTGTTAGGAAGTCGTTTCTGAAAGTATTTGTATGGAGTGCAGCCATGTATGGAAGTGAAACGTGGGCGATAAATAATTTAGACAAGAAGAGAATAGAAGCTTTCGAAATGTGGTGCTACAGAAGAATGCTGAAGATTAGATGGGTAGATCACATAACTAATGAGGAGGTGCTGAATAGGATTGGGGAGAAGAGAAGTTTGTGGCACAACTTGACTAGAAGAACGGATCGGTTGGTAGGACATGTTCTGAGGCATCAAGGGATCACCAATTTAGTATTGGAGGGCAGCGTGGAGGGTAAAAATTGTAGAGGGAGACCAAGAGATGAATACACTAAGCAGATTCAGAAGGATGTAAGTTGCAGTAGGTACTGGGAGATGAAGAAGCTTGCACAGGATAGAGTAGCATGGAGAGCTGCATCAAACCAGTCTCAGGACTGAAGACCACAACAACAACAACAACAACAACAGTGCCACCAAAGGTGAAGTCGTAGGCATTTGTTTCCTACGAAAAGCAGCTTACAAACACTTAACTGACAAGCGTTACTCAGAGTATTTCGCATTACCCCATACATTATTTCCGACCATTGGTGATTTAAAAATATTATTTGTAATACTGTCGAAGCTCCGGTGAGAAGAAGTCTTTTATTTGCGGTGACTAGTTTCGGACATGACGTCCGTTACCAAACCATCTCCTTCATCCCAGGTATTGATACGTAATACAACCAATAGATTTGCAAATAGCCAGTATCTGCAATCAACAGTAACACGCACACACTCTTGATTTCCAGTTGTGGCTATTTGCAAATGTACTTGTTGTTTTACATGTCAGTAGCTAAGATGAAGGCGATGGTTTGATAATGGACGTCATGTCCAAAACTGGTCACCGCAAGTAGTGAATTTTTTTGTCGCCGCAACTTCGACAGAATTACAAATAGTAGTTTTTAATAAAAGTTAATAGCTGACCCACTTTTCCTGTCTCATGCTGGTTACCCATAACAATTGGTTCTTTATCTCAAAATACTCAGTTTAGAACGGGAAATACCAGAGACATACTAGTAAATGGGAAGAATATGTACACGTACGCCAAAAAATGATATTGATTTCCTGTGAAGTGTCTCTTGTCACGGCATTAAGATATTTCGTAAAACTGATGTTCGGAATATGTAACTAGTTAGCGAAGACATCGTTCACATCTCGAAAATGAAGGTAGCCACGAAAACAGTTACATTGGTGACTGGTTAAAAGCCAAAAGATTTACCAACCACCAATGATAAATTTGAAACTTCCTGGCAGATTAAAACTGTGTGCCGGACCGAGACTCGAACTCGGAACCTTTGCCTTTCGCGGGCAAGTGCTCTACCAAGCACGACTCACGCCCCGTCCTCACAGCTCTACTTCTGCCAGTACCTCGTCTCCTACCTTCAAAACTTTACAGAAGCTCTCCTGCGAACCATGCAGAACTAGCACTCCTGAAAGAAAGGATATTGCGGAGACATGGCTTAGCCACAGCCTGGGGGATGTTTCCAGAATGAGATTTTCACTCTGCAGCGGAGTGTGCGCTGATATGAAACTTCCTGGCAGATTAAAATAGTTTTAATCTGCCATGAAGTTCCATATCTGCGCACACTCCGCTGCAGAGTGAAAATCTCATTAATGATAAATTTGCTTTTTAAGTGCGACAAAATTAATCACAACTACATGTTAAACGGAAAGGTAACCTGTATCAAAAAAATAAAAAACGTCAGTATATCTAAAGCATGTCTAACGGTAAAATAATTTATTTTAAAGCAGCTTATCTTGTTTGACTTCCACGTTACTGTTCACTTTACAAAAAGAAGATTTATATCTTTGAGAAAGATGCATTGCTAAGTGCTTCGGAGGACGAGTTTTTCTGATCGTTTCAAGCTGTCATGCCGACATACATTCTGGCTCTGCACCAAGAAACATAAGCAACAAAGTGTAATGTGATATTCAGCAGCTCCGTGGAGCTGTGGTGTACGTGTAATAGTACTTTACTGAGAAACACGTTCCCAGTACTACAATGAATGTTTTTTAGCGTCTACTTAGTGGTTGCTCGTGTGAAATCATACCATTATGCTACAATGTGGTGGCCTGTACTTTCCTGTTGGATCGGTAGTAAAAGTAACTAAACCGAATACACAGGGTGACGCACGACAGGTCACCAGACTGAATTTTTATCCTACAAATATACTATTGGGGCAATAGCTTTCAAATTGTGCGCTCAGCTTCGTGGAGTTCATGGAAATTACGCCAGATGCCTTTGCAAGTTCATCGCTTCCGTTTGATCCTACAAGTATAATATTGGAGCAATATCTTTCAAACTGTGCGCCCAACTTCGTGCAGTTCATGTAAATTACGCCAGATGTCGTTGCAAGTTAATCGCTTCCGTTGTGCGTCCGCCATTTCAGTCTGCCGCGATGGCGGACAAAGGACGGTTGACCGTCGCATAAAAGACGAAGATTGCGTTACCTTGACATAGAGAAGGTTTCGTGCTCATTTCGGCACACGGTGGGCTCCCAGCCAACAGACAATACGCAGGTAACATCAAAAATTTGAAGATACTCGATCTGTTTTGGAGTGTCAGCAAACACATGCACGTACCGTACGTTCGCCGCAAAGGTACTGTCCGCCTCACCCCCACCCTCACCTACCTTGGCCTCACCATTGACCGTCACCTCATCTGGATCCCTCATCTCCGCTCCATCCAATCCAAAGCCCACAACCGCCTCCAACTCCTCAAACTCCTCTCTGGCGGGACATGGGGGTTGCACCCCTCTACCATCCTACACACCTGCAAATCCTTAATCCGTCCCATCCTCTGTTATGCCAGTCCCGCCTGGATATCTGCCCCCTTCCCCCCAAATTCTATAAGTCCCTCCAGATCCTTGAGCGTCATGCACTCTGCCTCGCCTTCCGTATACGCCTCCCGTCCCCCACGCGGATCCTCTATGACCTCATTCCTTTCCCCAGTCTGCTCCTATTCCTCGAACATATCCGCGTATTCTACACCTCCCGCTACCTTGATCCCCCCTCACCCCCTGGTTGCTCCTCCCCTATCTCATCCCCGCCCCCTGCCACGTCTTCACTGTTGTGTCCCCCCTACCCTCCATCTCTACACCCTTCATCTCCTGTCCCAAGGTGGCTTCCATCAACTCCCCCTCCCGGATGATGCCCTCTCTCCCTCCATTTATCCCTCCTATCAACTCTGATCCTCACCCCTCCCTCCTTTCCTCCATCCTTTTCTTGGGCTCCTTCTCCCCCCTTCCATCCTCTTTTTTCCCCACCTACCCTCTCTCTGCCCCCCTTCGCTCCCCCGAGTCCTTTTGCATTTCCCTCCTCTGCCTTTTCCCATTCCCTCTCGCGTCTGCCTTGCCCCTCCCCCCCTTATGGGTCCTCTCCCTCCTTTGGTCCGCCCCCCTTTCGTTTTTCCTCTCCTCCCTCCTTGTTTTCCCCCTCATCTGTCCAGGTCCAGCCCCCCATATGCCATAACTTATGGTGTGTCTCTTTGTGCTGACATTTTAGTGCAGTGTTTACAGTGAGTGTTCAGTGTTGTGTGTCTTTTCTGAAGAGTTGCGAATGGCCATCATACTGTCGCTGGGTGTGATTTTATACCTCTTGCGAACAGAGACCAGACTGTCGCCATGTTTTTTAATTGTGTGTCTACTCTGTTACCTGTCTGCATCCTGTGTATTTATATTCGCTTTGCCAACCCTTTGCTTTATGTTTTAACTTTCCCCAATTTTCCGCCGTTTTACAATTTAAGTCCCCGTTTTATAGCCTGCTTTTATTGTTTCTTAACTTCTCCTTACATTTTAAAAAGTCTGTATGGGCTGCAGAGCAGCGTAATAAGCTGCTGCCAGCCTGCCCCCTTCGAGGAGGAATCGAAATACAATAAAGGAAAAATAAAAGTCGCCGCAAAGCAATGGACAGTTCGAGTGGCTTTGTCTCGTAGTCTGAGTAAATCAGACCTGTACAAAGAATTATTCAATCCGACCTGCGCTTTTATCCATACAAGATGACTGTAGCGCATAAGCTTACTGCGAGAGATAAGGAGCGGAGACTGCAGTTTGCAAGTTGGGTAATCGAGCAAGAACAAGAGGCAGTGCTACACAACACATGGTTTTCTGACGAAGATTATTTTTACGTGAACGATGTTGTGAACAAACAGAACGTTCGATCCTGGGCACGCGAACCTCCTCGAATAATCCACACGAAAGCCACCTAAAGGGAGAAGTGTGCGTGTGGGTCGCGATGTCAAGCCACGGGATCATCGGTCCGTTCTTCTTCGATGCTACAGTAACTGGTGAACGCTGTTTACACATGCTGCGAAACCAGTTCTTTCCTCAGCACATGGCCTCGTGTCTTCCATTTGAGACACAAAGGTTCATGCAGGATGGACCACGCCGCCATACTGCCAACGTTGTGCTTGATTTCCTACATGAAACACTTGGCCCTAGGGTATTGTCAAACAGATTTCCAGAACGTTATGCAGGAGGAGGAATGTGGCCGCCCCACAGCCCAGACATTAACCCACGTGACTTCTTCCTGCCGGCCGCGCTGGCCGAGCGGTTCTAGGCGCTACAGTGTGGAACCGCGCGACCGCTGCGGTCGCAGGTTCGAATCCAGCCTCGGGCATGGATGTGTGTGATGTCCTTAGGTTAGTAAGGTTTAAGTAGTACTAAGTTCTAGGGGACTGATGACCTCAGAAGTTAAGTCCCATAGTGCTCAGAGCCATTTGATCCATTTTTGACTTCTTCCTTTGGGGGTTCCTTAAAGAGAAGGTGTACCACAGAAAGCCCAAAAATGCAGCGCAACTTAGGGCCATCATTGTGGCGTTATGCCGCGCCATTCCAGAAGATTTGTGTCGGTGAGTACGTGTAGGTCTTGAGGAAGTTGTAAACCAAAACGGCAGGTATATTGTACATGTGATTCATTAGATTGTATTCCCAAGTTGTATTCTTTACTTCTACATCAATAAATTACGAATCTTGTCACAACAAATGTGTAATTCATGAAACAAAACAGGTGACTTGTCGTGCGCCACCCTGTACTAATTTTACGTATACAAATTTAAATGTTTAAATGTATTTACATTTTCTAATGAATTAACATTGCGAGAAATAAAATAAGTTGAAAAAAAAGTTTGCATCTGCGGAAGTCAAACACAGGTCTACGAATTACCAATCAATACTTTAGACCACTGGTCAACGACAGTCCTGCCAGTGGCACTTTAGACATTCCCCATACTGCACGCTTGCGCAGAGTACTACACAAAGTTTCAAACAAAAATACTGACCTTTTGAATTCAGTAATCTGTGGCAAATGTTTGACTTCGGATTAAATATTTGTTCATAACTTGATCTGCCCTTCCTAAAACCACCTTGATACACACCTAAATTACTTTTTAGTGTTGTTATCACTCTTTTTAGTATAATCTTGGAAAATATGTTATACGCAACTGGTCGCAACGAAATTCCTCTGCTGTTGTCAACATCTTGTTTGTAGCCTTTCTTATTAAGCGGATGTAATTACGCCACCTTCCACTATCCTGCGACTTTTTCTGTTTTCCAAGTTTTCCCAATGATCAATTTTACCTTTTTTTTTTTTAATTTTTGGTGGAGACTATTTCAATAGTTCTGCTGTAATAGCGTTTTCTCCACTATCTTTGTAAGGTTTAAGAACTTGAATTTCTTTGATATTTGGGGTAAATCTACTTCTAGATTTTCATGAGTGTTTGAGTATTCGAGATTACGGATCGGTTCAAAGCAATTAAGAAGCTGATTAAAATATTTTGCAAGAATTTCGAACTTTTTAGTGTTAACATACCCCATATCGGTGAGCATTGTCCCGAAATCCTCTATGGTTAGATTTTCATTTGAAGTGCATCTACCTAAGTCGTTAAATCTCACTTTCTCCTGTAAAAGTCTACTTGAAAAGGGTCTCTCAACGGATCAGCTACAGAAATACTTTCATACTAAATTTCCTCGTATACTCACTTGCTTTATCACAATCAAGTTCAAATGGTTCAAATGGCTCTGAGCACCATGGGACTTAACTTCGTTGGTCATCAGTCCCCTAGAACTTAGAACTACTTAAACCTAACTAACCTAAGGACATCACACACATCCATGCCCGGGGCAGGATTCGAACCTGCGACCGTAGCGGTCACGCGGTTTCAGACTGTAGCCCCTAGAACCGCTCGGCCACTCTGGCCGGCCACAATCAAGTCTATAGCCTTTCGATTTACAAGGGTATAAATAGAAATTAAATCGAATATATTAATTTTATGTATATAAACTGATCAGTCATTTATAAATTTTACAACTAGTAGTTTAATATTGTGCCAAAGGTCTTGCCGCAGTGGTAACACCGTTCCCGTCAGATCACCGAAGATGGGCTAGCACTTGGATGGGTGACCATCCGGTCTGCCGAACGCTGTTGGCAAGCGGGGTGCACTCAGCCCTTGTGAGGCAGACTGAGAAGCTACTTGATTGAGAAATAGCGGTCAATTTCAAAGAAAAATCCTGACCGGGTGTTATGAGCATCACAGCACTCGTAGTCCCAGGAGGAATGATGTCACAACACAGCATGCGTAGTAGTAAACAGGCCGCTGCATCGCTTCTGTGAGTCATTCTGGTACTCGACACTGGTTTCTAGTTATCATGAAGAGACTGCTACAAAACACGCTTTCGTCCATTTTCTTTGTCTACCAGCACACATTCAAAGAGGAACGGCGTAATTTTAGTGCGATTTCGGTTCGTATTCGAAGAGAAATGGCGTATTTTATTGCGATTTTTAGCTCACATTTGAAGCGTAATAGGATAATTTTAGCCTTCGATATTTAGAGTGTGCTCTAGCACGTCAGCACATGATAACTGGCCACCACTGCATCCTGGTTCGGCGTTCGACGGCTGGTGGAGTAGTAAACCAAACGCTCGGTGTTCAATACCCAGTCGGCCCGCCGGAGTGGCCGTGCGGTTCTAGGCGCTACAGTCTGGAGCCGGGCGACCGCTACGGTCGCAGATTCGAATCCTGCCTCGGGCATGGATGTGTGTGATGTCCTTAGGTTAGTTAGGTTTAATTAGTTGTGACTGTCTTCAGCATTAATCTGAGTTGGTAATGATTGCAAGGTATTTATTTGCAATCCCAGCCCATAATGCCAATGTGGAAAGAATATTTTCGTTCATGAATATCCAATGGAATGATGAAAGAAACAGAATGGAGGTGGACTCTCTTGAAGCAATCCTGCAGATGCTGTACAACTACAAAATGGATTGCGCCGAGTTTTATCACTGTGTCTCAAAGAACAAAGACATGATCAAGAAGGCTGGAGGCAGCGAAAAATACCCTTTTCTCCAAGGACAGTCAATTCCATCTACAAGTACTCAGTAATATTAAAGCTCATGTTAACATTAATTGATTAAAAGTTGAATAGCAGTAAAATTTTGTAAAATCGTAATACATTTCTTTATTACTGTATACGTTTATTAAATGCCATTAATTATACAAATAATCTAGATTATATCAATATTTTGTATCCTCTTATTAGTTATAACAATCGGGTTAACAAAATGTATCAACAAAACATTAATATTTAAAATTAAGAAACCTGGGTACATGTGGAATGAGGTGTCCATTGGCACCCGGGTGAATGTTCCCGATTTTCACCAAAAATAATTTGGTCACCCTGAACTAGTTAGGAAAAGTGGAACGGTATTTGACCTGTCGTCTAATTATTTCCTGCCATGTTAGCGAAAACGTCGAAAAATCGATCACGTTCTTGGGTCCTTTATCTAAGTGACCGTGTGCATCTTTGGTGGTGCAAAATACGTCGCGTTCGGATAGAAGAGATTACTGGGGACAATCGCGTGTGTTGGCACCAGGAGATAAAGTGCCATTAGCTACAGATGAAGGAACCATACACCCGCCGCCGCGACGCAGATCAGACAATGTTCGTCCTTGTCGCCCACATTACACCTGAGGCAGACGAAGATGTCTGGCAACGCGATGGCATGAATTTTGTGTCGTTCAAAATGTTCGAATGTGTGTGAAATCCTATGGGACTTAACTGCTCAGGTCATCAGTCCCTAAGCTTACACATTACTTAACCTAAATTATCCCATGCCCGAGGGAGAACTCGAACCTCCGCCAGGATCAGACGCACAGTCCATGACTGCAGCGCGTTTGTGTCGTATCGAGTTGGGTATTTACCGGTAACGACGATGTACTAATTGGCGCCCGTTTCCGTGTTGAAGTATGGTGTTGAACTGCGCCGGCCAACTGATCTCTGGGTGACGACTTCGGCCACGGAGGCCGAGCAGTGGCGGCGCTGCTGTGGCGCTATGACGTGCGCTACGGGCAGGAAGAAAAGCGCCGCGCCGGGTGCAGAAGCGCCGGCGGCTTTGCCAGCCCGCCACGTGCTCCGCCATGACGTCACGGCCACTGTGAGTATAACGAGCCGGCCGCCAAGGACGCGCCCCCGGCCAAGGCGACACCGCGGCCGGGGATCCACCGCCCCGCCTGCCTGCCCGCCAGCCTGCGATTATGCCGACGTCGCGTAACTTCTCTCTGCCCTGCCAACTTACCGGTGCCCATCCGACACATTGCTGCTTCTAATAAGTGCTTATCCACTCCATAGGTAAGTTATGAGTATATGCGGATCCCCTAAAAAGGTGATCGATGCAGTATTGGGTAATTTCCAAGAATGATTGCCTATCGAAGTCGCGGGGTCCAAACGATACATATCGAGCGTGCGATCGTATATCGATCATGCAACTCTGGTGGCGGGTGTTATGAGTATGTTTACGGTGGTCACTAAAGCAATGGCAAAAGCAATGGCAAAAAATACTTTCAATTGCAATGGCAAAAAATACTTTCAATTGCAAAGGAGACGACTTACCTTACTCGTCGTCGGTGTTGTCGTCATGTTAAAGTCCATTACGGTGGACTGGATGGATAATTTGGAAGAGTCGAATCATGTATTCCTGCTGATACTCGTTCGTTTTCCGCACTGTCCGCAATGAAATTGTAACGGTATTTCAGCATCGAAACTCTTCTTACGAAGTTTTAAACACTTCGCACCACCACAGTCTACACAGTCCCTTCTTCCCTCATCTGTTAGTACTCCACATTTGCGACAAAACGTCAAAAAATTTTCTACGCTGGATAAAAGTGGAATTAGATTTTTCCATGTGTGAGAATCCGCCGAAGAAACATCAAGAACACCAGACATCCCACTCACTAACGACATAAATCGTCTGCGTTTCCGTAGCAAATAACAAATAATTCTCGGAGGTATGTAATGTAGACCAACTATGACGATCACAAATAATTGATCACAACGCCCGCTACCGGAGTCGCATGATCGATTTACGATCGCACGCTCGATATGTATCGTTTGGGCCCAGCGACTTCGATAGGCAATCATTCTTGGGAATTACCCAGTATTGGTTCAAATGTATTTGTAACTTTCCAGCCAACTCATCTGCGCCTGACCAGCACACCGCTTCAGGTGGCACATAAATCCGATTTTGACAAGTTAAAACAGCTTAACCTTCGTACTCGTTTATACAATCAGGTGAAATGTTAAAATGGCTTAAACTTCATATTTGTTAATAACAATCAGTTGAGCCGGCCGGAGTGGCCGTGCGGTTCTAGGCACTACAGTCTGGAACCGAACGACCGCTACGGTCGCAGGTTCGAATCCTGCCTCGGGCATGATGTGGGTGATGTCCTTAGGTTAGTTAGGTTTAATTAGTTCTAAGTTCTAGGCGACTGATGACCTCAAAAGCTAAGTCGCATAGTGCTCAGAGCCATTTGAACTATTTTTGAATAACAATCAGGTGAAATGTTACAAATATGAAGTTTAAGCCATTTTAACATTTCACCTGATTGTATAAACGAGTACGAAGGTTAAGCTGTTTTAACCTGTCAAAATCGGATTTATATGCCACCTGAAGTACACACACATATATTCGACACCTCAAAGCAAACACCTCCAAACCCTTTAAATAATTATTCTGTAATAATGTTGTTATGATGTATATTCTTTGTACTTTGCGATTATGTCTTCTCTCCTGCTATACGAACCTTGCACCCAGCAGATTCCAGACGCCACATTTGTTTACAAATGTGACAGTATACATGTGATGTGTTACGACAGCGAAAGGAAATTGTGACCACTGCAGGCACTCTAGTTTACTTATTTTGTGTTTACCATTAGATATCAGTTTAATTTTTTGTCAGAAGAAATTAAAAACCATGTTCTAAAATAATGTCTTGTTTCTCCACTAGGCAGTGCCACAAGTTCCTCCAAAAAATCGTAACACAACACACACACGCAAATGTCATACTAAATAATGTAAATCCACCCGATGATGGAGGTTTAAACCTTTGAAACGCGTCGTGGAAATAAATAAAACGGTGACTGGTAACAATAAACTTGTTGTTTCATTTACTGGAATGATTTATTCAAGAGAAAGAGCTTCACAAATTCACCAGGTCAGTAACGCGCTCGTACACCCTGGCCCTAATGCAATCGGTTATTCGGCTTGGAGTTGAGTGACAGAGATGTCGGATGTCCTCCCTGAGGGCTACCGTGCCAAATTCTGTCAAACTGCCGGGTTGGATCGTCAAAATCCCGAGATGGTTGGAGGGCCCTGCTCATACTGCTCCAGACATTTTCAACTGCGGACAGATCTGTCTACTTGCTGGCCCAGGTAAGCTTTGGCAAGCACGGAGGCAAGCAGCAGAACTCGCGCCAAATCCGTGCGGGCATTATCTTGCTGAAATGTAAGCCCATGATGGCTTGCCACTAAGGTAACAAAACGGGACGTACAGCAGTCTTGTAAAGGACGCTGCGGATGGCAACCAGGGGGGTTCTGCTGTGAAAAGAAATAACACCCCAGACTCCTGGATGTCAGGTTGCATTGCGACCAGTCAGGCTGTTACCCTACCGCTGTCCGAGGCGTCTCCAGAGACCTCTTCGCTGGTCATCAGGGACTGGAATCTCGCTGACTGGAGTACAGTGATGAGTCCTGCTTCGAATCGAGACCGTGTGACCCGCGAAGACGTGTCTGATGAAGACCCAGACATCGGAGGGCTGCCAGCCAGATGAAAACATAATACTTTGTCACATAAGCTGCAACAAATGACGCGACAGCTTCACACTCACACAGTTTCTCTGTGCTCTGTCAAAACACGTGTTTCTAATGTTTTTGAGGTTGCGTTCTGTTTATCTGTTATTTTCATTTCTGTGACAAGTTGTAATGTTATGTGAGCCTCGCTGCCGCCTTTTTTTTAAACTAATTTGTGTCTGATTTTATTACGAGAAGCTCAGTAATGTGTGTAAATACCGTAAATGTAAATTTCATTCAAAAAGTATTTGAAGTGAAGTAAGGCGCAGCTGGACAGCAACAAACTCTTTAGCGCGCAATCCTCGCAACGATAGTAGTTGTGAATCTTTGAGTATGGACTCTAAAAAAAGACGATTGATT
Organism: Schistocerca nitens; assembly: GCF_023898315.1. Classification (NCBI taxonomy): domain Eukaryota; kingdom Metazoa; phylum Arthropoda; class Insecta; order Orthoptera; family Acrididae; genus Schistocerca; species Schistocerca nitens. The sequence goes on from NC_064620.1 coordinate 528,306,724, forward strand.
TATTAAAAAAAAGAAAGATAACTGTTAATCTGTATCTTATGGAAAGAGGACGTGTTGCTAGGCCGGCGCTCAGAACGTATTGTTACATTTAATGAAAATTGATATTTTAGGGATAAAAGAGTTGCCAAACATTTATGTATACAAATTTTCTGGAAGTGAAGAATAGAAATATCTTGTTTTTGGAAAACGAAGTGAACTTCATTGTCATCGCCGTCTGTCAATCGACAAAATTGGAATTGTACAAAGTTCACAAAAATACAGGAAAAGAAACGCATTCTCTATATTTTTCATTTAATAAGTACCAACCTCTCATAATTTCTTAATTACATAATTGGATTATGTTTTTGTACAATAGTATGGAGCTGAACTCCACTGACCAATTTTGATGTAGCAGGACGTGTAGTTTGAAGGAAGTTTGTGTGCTAAGCAATCTCCTTTTCTCACAAAAAGCAGATTGCTGTTTGATCTCATTTACTTACAACAGTGGTCCCTTAGGTATGAAAAGCTACGAAAACTTGGGCTCAAAGTTATCCGCAATACTGCCACGTAACTAACAGAGTCGTATTTTAAACCTTAAAGAACAATAACTTCCGCCAAATTGCAATACGTCACCAACTGGTGCAGAAGCTGATCATTCAAGGAGGCAGCAAACCAAAATTCAGATAACAGTTACGACTTAAAGTAAAAATCTCAATCAAAAATCTCTCCCTCCCCCCCCCCCCTCTCTCTCTCTCTCCAAACACATATATAAATATTCATATTATTATTTTTAAAAGAGTCATTTTATATTGGCGCCCGAACAGGGACGCGAAACGAAATTAAAAATATTTCATGTTGTTGTTCGAAACGCCTTTGAAATTACCTTGTATTCGTTAGCTTTGAAATATTTACGATCTTGTAAAAAAATATCTGTTTCATAGTTGCTAATCGATGCCACTTATTTTCATGTACCACGACAAAATTATGCCGGAAACAATACTGATTTGCTGAGCTGGTAAATAAAAAGCGGAACGGATGATAAATTTTGCCGTGAAAAGAACATTTTGTACTTTGAAAAATTCTTCAGCAGCTGCAGATGCGCAAGAGTCAGTACCATTTTTGTTTCCGTTGAGAAGCTTCATTAATGCCCTCTCATGTAACAAGATTCTGTCTTTTTTTTCCATCAACCTATCCAAATCCAGTAGAAAGTGCATGGAGGTATCTTGCAGGTAGACATTTAGTAGCATTGTATAAATTCAGGTATTGTTATAGTCAACTTAAAAAAAAGGGGGCAGTGAGGCTCACATAACATTACAAAGTCTGTGTGGTATCTCGCGTGCTATCACTATTCACCACATTTACTTGCGACGGTAACGTATTCTTACCAAATGATTCAGATTCTTTAACCAATGTATAGAATGACTGCTGCCAAGACTACAAAAAGGGCATAAACATTTGAATGGCCGGACGGACAGTTCAAAACGTTGTTGGAAAGAAAAAAAAAAGACACGGGAGAGTTTTGAACATGTCCCGCTCGCTTGGCAGTCCAACACTGACGTCGTTGCTGTGTCAGACAGCTATTTATTGCACTTCTTGTTCTTGGACTGTTCACTCTTTCTATTTTGCTTTTTTTTTTCACAGTTCAGTACGCCTTCTTGCTCTTTTCATGCTTGATCTGTGTTCAGTTTTTGAGGCGGTATCCAATGGGCCATCTTACCACTAAATCTGACGAGGGTGCGATGGGGCGTATCCCTTATGAGATGGCGTGCATGCGACGTTCTTCCATCTCACTGGTCAAAGTTCAGACGTACGGTCAGAATGTTTGTCATGCCAGATATTGCTCTGCATGCACGGAATGACACACCAACGTGGTTTTTCCGCGCTATGACGTCAGAAACTCGGCACGCTCAACGTTTGAATGCCACGGTCCGTGAGCTGACGGCTTCAGCCGGCGCAGCGGGGCGCCTTCCATAACAGATCGCGCTAGTGGCGGGGAGGCGCTGATGAAGGCGCATGCACGCGTGGATACGGGTCACAGGCGACTCGTGGCTGATCCACTTCCTGCGGCGTACACGCTTTGAGCGGCAGCGAAACCAGAGCTCTCGTGTGCAGTGCTCCGTCTACTCACTAGCGGCGTTTCTGCTTACTAAACATGGGAACCAACAGGCTTGCGAGTCTGACGCGCTGCCAAAATATTCCTACTGAGGGTGTTGGTAAAAGTTACGTAGAAATCCGAAAAATTGAATTATTTATTCAAGCTTTCACAAATTCAGGAGGTCAGTAACGCGCTCGTACACCTCTGGCCCTTATGCAATCAGTTATTCGGCTTGGAGCTGACTGAGAGAGATGTCAGTAGTAGAGTGATAATAAACATGGGAACTGTGGTGTCACCGCCATACACCACACTTGCTAGGTGGTAGCCTTTAAATCGGCCGCGGTCCATTAGTATACGTCGGACCCGCGTGTTGCCACTGCCAGTGATAGCAGACCGAGCGCCACCACACGGCAGGTCTAGAGAGACGTCCTGGCACTCGCCCCAGTTGTACAGCCGACTTTGCCTGAGAGGGATTACTGACAAATACGCTCTCATTTGCCGAGACGATAGTTAGCATAGCCTTCAGCTACATTTGCTACGACCTAGCAAGGCGCCGTATTCAACTGATATTAAGATTCTATTAATGTATCATCAAGAGCGATGTTCTACAAATGTGGATTAAAGTTAAGTATTCCAGAAGATACGTACTTTTCTTTATAGCATTCATTACGTATCCTGTTTCAGACCTCACGCCAGCCTGCGTGAGTTTAAGCGCGTGCCTTTCGGCTTCCTCTCATTGTGTCTAGGCTGTCTTGTCTAGACACAACAGGAACCAACAGGCTTGCGAGTCTGACGCACTGCCAAAATATTCCTACTGAGGGTGTTGGTAAATGTTACGTAGAAATCCGAAAAATTGAATAATTTATTCAAGCTTTCACAAATTCAGGAGGTCAGTAACGCGCTCGTACACCTCTGGCCCTTATGCAATCAGTTATTCGGCTTGGAGCTGACTGAGAGAGATGTCAGTAGTAGAGTGATAAGGAGATAGAAGGAGATAGAAAGTTTCGACTATTGTCGTTTTCATGAACATTTAACGATAACCTCATTAAATCTATCTTCGTCTTTCTCATAAAAACTGTATTCTAAACGTTAGACTGCTGTCACAGTGGCACCGATATCGCTGGATTCCGATGACGACCGAAATCTGTCGAAGACGGCTGGTTTTTTCCAATCAGTACGCCACTACGTTCGCGGTCACACTTTAGCCGATCTCATCGTCCAGGCGTATAGACTTGGGACGACAATCGGTGAAATTCAAACGATCTGTTTTCTTTGGCCAACTCGACCGACATTCTCACACACGAAATATGAACTGCGAGAAACTGATGAGTTTCATCCAAAAAAGAATGAGTTCTGGTGAGGCGTAGCGCCGTATAACGATCATGACTTGGAGGCGGTTAAGTGGGAGATGTGTCTCAGAGCTGGATAGTGACAGATGGTGACGCGAGATTGGACGCGCACGTAGTTTATGTATCAGCCGATAGAGGACAATATTGGATAGGGGACTGATTTAGTTTCGATTGTGCACTAAAGTAATAGAATGTTTTTCATAAACTGTTCTAGTATTTTCATAAAGTGTTATTATATCTTTTTTGTGTAGGTAAAATGTTATAAATGTGTTTAAGCAGTATGAATGATGCGTGAGTGTGGTTTAAGGGTAATATGAAGATACTTGTTTAACGAGTTATGTAGTAGGATTTAGTGTGGGAACATTTCGAAGAAGTATGGATATGGACAAAGGGGATTTTTGTAGAATAGATCTGTAAAGTAAGTTTATGGTAAAGGGAAAGTTAATTCAGGAATAAATAACAATAGTAAATAACTTTATGCATCAGCAAAACTTCAGCATATTCGATAATTACGTCGGTAAAAAGTGCAGTCGTTAGGTTTACTATTTTGCAATTGGTTATTGGTGAAAAGCGCGGATTGACGCGGGAGAATGTTGTTTTGCTATTGGCTGTTGAGTAAACTGATCAATGGTAAAGCAATATTCTTCGCGCGCCTTTCTCTGCTGGTAGAGAAGACTTAGAGTATTCTAGAAAAGAGTCGGAGCCTAGCCATGAAACAGTTCGGACGTGTGTAGTAGTAGTTCCGATGGAAATAATAAGTTGCCCGATCTAGAAGTGTTTCATACATCAAAAGTGTGGTAAAGTGACGGTATAATTATTCTGATCGGTGTGTAGAAATTTCGGAATTTTCAAGTGAATTTTGTGACGAGAAAAGACATATATTCCGCGTGGCGTATTGAGCAGGACGGTGGCTAAAAACTGTGACTGCATTTGGTACCGACAGACTGAATATTTGGCGAGCATTCTCAATCAAAAACAAGCCGTATTTTTGTAGCTATTACGTTTTCGGGAAATGCAACACCATAAACTTGCTAACGTGAGTTGACGGGATTGTGGGTGACTGTGTTAAGATTAGCACGGGCTTGGCAGTGATTCTTGTTCACCTAAGTTTCAGAATATATTAATAAAGGACAAAATTTTCAACTTTTCATTTCGTGTGAAAACTTTCTCCCGAAACGTAAGTTAGTGACTTAAATTTCAGCCTGGTTCACGTCGAAGTACAGTAGGTTTCGCTCGGCTTCCCTACTGATGATATGCTGAGACAATGTTCACAGGTAGGTGCAGGTTCGTTGTAAAGGGACGGAAAGAACGGCGCCGCCGCACTGGCATCCTGAGAATAAAAATACCATAATCCGGACATATTTCCGAATTTATGGACTGAAATGACAGGTTTATTAGAAACCACAAGTAGGCCAAACCTTGTCGGAAATTTTAGATTCAAATTATAGCCTCAAAAAAAAAAATTGTTGAAGTGAGAACGATGGGTTTTCTCATGCTTAAAGTGACTGTAGTGAGTCCTTTTTTGGGTTTGACAGATGGACATTAGTTGACTATAAACTGCTATTAATGCTTACTCGCGTTTTTATGTCAGTAGCGTGGTGATTCTCTTACATGAAGTGGTTTGCAAATGTGGTGTGTGTGTCTCCATTTTTCAGTGCTTTGGCTGTTCAGAGTATCTTATTCTAAACTTTATGTCTGACTTTCACACGTATGCTGAATGACAGCGATTGAAGGGTAATTCATGTCTGCACAACACCAAATAAACGCAGTAAACTGTAGTCTTTGTAATCTTGTTTTCCAGGGTCACCATTAATCATCTCAAGTACGATTATATAAACCTGAAGACTCATCCGTGAAACACTTTCGGATAGCGAAGCTTAATTTCCACTAACTATAGAGATGTGATTCTGATTCTTTTAAAAATCGGTACTCACATTAAAGATGCAGTTTTGGGTCATGTAAAACTGAAAGCGACACTTCGATATTTGACATTTGGCAATTACATTTTCCCAATATTTATATCTAAACAAAGCTCAGAAAAGTACAATTTCATAGTTTTTTGTGATACGTTGGGTGCTATTTACTATGACCCAAAGACTAATTTAGAAGCTAGTTTCTTCACTCTTGCACCCAAATACTACGAAATACTCGACTCGCATTCGGGAGGACGACGGTTCAAACCCGCTTCTGGCCATTCCGATTTAGATTTTCTGTGATTTCCCTAAATCGCTTCAGGCAAAGGACGGGATGGTTCGTTTGAAAGGTCACGGCCGACTTTTTTCCCCATACTTCCCTAATCCGATGGGACCGATGACCTCGCTGTTCGGGCCCTCTCCCAAATCAATCAGCAAACCAAACACTAGATATTGAATTTATTCTACACCGAATTTTTGGAGCTATGCTTGGTGCAAGTGCACTAAAAGAGACTGTAATATAGTTGATTTCCTTTATCAAAAGTTACACTCAGTGTGAAATAATAACGCTACCATAAATTTGCTTCTTCCTTTCTCCAACTACCTGGGGCAAATTGTTAATTCCAGGTCCCCTGGAAGCCCAACTCATTGTATCCTAGAGCGTAAATCTGCCCTCACCGGCCTGCAAGTGTGATGCGGTTTCGTGCACCCATTGTCCTGGATGACGGCTTGTACTGACCTGGTGTAACAAGAAATGCGGTTCATTCGACAGGTGACACGTTTCTATTGGTCCACGGTGAAAACCCAGTGATGTTGTGCGCTCTGCAGTCATAACTGTCCATATCACTGGATGAACACAGGAACGCAAGTGGGTCGTGTAATATGGAGCTCCATGTTCCACAATGGTCTTTGAACGGTGTGTTCCGAAACACTTGTGCCTGCCCCAGCGCTGTACTCTGTCGTCACATCTATCACAGTCGGCTACCTATCCAGGATTACACAGTGGGACATCCCCCAACCTCAACGCTTTGTGATGACATGTGGTCGTCCAATGCCATACGGCCTATTCGTTATTTCTCCATCCCATAACCACAACCCACAGGTGCTCACGACAGTAACACGCCAACAAGCGACCAGCTTCGCCGTTTCAGAGATTCAGCTTTCCAGCCGCAGAGCCTCATCAATGTGACCTTTGTCAAAAGCGCTTGCACGAGTTTCTTGATGCAATAATTTACCAACAGCCGTATGTATTGTATAAATTTATTTTATGAACTTCTTATGTTCTACCAGTTTCGGCATTACATTGATGCCATCTTCAGGCCCCACACGTAATAGTCGTAAAAACGCTATACACGGAAGGAGCCATATAACTGGATCCGTGAATCAAATCGTTATGCAACAGCTCTTGGTGGCCAGGCGACACAGACTGAGGCGGTTTGCAAACATCGATCAACGAGGATTAAAACTTGCACGAGTGGATTTCCGCATTTGCGGCCCGTATCTTCGCTATAATGACTGCCTATTTGTCTCTCTTCCGCTTAGATTCTTTCCTTACTGCGTCACGTACCTGTAACACCACCAGGCGGCATTCAACCTCGCCGTGGGCAGTGGTCATAATGTTCTGGCTCAACAGTGTATACCAATACTGTGTATTTCTTGACTGCATCATAAATTAGTTTAGCTACCACGTTACCAGGGTTGTATATTTACGTTTATTTAACATTCAGGTGCATATACTTTTACTTACGAGAGTGAGTCAAATGAAAACTTTTAATTCGTAATGACAAATCGAAATTTCGCGCCGTTATCCTGTAAGTTGGTAAGCGTGCTACAAACAGCGTGCAGAATGGCCTGTAGGTGGCAGCATAGTACAGATGCACACATACCGTCTCAGTATCAGTATAAAGATGGCCGCCCCACTTGCGACTTGCACCAGGGAAGAACAGCGTTCTGTTGTTCGGTTTTGGCGTAGTGAAGGTGTGAAACATATTGAAATTCATCGACGTATGAAGGTTCAGTATGGTTATGTTTGTCACAGCAGCAAGTCTACGAATGGAGTAGGAAGTTCGCAAATAGTGTGACTTCAGGTCAGGCACAACGAGTTGTGACTCCACAGAACATTGCATCAGTTGAAGCCATAGTGAAGAAAAACCACCGAGTGACACTGAATGACATTGCGGCATGTTTATAGATTACTCATGGGTCAGCATACCACATTTTACATGATGTGCTCCAGTTTCACAAAGTGTCTGCAAGATGGGTGCCGGGGTAGCTGACTCCTGAAATGAGAGAACAACGTGTTGATGTTTGTGAAGAACTTCTTCGGCGCTTTGAACGAGAAGGTGATGGCTTCCTTGCAAGAATCGTTACTGGGGACGAAACCTGGGTTCACCTCCACCAACCGGAAACGAAGAGAGCGAGCAAGGAATGGCGCCATTCATCACCAAAACCAAATAAGTTTCGAACAGAACCATCATAAGGGAGGAAGGTTATGCTGACTCTTTTTTGGGACGAAAAAGGCATTACATGCCTAGAGGGACCACCGTCACCAGTGTATCATACACAGATCTCCTAAAAAAATTATCTGCGGCCTGCAAGCAAATCAAAGTGACGTGGATTGCTGTCAGCAGCTGTCCTTTTGCAACATGACAATGCAAGGCCCCACACTGCCCGTAACAACAGTTTCAACAATAACAGACCTGCATTTTGAGTGTCTTCCTCATCCACCATACTCACCAGATCTTTCCCCAAGTGATTTCCATACGTTTGGACCACTCAAAGACGCAATGGGAGGAAAGAAGTTCCGTTCTGATGAAGAGGTACGCCACGCGGTGCATGAGTGGTTACGCGGACTACCAAAAGAATTTTTTTTCTAAAGGAATTTATTCGCTTTGTAAGCGCTAGAGGACTTGCATTGAGCATGGGGGAGATTATGTTCAAAAGTGATACAGCTTTTCACCAATTCGGCACAGTAAATAATATTTAAAAAATATTTAAATTTTTCATTTGACTCACCCTCGTACAAACAAGCAATGCTTGAGGTGGTGTAAAGGGCAACGCCAGCGGACAGAAGACGACTGGAAACGAGTGATTTGGCGCGATGAATCAAGCTATACGCTATGGCAATCCGATGGGACGAGTAGCTTTTGGTGAATATCTGGTGAACGTGACCTGCCATCATGCAGAATATCAACATTGAAATACAGAAGAGGTAGTGTTACGGTATGGCGGTGTTTTTCGTGGTTAGGATGTGTTTCCTTATTGCGCTTAGGAAAACGCTAAATGGGGAACGATATTAGCACATTTTACAAAATTCGTACTACGTGGGGTAGTGGAACAGTTTAGAGACTGTAAGGCGTAAACAAATTAAATTTGATGGAAAATGATAACAAGAAATTTAAATAAAATCTTCGGTTAAACGAGTAGCAGCAGCCAGAGTAGATAAAAATAAAGAAACAGGAAAAGGACGTAAATGAGCTTTTAGTTAAACGGTGCTCAACTAACATTACAAAAAGGAGCTTTCTGCCATTTTTGCATGAAACGATAAGGAGTTGGGCAGTGGATGTAGAAATTCAAAACATTTAATGCATGTTAATACTATTTCCTCGAGAAGCTATCTTATAAACTGGAATAAAAGTTTGCGCCGGCCGTTGTGGCCGAGCGGTTCTAGGCGCTTCAGTCTGGAGCCGCGCTGCTGTTACGGTCGCAGGTTCGAATCCTGCCTCGGGCATGGATGTGTGTGATGTACTTAGGTTAGTTATGTTTAGGTATTTCTAAGTTCTAGGGGACTGATGACCTCAGATTTAAGTCCCATAGTGCTCAGAACCATTTGAATAAAAGTTTTTCGTCAGACCTCAGTTCAACACATTATTATTCCAGCTCACACTGGCCACATTCCAAACATTATGGTGTGTGTGTGTGTGTGTGTGTGTGTGTGTGTGTGTGTGTGTGTGGACGGTGATAATAAAAGACAAAGGAAATAGGATAATTACCCGCTGGAGAGAACGATTTGGAAGCAAACGAGAGAACAGAAAGAGAAAAGCGCATCTAAGTTTTCAGATATGATACGTCTTTAATTGAAACGAGGAGAAAAGATTCAAAATAAGTAATAAACATACTAAGGGAAGAGGGAGAGAAGCTCAGTGACTAAGTTGATGGAGCAGAGTCACTATTTAGGCTGCGGATGACGGGGCTCTGCTGCCACATCCAACTAACAAAGGTCGATGTTTTACTAACAGAGAGTAAAGCAATTTCCGCAATTATCTTTAGAGGAAATTAAATTTTTCCGGCTGCGACTCTACTGACGCGGCCACGGCTACTCTCTGCGACAATGGCACCGTGCAATGACCGTAAATTTGCGCGGACAGACGAGTGCCTTTGCGTCCCATCAGAACAGACGACCCCTTAGATGCAAACGCAATTAACACCAACCTGCAAAGAATATCTTTTTCTGTAAGATACACCAAAGTATTCCTTCTCGTTTTTGGCTTCTGAAATACAAATACGAGGATTAGAATGGCTCAACACATACTGTTTTTGAGTTACAAGAAAATTTGAACGCTTTAATAAGTACTGAAAATACTCTGAATAACTCTTTTATTACAAACACAGAAGGTGTAAAAATTCTTAAAGAACAAACGAAATCCCTCTTTATGCAAGAGTATAAAAGCAACTGAACAATTAGTTATGTGGTGTTAAATCTTCTTTCTCAAAGAAAACAGCCGTAATAGCCTATGCGTCTGTATCCCGTTGGCCCTGGAATCTGTTTTCCATTGTTCTACTGTCTTAGTGAAATCTTTCATCTTGTTCATCACTAATTGCTGCTAGGTTCTCTGGGATATATAATCCACGTGTGTACGGAGAATGTCTTCAGATGAGTTCTAACAAGGCACTGGTAATTTTTCCTGGTTTTTACCAAGAAGGCTTTTCATTATCGTCACAAATGCCTTTCATGCAACCTGCTCTGTTTCTTTAGCTTACTCTGTTCCTTAGTAGGCTACTACTGTCTCTCCCAGGAAAAACTCTATACATAGATTATTTCACTAATATGCGATGTGGTGCTTGATCTCGTGTCCCACTACATTTAAATTTTATCTTAGAACTTCGAACATACAAACAAGTAACACGTTTTTGTTTTTATTTAATCATCTCGGGAATTACTGTAAATGTGAAGTTTGATATCACTATCGGCCACTAACAACTCTCGGTAGACGTGTCCACCACACAGGGCAGCTCTAAACGGATATAGATATTACACACGGCTACAACAGTTTATGCAGAGCGAAACATCGATGACGATTATAGTGAGTGTAAAAGGGGGTTCAAAATTTCGACAGTTGTGTAAGCCAGTACCCAATTTGTAAATCAACACCTTCCAAACTACTACGCTACGTTCTATTCTTGGCCACCTAGGTCTGACACCAATGGACTTCTTTTTTGGAGGCTACGTGAAATCATTTGCGCCGCCTGAAACACTGCTAAACTCACAATACGCATTTTTCATGCGTCCATGTCGGTGACTGCACATACGCCTCAGAGTACATGGTGTGAAATCTATTATCTCTTAGATGTTATCCATTTGAGCAAAGTAAGTCAGTACTTTCGTGTGGCTCCACGGCCTGGTGCGAGTCTTTCAACTGGACACCACTTACGCGATTTGCATGTCCCTAACCTGCCACAGTAATATCAACTGGGGAAAGGGGGCCTATCGTTCAATGAGAAAACCGAACTATGAGTCGTAACTGGTGAATCTGTACATAACAGAGGGGTAAAAGCTAGGTTGAAGGCAGAATAAAACATTCGCGCTCCGATCGGTATTCGAATCCTCATCTTTCGGTTTTCCAGTACGCATTTCATTGCTAGAACACTTACCCCGATTACATTGTCTGTAATTCTTATGGATTTATAGATTTGCATTTAACAGTTATAGACTTACATAATCGCTATATTGATTCTGAACTGCTATTTATTACTGAACAAAGAGCTCTCACTTCTCAGAACCACAAATATCTGTGAACAGACGGAGGGGATATACAGGTTATTCCGGCGTATCGCCGGCACGAAGTTGAAGAACGCAAGAGCAGGGAAGGCTGTGAAACGACGTCAGCCAACAGCCCGCCGATTAGGACCGCACCATGACAGGAGCGGCCTCTACAAGAGGAGAATACAAGCGCCGCTCCTGCTTGCCTCTGCTGCGCAATACTAGACCGGCACTAGGAGAGCGCTACGATAGCAGTTATTAGTAATCCATATCCATTGCTTTAATGGACATAGTATACATAGAAAGACACTGACTGTTTGCCTATCGCCCATCGCTTGCGACACGTTCTTGTAATACACAGTTAAGTATTGTCTATCTCCTTTATTGCAATGAAGACTGTCGAAGTGATTTGCTTGAATTGTTGTACAGCATTCCGAGAACGCAGCATCCTTTAAGCACCTTATACGTGACGAGTGGACAGGACCCCACATAGGGTGATCCAAAATCCGCGCAGTGGAGCACAACCACACGATTCCATGCATACTAACAATACAATGGTGTCTGTAACAATATTTCTTCCCGTGCAAATTGCCGGTATAAAATGGATGACAAAGAAAGGCAATTTGGCAACGCGGTAGTTACTAGAAGGACAACTGTCTTATTGCAATACTATACAGCTGTCAGTTAGTGTAGCGGGTAGAGTTCTCTGTGAGAATGCTCGACTCCGCGACTTCGATTCTAGGTCATGGTGTACATCTACTTCATAATTTTTATCTGTCCAACGACTGAGGAGCTAAATGATTGGGAAGTAGCAGCCCCAGGTTCGAGAAAGCCAACAGCTGCGGGAGCGGTGTACTGGCTCCATGCTCCTCCGCACCACGTCCAAGTGACGCCACTGGCAGAGGGTGACGCGGCGGTCGGTCGGTTCCGGTTGTCCCGTGTGGGACCAGAACGTGTAGCTCTGCTTTGCCGCATATATATATATATATATATATATATATATATATATATATATATATATATGGTGGCACTTATAAGAGTCGAGGGGCATGAAAGGGAAGCAGTGGTTGGGGAAGGAGTGAGACAGGGTTGTAGCCTCTCCCCGATGTTATTCAATCTGTATATTGAGCAAGCAGTAAAGAAAACAAAAGAAAAATTTGGAGTAGGTATTAAAATTCATGGAGAAGTAAAAACTGAGGTTCGCCGATGACATTGTAATTCTGTCATAGACAGCAAAGGACTTGGAAGAGCAGTTGAACGGAATGGACAGTGTCTTGAAAGGAGGATATAAGATGAACATCAACAAAAGCAAAACGAGGATAATGGAATGTAGTCAAATCAAATCGGGTGATGCTGAGGGAATTAAATTAGGAAATAAGACACTTAAAGTAGAAAGGAGTTTTGCTATTTAGGGAGTAAAATAACTGATGATGGTCGAAGTAGAGAGGATATAAAATGTAGACTGGCAATGGCAAGGAAATCGTTTCTGAAGAAGAGAAATTTGTTAACTTCGAGTATAGATTTAAGTGTCAGGAAGTCGTTTCTGAAAGTATTTGTATGGAGTGTAGCCACGTATCGAAGTGAAACATGGACGATAACTACTTTCGACAAGAAGAGAATAGAAGCTTTCGAAATGTGGTGCTACAGAAGAATGCTGAAGATAAGGTGGGTAGATCACGTAACTAATGAGGAGGTACTGAATAGGATTGGGGAAAAGAGGAGTTTGTGGCACAACTTGACAAGAAGAAGGGATCGGTTGGTAGGACATGTTCTGAGGCATCAACGGATCACCAATTTAGTATTGGAGGGCAGCGTGGAGGGTAAAAATCGTAGAGGGAGACCAAGAGATGAATACACTAAGCAGATTCAGAAGGATGTAGGTTGCAGTAGGTACTGGGAGATGAAGAAGCTTGCACAGGATAGAGTAGCATGGGGAGCTGCATCAAACCAGTCTCAGGACTGAAGACCACAACAACACACACACACACACACACACACACATATATATATATATATATATATATATATATATATATATATATATATATATATATATATACTCCAGGACACGGTCCGGGCTTTTCCCTTGTCTCAGCTACAAGGAGCAATTCGTGTCCAGTGTCCCACTTGTTCACTCAAGCATCAATACGCGCATCGTAGCAGAAAAAAATACAGAAGATCTGCAGCGCCATAGTGACGGTAGTAGTGTGGACGATATCAGAAAATGAGTAAACAGGCGGAGTTGGGAATGCGCAGGCGTTGCTGGCCGTCTGGTGCTGCGCAGCGCCGGATCAATAGGCGCCAGGCCCGAGGCACCGGCAGCGAAGCCCGGCAGGGGCACACCTTGCACGCCTCCGCTCCCTCTGCGCGCCACACACACCACACAGTAGTAAAGACTCGTACGTGTTCAAACTTCAGGGTTCACCGTGTGTAAGAAGGTTACTGGTACGCGTCCATCCTCTGTCTCTACGCTTGAACTCACAGGATTCTTTTTCTAACTCTTCTAGAAAAGCTTAACTTGTAGAGTGGTTATGCCATTGGTGAAGGGAGACGAAGATTTAATAGTCATGGGTGACTGCAATTCAACAGTAGGAAAAGGAAGAGAAGGAAACATAGTAGGTGAATATGGATTGGGGGTAAGAAATGAAAGAGGAAGCCGTCTGGTAGAATTTTGCACAGAGCATAACTTAATCATAGCTAACACTTGGTTCAAGAATCATAAAAGAAGGTTGTATACATGGAAGAAGCCTGGAGATACTGACAGGTTTCAGACAGATTATATAATGGTCAGACAGTGATATTTAGGTACCAGGTTTTAAATTGTAAGACATTTCCAGGGCAGATGTGGACACCGACCACGATCTATTGGTTATGAACTGTAGATTAAAACTGAAGAAACTGCAAAGAGGTGGGAATTTAAGGAGACGGGACCTGGATAAACTGACTAAACCAGAGGTTGTACAGAGTTTCAGGGAGAGTATAAGGGAACAATTGACAGGAATGGGGGAAAGAAATACAGTAGAAGAAGAATGGGTAGCTCTGAAGGATGAAGTAGTGAAGGCAGCAGAAGATCAAGTAGGTAAAAAGACAAGGGCTAGTAGAAATCATTGAGTGACAGAAGAAATATCGAATTTAACTGATGAAAGGAGAAAATATAAAAACGCAGTAAATGAAGCAGGCAAAAAGGAATACAAACGTCTCAAAAATGAGATCGACAGGAAGTGTAAAATGGTTAAGCAGGGGTGGCTAGAGGACAAATGTAAGGATGTAGAGGCTTATCTCACAAGGGGCAAGATAGATACTGCCTACAGGAAAATTAAAGAGACCTTTGGAGAAAAGAGAGCCACTTGTATGAATATCAAGAGCTCATATGGAAACCCAGTTCTAAGCAAAAGAAGCGAAAGCAGAAAGGTGGAAGGAGTATATAGAGGGTCTATACAAGGGCGATGTACATGAGGACAACATTATAGAAATGGAAGAGGACGTAGATGAAGATGAGATGGGAGATACGATACTGCGTGAAAAGTTTGACAGAGCACTGAAAGACCTGAGTCGAAACAAGGCCCCGGGAGTAGACAACATTCCATTGGAACTACTGAGAAATTTGTTAACATCGAGTATAGATTTAAGTGTCAGGAAGTCGTTTCCGAAAGTATTTGTATGGGGTGTAGCCATGTATGGAAGTGAAACATGGACGATAAATAGTTTGGACAAGAAGAGAATAGAAGCTTTCGAAATGTGGTGCTACAGAAGAATGCTGAAGGTTAGATGGGTAGATCACATAACTAATGAGGAGGTACTGAACAGAATTGGGGAGAAGACGAGCTTGTGGCACAACTTGACAAGAAGAAGGGACCGGTTGGTAGGTCATGTTCTGAGGCATCAAGGGATCACAAATTTAGCATTGGAGGGCAGTGTTGAGGGTAAAAATCGTAGAGGGAGACCAAGAAGTGAATACACTAAGCAGATTCAGAAGGATGTAGGTTGCAGTAAGTACTGGGAGATGAAGAAGGTTGCACACGATAGAGTAGCACGGAGAGCTGCATCAAACCAGTCTCAGGACTGAAGACCACCACCACAACAACAACAACACCATTAAGAACGACTGATTTTAATCATACTGAACAAAAAGAACCACCCCAAAAAAACAGTATTTCATGACTGAAACCTTGCTGGAAGGAGGCAAAGTTTTAGTGGAAGGCGATAGGAGGGGTTGCCCCCCCCCTCCCCACCCCCTTCTGCAAAGTAAATTATCTTGGAAAATCGCACCCTGGTCAACCACAGACGTATCAATGTAGTCGGTGAGTAAACTCAGAATATGCGACGGATGCCTCACAGCAAGCCGTTTGGGCACGTATGTTGGCAAATGGTGTAATCACAAAAAATTCAAATAATTATTTGGATGAAAATGAATTTTTTATATACACGTTTTTAAATCGGACTAAAAGGATAAAATAATTTCTTCTAGCCCCATACAGATCCTAACTTCACACAAACAGTCGTGACAATTTGTAAATGAGAATTTTTAATAGCTACAATACAAGTATTTTTATACTTGTAAGATATTGAGTGAAAAACATGGAGAGCACGCATCAGACAATAGTAAGGAGTTGAACTATTCACGCACCAATTATGTACTGCAAGCGCCCCACCTTTCTCGTTTTAAATCTAACAGTATTTTTAGAGCTATCAAAAATACACAACCACGTATTTTCAGGACTATTTGTGTGGGGTTAAGAATCGGTATGGGGCTCGGAAACTATTTTAGTCCAATTTAAAAACGTGATAATTAATAATTCATTTTTATTTAAATAATTACTTTCTGCTTTTCAGTCTTGTGTGTGTGAAGCTTTCCAATCGATATCAAACATTCTGATGAGATTACAACAGACTCATGTGGCAAACTTCAGGTTTACTTTAGTTTCCTTCATCTAACTCTAGCAGTAAATTGATTACTCATAAGTACATCTCGCAAAAAACAACGTGCTAACTCAGAGGCTTACCACCAACAACAGGAATACGAAGAGGGGTCAGTGGCCATGGTGCATAAAGTATCCTCCGCTACAAACCAGACCAAGAAAGCGAGTTAATTCTGCATTATCATTCAGTTCTGAGATACACTGAAAGTTTCAAGTCTCGAGCTGATCGCGAAACCACAGTGGTAAAGAAAGTCCCCTCAGCCACAAACCCGACAACAAAGCAAGTTAATATTTCATTGTCATCCAGTTCCGAGTTATATTTGAAATTTCAGCTCCCTAGCTCATCGGAAGTTAGTTTAAATCATTTGCAAAACTCGTACCAAATATACAGACAGATAAGAAAGTGACATCCCATTTCTCTCCTCATCTGGGCCTATTTGCTCGCATACTGCCTGGAACGCATTCTGAAACTACCTGTGCAACACGCTGGTCTGCAGGCAAATGAGACGTCAGGCATTATCAACCTTTTCACCCTCACCCCCACTCGTCATAAACAGACCGATAACAAAGCGAACTCCTATTGCATTGTCATACAGTTCTGAGCACTGTTAACAATTTCAAGTCTCCAGCTCAGTAGGAAGTTAGTTTAAAGTAAACTGCAAATTCTGTAGACAGACAAGAAAGAGGCGTAATAAAAACGTGATAAAATGGAGTGACACCACTTTTCATTACTACGTCCGCAGCTCGTGGTCTTGCGGTAGCGTTCTTGCTTACTGCGCACGGGGTCCCGGGTTCGATTCCCGGCGGGGTCAGAGATTTTCTCTACCTCGTGATGACTGGGTGTTGTGTGTTTATCATCATCATTTCATCATCATTGACGTGCAAGTCGCCGAAGTGGCGTCAACTAAAAAGGACTTGCGATACGGCGGCCGCACTTCCCCGCAAGGGGCCTCCCGGCCAACAATGCCATACGATCATTTCATTTCATTACTACACAGGCAGATATTTGTATCCGATAAATGGCGCTCTTCCTAGATCAACAGTTCACTCACAGAGTGAATAGGATGTTATTACATTGAACGAAACCGCTAAGCGCCTTGGCAGTTTAGTGGTGTACAGCCAAGTGCTCATTGCAGTCAAACCTGCTACCACCGCCTGGTAACCTTGATTACCTGTGTGCCCCTTTTTCTGTTGTGAGTGAAACATTCATATTATTAGGTTTGCATTGTTCAAGAGTAAAATAACATGGCTTATGCGTTAGAGACTGTAAAAATGTGGATGTGAGTGCTGCAGTAAGAAAATAGGACGGTCGACAATGCGCTATCGGAAAAGGGTTGCTGAACAGTGACGAATCATACGAGGATCGCCCAGGTAGACGTATACTGCCTACAGTGTTTCGTAATGCAGACTGCACTGCCAGAAAGGTGTCTTCAGTGTCTCTAGAAAGCTTAAAGGCCCTAGTAAATTTTTTATATGACGTCCAATGATCAGTCAACATTAGAAGTCACTGAGCGCCCTGATCGACCCATTCTGCTCTTACTGTTTCTCCACCGACAACACAATACTCCCCACAGTCTTTTATACTGGGAGGCTTGCCTTTCGTGACATCTAATGGTTATTTCCGCATTACATAGGGGTATCCGGTACTTTTCATCAAATAATGTACGGTCCCCAAATATGCGTGTTCCATTCTACGCAACAGTTTATATTCCCAGCGTGCAGCATTCCGTATTTTCAGTGTACCCAATGGATGTAGCGTTCCTTACTGTAGGGTACGAAAATTTCCCAAGAAGGGAACAGAACAGGTCATTAGACCTCACCGTCCCCACTCTCTTAACCCACTCTCTTACGAATTTTGTCTCACTGTTTGTTTCTTCTGTTCAAAATCACTCTTTGTGCTTGTATCCCGCAACTGAACACATATACGATGGTGAAAATAATTACAAGGTGGGATGCAGTATTATGTATTATTTATGCACAGCACAGGCCAAAGATGAACACTATGTTTTCAACGAAAATGATCTTTGCTTGGGGCTTTTAGTGTGCTGAATCGTAACATGGTCACCCATCGCTTTTTGCAGCTAACATTCTGCTTTTAAGGAAAAATATGTTTTTTGGAAGACATCAGGGAATAATTTATACTAGTGGGTTGCCGGCCGCGGTGGTCTCGCGGTTCTAGGCGCGCAGTCCGGAACCGTGCGACTGCTACGGTCGCAGGTTCGAATCCTGCCTCGGGCATGGATGTGTGTGATGTTCTCAGGTTAGTTAGGTTTAAGTGGTTCTAAGTTCTAGGGGACTGATAACCACAGCAGTTGAGTCCCACAGTGCTCAGAGCCATTTTTTGTACTAGTGGGAGCTGTGGAGGCAGATGGTGTTCCCACCTACTGCCATATGAGGGTACGTAATGCACTCACGAACACTGTCGAACATGGTCGTCTTGGTCGTCCTGAGGTTAAGGTGTTGGGAGGCATAACGCTGCAAGTGTGTTCTAACCTCCATATCTCACCGCGACGCAGTCACAGGTCAAAGTTATTGCGACGCTGTACTCCTTCCTCACGTACGCCTTTTCAGGAGTGCATTCGATCCTGACTTCATTTTTGTGGATGACAATACCCGGACCGCCACAACCAGGTCTTTTGCCTTCACATTCGTCGGCTTCGCCAACTCACAGACTACCTTGGAAAGCCAGCTATCCCAGCAAGAGCCTCAGGCTCGGCATACATGTCTCTTTGCAGAAATACCACTCCGCAGAAGTGCTCCAATCCTGGTCCTACAGGACACCCTATCATTTGGAGTATGTCTTTCTTTATCAAGCAACTTCAAATGTTTCTGAACGGCGCATTTATTAAGTTGGTGTTTGAAGTTCATGGCTTTTCTTCTTTTGTTCCAGTTGCTGTCAGTTTATTTATCGATTTTCATTTTATCTTTATAGTTCACTGTTGCTATTTGAGTTTACATATGGTCACAACTAAACTTTGTCTCGAAAGCTGGAAGAAAATACAAAGAGATTCTGGTCGTATGTGAAGTATGTTAGCGGCAAGAAACAATCAATGCCTTCTCTGCGCGATAACAATGGAGATACAGGGCTATTACAAATGATTGAAGCGATTTCATAAATTCACTGTAGCTCCATTCATTGACATATGGTCACGACACACTACAGATACGTAGAAAAACTCATAAAGTTTTGTTCGGCTGAAGCCGCACTTCAGGTTTCTGCCGCCAGACCGCTCGAGAGTGCAGTGAGACAAAATGGCGACAGGAGCCGAGAAAGCGTATGTCGTGCTTGAAATGCACTCACATCAGTCAGTCATAACAGCGCAACGACACTTCAGGACGAAGTTCAACAAAGATCCACCAACTGCTAACTCCATTCGGCGATGGTATGTGCAGTTTAAAGCTTCTGGATGCCTCTGTAAGGGGAAATCAACGGGTCGGCGTGCAGTGAGCGAAGAAACGGTTGAACGCGTGCGTGCAAGTTTCACGCGTAACCCGTGGACATGCTGGAAAATTGGCTCATGCCACAACTGGAGACCGACAGCGCCGACTTCATCTTTCAACAGGATGGTGCTCCACCGCACTTCCATCATGATGTTCGGCATATCTTAAACAGGAGATTGGAAAACCGATGGATCGGTCGTGATGGAGATAATGATCAGCAATTCATGTCATGGCCTCCACGCTCTCCCGACTTAACCCCATGCGATTTCTTTCTGTGGGGTTATGTGAAAGATTCAGTGTTTAAACCTCCTCTACCAAGAAACGTGCCAGAACTGCGAGCTCGCATCAACGATGCTTTCGAACTCATTGATGGGGACATGCTGCGCCGAGTGTGGGAGGAACTTGATTATCGGCTTGATGTCTGCCGAATCACTAAAGGGGCACTTATCGAACATTTGTGAATGCCTAAAAAAACTTTTTGAGTTTTTGTATGTGTGTGCAAAGCATTGTGAAAATATCTCAAATATTAAAGTTATTGTAGAGCTGTGAAATCGCTTCAATCATTTGTAATAACCCTGTACTATCGAAGACTGCTAGATTTACTAAACACAGCCTTCCGAAATGCCTTCACGAAAGAAGACGAAGAATATTCCAGAATTCGAATCGAGAACAGCTGCCAACATGAGTAACGTAGAAGTAAATATCCTCGGAGTAGTGAAGCAACTCAAATCAGTTAATAAAAGCAAGTCTTCTGGTCCAGACTGTATACCAATTACGTTCTTTTCGGAGTATGCATTAGCTCCATACTTAACAATCATGTACAACCGTTCGCTCGACGAAAGATCTGTACCCAAAGACTGGAAAGTTGCACAGGTCACACCAATATTCAAGAAAGGTAGTAGGAGTAATCCACTAAATTACATGCCCATATCGTTAACGTCGATATGCAGACAGGATTTTAGAACATATATTGTGTTCGAACATTATGAATTACCTCGAAGGAAACGGTCTATTGACACACAGTCAACATGGGTTTAGAAAACATCGTTCCTGTGAAACACAACTAGCTCTTTATTCACATGAATTGGTGAGTACTATTGACAAGGGATTTCAGATCGATTCCGTATTCCTGGATTTCCAGAAGGCTTTTGACACTGTATCACACAAGCGGCTCGTAGTGAAATTGCGTGCTTATGGAATATCGTCTCAGTTATGTGACTGGATTTGTGATTTCCTGTCAGAGATGTCACAGTTCGTAGTGAAAGGGTACAGTACTGCCCGACATTGAAAATAGGTACAACATACTTCATTATTCTTGTCAGAACAACATATTTTTTGTGAAGATAACTCAATTTCAATTAATACAGCGAAGCCGGATACCAGTGTGGGAAAGAATGACAATGTATTTATTTAATTGATCACATGTGCACTCCCACAAAATAAATCCCTACATCCAGTTTGGTGAGATCTGTGAAACGAATGAATGTATGGCCGTCTGCTAACCGCAGATAGTGAATGTGAATATATGATCATCTTTGAGATGATCCTTTGGCCACCTTTGGTGGAACCAAAGAGATGAAATTTACCGGAGCTCTGAGCGCCTGAAATGTGGCTGACCAATACGGTAGCAAGGTGCTCCCCCACTTCGGCAGAGGTGCGAGAGGACCTGAAGAACGGCCATGTTTCAGCACTCTGCCGCTGGATCTAGTGTTGGTAAGACCTGTCTTAGGTGTGCTCTGTAAAGACAAAAGAGTGGAGAGAATGGTATGCATGTGGAATACTTAAGAGTAGTTTGGAATAATAATTTCTCTATTTCACGAACTTTTGTGGGGAGAATTAAATGTCAGGCAGGTAATATTAAGGGGATCGTAGTAATCTTCGGAAGTGACCAATGGTCACAATGAAACCACGTGTAGCAATAAGTTGAAATACTTCCGAGTGCTTAAGTTAAGCTGAATTACTAGCGTGTGTACTATAAGTTGGAAATATTTAAGAAATGGCGTGTGCAGGACTTGAAATTAGAGACGAGTACTTCCACGTGGTGAGTACTGTGTGAGTCTCAATCTGTGTATGAGACAAAGGATAAAGAGAAGTACTCGTCCATGGTATCAGTTGAGGACTCGCGTGTGTGACGAATATGTTCTTAATATTACTTTGCGTGTTATGTTTCCGTGTGACGCTTGATTCAAACTATAATACTCTGAGAGAGAAGCAAGGTGAGTCAGCCGTCTATCCAGCAACGCCACTTGGCTTGCATTGCACAGGAAGACGTGCATATATCTTCCAGAGTTCGTAGTAGGAAAGAAAAGTTACAAAGTGGGGCAGTGTCGTGTGAAACTGGGATGAATACTAATTGAAGTGGGAAAGCTGAAAGTGATGTAATTATAATGTTGTGACTATTCCTTGTGTTGTATTGCATGTTGCAGAGTGGTGTGTCTCATGTAATTTAAGTATGTGTGGTTTGCATGGGAGAGTAGCAAGGTAGTTTCAGAGGTAGAGGTTTATGCATGTTCCTTTTGTACCGCTCGGTCTGGAGGAAAGTTTCGTGATGATGGTTGTGAGAGTCGAAGTGTGAGATATAGCAAAAGATCCACCATCCTATCCAGAAAGTGCACTGTAGTGTTAGATAATTACGAGACCATAAGATAGAGAATCACCAATGTAAAGCCATGCCCACTGGGCGGAATTTCTCATGTGTTACTGTTGTAGGTTATAGAATTTGTGTGTTTAGGTTATAGAATTTATCGGAATAAATAAGATAGTGAAAAGAAAAAGATTGGTGGCCTTTTCCTTCGAATAGTATGTTGTCACGATACCCAGAATTTATAATGTGTGCGCCATTCATATTCAGTGCGATGGCCACGTGTTGATCAAAGCGGTTAAATAAGAAAGAAAATGTGCTATTGCCAGTGCGTAGTGAACAGTCAGAGTTGTGTAAATTACTAATAGTCAGATATGCGTTTCCGTACCCGTTGTGTAATATTCAAACAGGAGAATAACTTGTAACTTAATTGTGAGTACTAGAGTTCATGTTACTCGATAAATAAGAATGAGTCCACTCGCTTGGCAGACCACTCATCTTGCAGGCCTGACTGCTTGATGCCACAGTATGAGCAAGGCATGTGGGTGCCTCTCAGTAGTAATTGACGGAAAGTCATCGAGTAAAACAGAAGTGATTTCAGGCGTTCCCCAATGTAGTGTTATAGGCCCGTTTGCAGTTCCTTATCTATATAAACGATTTGGGAGACAATTTGAGCAGCCGTCTTCGGTTGTTTGCAGATGACGCTGTCGTTTATCGACTAACAAAGTCATCAGAAGATCAAAACAAACTGCAAAACGATTTAGAAAAAATATCTGAATGGTGCGATAAGTGGCAGTTGACCATAAATAAAGAAAAGTGTGAGTTCATCCACATGAATGCAAAAAGGAACTCGTTAAACTTCGGTTACACGATAAATCAGTCTAATCTAAAAGCCTTAAATTCAACTAAATACCTAGGTATTACACTTACGAAGAACGTAAATTGGAAAGAACACACAGAAAATGTTGTGGGGAAGGCTAAACAAAGGCTGCGTTTTATTGGCAGGACACTTAGAAAATGTAACAGACCAGCTAAGGAAACTGCTTACACTACGCTTGTCCGTCCTCTTTTAGAATACTGCTGCGCGGTGTGGGATCCTTACCAAGTAGGACTGACGGAGTACATCGAAAAAGTTCAAAGAAAGGCAGCACGTTTTGTATTATCGCGAAATATGGGAGAGAGTATCACAGAAATGATGCAGGATTTGGGTTGGAAATCATTAAAAGGAAGGCGTTTTTCGTTGCGACTTCATCTTCTCACGAAATTCCAATCAGCACCTTTCTTCTCCGAATGCGAAAATATTTTGTTGACACCGACCTACATAGGGCGGAACGATCACCACGATAAAATAAGGGAAATCAGAGCTCGTACGGAAAGATATAGGTGTTCGTTCTTTCCGCGCTATACGAGATTGGAACAATAGAGAATTGTGAAGGTGGTTCGATGAACCCTCCGCCAGGCACTTAAATGTGATTTGCAAAGTACCCATGCAGATGTAGATTTTGTCATTTGGAGATAGTGAGTGTGGACACTAGACAATGGAGTGCAAAGTGGAGAAATCGGAACTTTTCCGACACATCCTTCTGTTCGAACTTCGTAGAGGAGTGACAGCACTGGGGGCAGACAGAAACATTTGTGCCATGTTTGACGATAATGCCATTGGACAAAGCAAAGCAAGAAAATTGTTTTCTCGCTTTAAAGTCTGTTGTTTTGACATTAGTGACTCTCCATACTCAGGAATACTATTGGGGTTTCCTGAAGATCGTTTAAACGCATTAATCCACAATGATTCACTGCCAGTGTACTCCAGAACCGGCAAATGTGACCAACTGTGATCATTCTACCATAGTGCGATATTTGCATGCAACGGGGAAGGTTCAAAAATCGGGTGTATGGGTACCACAAGTTCTAAGCCAAAATCACAAAAATCACTGGGTGTGTATATGTGCGTCTCGTCATCAACTGACTCGTGAACGACACCGACCATTTCTACCCTGTATCGTTACTGGTGACGAGAAATGATGTCTTTATGTCAAAAAAGCAGCAACTTCCCGTACAAAGATCTGCGCGCATCCACAAAAGGTAACGTTATAAATATGGTGGAACAGCGACGGTGTGGTGAACTACGAATTATTGTTTCCCCGAGGTGTAATCGCCACTCCTGACACCTGTTGTCTACAACTGAGACGTCCTGCACACGCAGTCCACGAACAACGACCAGGAAGACTGCGTGAAGTGCTGCTAGTCCACGATAACGCCCACCCGCATTCTACTAGACTGAAAGAAATACACTCCTGGAAATGGAAAAAAGAACACATTGACACCGGTGTGTCAGACCCACCATACTTGCTCCGGACACTGCGAGAGGGCTGTACAAGCAATGATCACACGCACGGCACAGCGGACACACCAGGAACCGCGGTGTTGGCCGTCGAATGGCGCTAGCTGCGCAGCATTTGTGCACCGCCGCCGTCAGTGTCAGCCAGTTTGCCGTGGCATACGGAGCTCCATCGCAGTCTTTAACACTGGTAGCATGCCGCGACAGCGTGGACGTGAACCGTATGTGCAGTTGACGGACTTTGAGCGAGGGCGTATAGTGGGCATGCGGGAGGCCGGGTGGACGTACCGCCGAATTGCTCAACACGTGGGGCGTGAGGTCTCCACAGTACATCGATGTTGTCGCCAGTGGTCGGCGGAAGGTGCACGTGCCCGTCGACCTGGGACCGGACCGCAGCGACGCACGGATGCACGCCAAGACCGTAGGATCCTACGCAGTGCCGTAGGGGACCGCACCGCCACTTCCCAGCAAATTAGGGACACTGTTGCTCCTGGGGTATCGGCGAGGACCATTCGCAACCGTCTCCATGAAGCTGGGCTACGGTCCCGCACACCGTTAGGCCGTCTTCCGCTCACGCCCCAACATCGTGCAGCCCGCCTCCAGTGGTGTCGCGACAGGCGTGAATGGAGGAACGAATGGAGACGTGTCGTCTTCAGCGATGAGAGTCGCTTCTGCCTTGGTGCCAATGATGGTCGTATGCGTGTTTGGCGCCGTGCAGGTGAGCGCCACAATCAGGACTGCATACGACCGAGGCACACAGGGCCAACACCCGGCATCATGGTGTGGGGAGCGATCTGCTACACTGGCCGTACACCACTGGTGATCGTCGAGGGGACACTGAATAGTGCACGGTACATCCAAACCGTCATCGAACCCATCGTTCTACCATTCCTAGACCGGCAAGGGAACTTGCTGTTCCAACAGGACAATGCACGTCCGCATGTATCCCGTGCCACCCAACGTGCTGTAGAAGGTGTAAGTCAACTACCCTGGCCAGCAAGATCTCCGGATCTGTCCCCCATTGAGCATGTTTGGGACTGGATGAAGCGTCGTCTCACGCGGTCTGCACGTCCAGCACGAACGCTGGTCCAACTGAGGCGCCAGGTGGAAATGGCATGGCAAGCCGTTCCACAGGACTACATCCAGCATCTCTACGATCGTCTCCATGGGAGAATAGCAGCCTGCATTGCTGCGAAAGGTGGATATACACTGTACTAGTGTCGACATTGTGCATGCTCTGTTGCCTGTGTCTATGTGCCTGTGGTTCTGTCAGTGTGATCATGTGATGTATCTGACCCCAGGAATGTGTCAATAAAGTTTCCCCTTCCTGGGACAATGAATTCACGGTGTTCTTATTTCAATTTCCAGGAGTGTATATACCGTACAGTAGTTGAGTAGGGAAGTCATTCCAAACCCACCTAATTCAGCTGACCTTGGGTCCTCAGATTTTCACCTCTTCCACTCTCTATCGAATAACCTTCAAAGAACTTTCTTTCCGTATGAAAATGCGCTCCGAACAAGGCTCAACGAGTGTTTCGTCTCAAAGCCACGTGATTTCTACAGTCGCGGAATCGGAAAAGTCCCCCAGCTTTGGGAGACTGTTGTCAATAGTGAAGGAGAATACACTAGTCAGCCAGAATATTACTAGCTCCCGCATAATAGCAGGTATGTGCACCTTTCGCACGGAAACAACGGCGACACGTCGTGCTGTGGAAGCAATGAGGTTTTGGTAGGCCGCTGGAGGGAGTTGGAACCACATCTGCACACACGAGTCACCTAATTCCCGTAAATTCCGGGGAGGGAGACGATGAGCTCTGACGCCATGTTCAATCACATACCAGATGTGCTCGATCGGGTTGATATATGGCGAGATGGGGGGCCAGTACATCAACTAGAACTCGCCACTGTGTTTCTCGAACCACTCCATCACACTCCTTGTCTTGTCAAATGGCGCATTATCTTGTTGAAAAATGCAACAGCTGTAGGGCAACATGATCGTCATAAAGGGGTGTACGTGGTCTGCAGTCAGAGCACGATACCCCTTGGCCGTCATGGTGCCTTGCAGGAGCTCCACTGGAGCCGTGGATCCCTGTGTGAATGTTACCTCAGAGCATAATGTAGCCGCCGCCAGCTTGTCTCCGTCCCGCAGTACAGACTTCACGGAGCTGTTGCCCTGGAAGATGACGGATTCGCCCCCTTCCATCGACATGATGAAGTCGGAATCGGGGTTCATCAAACCATGCAACGGTCTGCCACTGAGCCAACATCCAGTGGCCAGGTGCCCATTTCAGACGTAGTTGCTGATGTGGTGTTAACATAGGCGCATGCATGGATCGTCGGCTACGGAGGCCCATCGTTAGGAGAGTTCGGTGGACTGCGTGTTCCCACACACTTTCACTCTTCAGACATACTTGTACTCTGCCCAGCATTCAAACCATGTTAGCTTCGCCGCCTGCCCTGTTTTAGCAGTCCGCAGTCCGACAATTGTAATGAGGAGTGGTAGCCCAAACCCACGACCTCTCGACATGGTTTCGGCTTGGTTTCGCCACCTGTTGAAGACGCTTACCATAGCACTCCTCGAACACCTGCAAAGTCGGACACTTTCCGAAATACTCGTGCCGAGCCTCCGATCCATCACTCAGCTAGATCGCGCGGCTTTCCCATTCTACACACAGCACGCTCACTAACACTTCATGCAGCGTGCGTGTGTCAGACTAGCAGTCATTCACTGCCTAAGTGACGTTGCTATGGCCTGGACGGGTTTATATCGATAGTAGGCCCATGGTCGAAATGTCTTAGCTGATCAGTGAAGTCTCTGTTACGCGTATCTGTTGTGTTTATGAAACTTACGGAAAAACGCTGCAAACTTAAGCACCACGTAACAGTTATTCCTGTTTCCAGCGTTTCTGCTGCCGAGTTACAGTCGAAAGCTGAAACTGGTGGTGCGCTTCTTCGGTCAAGCAACTTCGCAAGACGGTGTTAAAATGTTAAAAAATATATCGGCTCAACCACTTGTTTATAGTCTAAAACACTAAGATTGACGCGTTTCGGAAGTCAAGCTTCCATCATCAAAATAATAAAAAGTAAAAGAACCTGTTAAAACTCACTAAAATGGAACATGCACCAGGCACAATAAAATTGATAATAAAATTAAAACATAAAATTGATAATAAAATTAAAACATAAAATTGATAATAAAATTAAAACAACGTGCCTGCTTCCCTTGTTGCAGCCGTGTCTTCCAAGGTGCATCTCCACATAGTCGTCAAAATATAAAGAACTCTAAAATGGTTTCGCCTATGGTGTTCAACATCTAACCACATGGCTCTCTCTTCTATCGTCGTAAACCGCCCGTACGTCTTCGTTGATACCACACACCAAGTAGCCAAACACGACATTGAAACGCGAGTGAGCTCACGCGCAAGTAAACGAGGAAGTCATAGAGATGTCTATACAAACAGATAACGTATACATGTTCCAAGGACCTCATGAAATGATGGTATCCTGCCAATTGCTAAAAATGTAGTTACTAAAAGAAACCAGTGAAATGTTTGAAAAAGTTATTTGTATCACCAGTTAGCTGTTCACTCAGTGTGTTCTGATTATCCACGCTATGTATCGTAATTTCCAGTTGTTCTAGTAGATCCAGCTTTTTGCCTTTGTCCTGTCTATGTAAAATAACGAGATCCTGATCTATTCCCAACATGGGGTGTCCCGTTCCCCAAATATGCGTGGCTACAGCTGACTTTTCGAAATTATTAAGCCGGAAAGCATCGCTATGTTCTTTGTAACGTACTTTAAAGGACCTACCAGTTTGGCCTACATAGCTTGCCTTGCACGTGTTACACTGAATTTTATAGACCCCAGCTCTCTCCTATTTATCGCTTTCCTGCTGTAAATTATTTCTTAGTTTAAACCGCAGCGTATTATTGGTCTGAAAAGCGGTATCAACTTTAAAAGGTTTGAAAATGTTAGCCACTTTTTGCGAAATATCACCGAAGTATGGTATTGTGACTCTCGTAATATTATTTGCGGTATTCTCCCTTGCATTCGCGCGCTGTTTCTGTCGTATTAATTTATTGACAACGTTTTGGTGATATCCGTTAGCTCTGGCTAGTTGTTTCACGATATTCAGCTCAGTCATTCTGTCTCCTTCATTCACAGGGACTCTAAAGGCTCTTTCTGTGAAAGATCTAAAAGCAGAAAGTCTCTGGCTACTAGGATGGCAGGAATTATTTTGTATCAAGACGTCAATGGTTCAAATGGCTCTGAGCACTATGGGACTCAACTGCTGAGGTCATTAGTCCCCTAGAACTTAGAACTAGTTAAACCTAACTAACCTAAGGACATCACAAACATCCATGCCCGAGGCAGGATTCGAACCTGCGACCGTAGCGGTCTTGCGGTTCCAGACTGCAGCGCCTTTAACCGCACGGCCACTTCGGCCGGCATCAAGACGTCAGTTGTGGTTGGTTTCCTAAATATACTTCATATATACCTCTCTCGGGACCCTGCCATCTTCCCCTTCGATACCGTCACTGTCAACGGCCATCTAGGCGGACGACTCAAGAGTTCGCCGTCAGTGTCCGTCCCGCCGCGCAAAGTACAATGTCGGAGGTCCCGACCGCGCCAGGGTGCTATGGGGCAACGGTTTGGGAGCGAGCGACCCGCTCGCATCGGCGTAATATTTGAGAGTGAGCCTGGGCGCGGATTTCTTTCTGGGGGAGGGCGAGAGGCGGGAGGCAGGGCAGGTAGCAACAGAGGCGCGGCCGGGTGGAGGCGGTGGGCGCGTTGCGGGGGCGGAGGGGGCAAGGCGCAGCGGCGCACACAATGGGGCCAGGAGGCGGCCGGCGGTCGATAGGCGGCCGTAATGAGAGCGCCGAGTGAGCCGCTAATGAGCGCCGCGCTCTTATCACACCTGAAGATGATGCCACTGCTAGAAACCACTTCGCCGGCAAATATTTATATCAAAATATTTACCTTCACCAACGCGTATAGGCTCTCATTATTATTACTGCTAGCAGTATTTATCATTGTTACTAATGCAAATAATCTGTCAAATGGTTCATTGCAGCTCACTAAGGCAGTAAATAGACAAAAATATGCCTTTTAGATATACGTATGTTTGGCCCCTGCTTTTGTGAATGTTTTGAAATATAAATAAAAATATAAAGTGAACAGTCACTAAATTTGAAAGTTTTTATTTTTCCGGGAGAGGCCTCTGGAGTAGACAACACTCCATTTGAACTACTGACAGCCTTGGGAGAGCCAGGCCTAACAAGACTCTACCATCTAGTGAGCAAGATGTATGAGACAGGCGAAATACCCTCAGACTTCAAGAAGAATATAATAACTCCAATCCCAAAGTAAGCAGGTGTTGACAGATGTGAAAATTACCGAACTATCAGTTTAATAAGCCACGGCTGCAAAATACACTCCTGGAAATTGAAATAAGAACACCGTGAATTCATTGTCCCAGGAAGGGGAAACTTTATTGACACATTCCTGGGGTCAGATACATCACATGATCACACTGACAGAACCACAGGCACATAGACACAGGCAACAGAGCATGCACAATGTCGGCACTAGTACAGTGTATATCCACCTTTCGCAGCAATGCAGGCTGCTATTCTCCCATGGAGACGATCGTAGAGATGCTGGGTGTAGTCCTGTGGAACGGCTTGCCATGCCATTTCCACCTGGCGCCTCAGTTGGACCAGCGTTCGTGCTGGACGTGCAGACCGCGTGAGACGACGCTTCATCCAGTCCCAAACATGCTCAATGGGGGACAGATCCGGAGATCTTGCTGGCCAGGGCAGTTGACTTACACCTTCTAGAGCACGTTGGGTGGCACGGGATACATGCGGACGTGCATTGTCCTGTTGGAACAGCAAGTTCCCTTGCCTTTCTAGGAATGGTAGAACGATGGGTTCGATGACGGTTTGGATGTACCGTGCACTATTCAGTGTCCCCTCGACGATCACCAGTGGTGTACGGCCAGTGTAGGAGATCGCTCCCCACACCATGATGCCGGGTGTTGGCCCTGTGTGCCTCGGTCGTATGCAGTCCTGATTGTGGCGCTCACCTGCACGGCGCCAAACACGCATACGACCATCATTGGCACCAAGGCAGAAGCGACTCTCATCGCTGAAGACGACACGTCTCCATTCGTCCCTCCATTCACGCCTGTCGCGACACCACTGGAGGCGGGCTGCACGATGTTGGGGCGTGAGCGGAAGACGGCCTAACGGTGTGCGGGACCGTAGCCCAGCTTCATGGAGACGGTTGCGAATGGTCCTCGCCGATACCCCAGGAGCAACAGTGTCCCTAATTTGCTGGGAAGTGGCGGTGCGGTCCCCTACGGCACTGCGTAGGATCCTACGGTCTTGGCGTGCATCCGTGCGTCGCTGCGGTCCGGTCCCAGGTCGACGGGCACGTGCACCTTCCGCCGACCACTGGCGACAACATCGATGTATTGTGGAGACCTCACGCCCCACGTGTTGAGCAATTCGGCGGTACGTCCACCCGGCCTCCCGCATGCCCACTATACGCCCTCGCTCAAAGTCCGTCAACTGCACATTCGGTTCACGTCCACGCTGTCGCGGCATGCTACCAGTGTTAAAGACTGCGATGGAGCTCCGTATGCCACGGCAAACTGGCTGACACTGACGGCGGCGGTGCACAAATGCTGCGCAGCTAGCGCCATTCGACGGCCAACACCGCGGTTCCTGGTGTGTCCGCTGTGCCGTGCGTGTGATCATTGCTTGTACAGCCCTCTCGCAGTGTCCGGATCAAGTATGGTCGGTCTGACACACCGGTGTCAATGTGTTCTTTTTTCCATTTCCAGGAGTGTACTAACACGAATTTTTTGGCCAGTGTGGCCGAGCGGTTCTAGGCGCTTCAGTCCGGAACCGTGGGACTGCTACGGTCGAAGGTTCGAATCCTGCCTCGGGCAGTTCTAAGTTCTACGGTACTGATGACCTCAGAAGTTAAGTCCTATAGTGCTCAGAGCCATCTGAACCATTCATGGAAACCTATAGGATACTTCACGCTGTCCTAGAATCATGAAATTTGGCAAGAAGCAAGGTTTCACAGTACAAGCAAACTAAAAAATCCTTGTCATTTATTGTCCAATGGCAAACTAGAAAATTAAACAATCAGTAGTTCTGCAAATGGTTCAAATGTCTCTAAGCACTACGAGACTAACATCTAAGGTCATCAGTCCCGTAGACTTAGAACTACTTAAACCTAACTAACCTAAGGACATCACACACATCCATGCCTGAGGCAGGATTCGAACCTGCAACCGTAGCAGCCTGAACTTTTCACGCGGTGTCTGCCAGGAAGTTGAATGCAGGCATGCAGACATGCATGTATTGTGTTGTATAGGTGCCGGATGTCAGTTTGTGCGATGGAGTTCCATGCCTGTTGCACTTAGTCGGTCAGTACACGGACGGTTATTACTGGTTCTTGATGACGCTAGAGCTGTCGTCCGATGATGTCCCATATGTGCTCGACTGGAGACATATCTGGTGATGGAGCCGGCAAGGCAACATGTGGACACTCCGTAGAGCATGCTGGGATACAACAGCGGCATGTGGGCGAGCGTTATCCTGTTGCCTCGTGAAATGATGGCTGGATGGCAGCACAACAGGTCGAATCAATAGACTGACGTACAAATTTGCAGTCAGAATGCTTGGAATATCCACGAAACCTCACTACAGACCATAACTCACGGTATATAGGTCCAGTATGTCTGGCACACAGAAAGACTGTCTGCAGGCCCAAGACTGGCCTCCTTCTAAGCATCACATGGCCATTACTAACACCGAGGCAGAACCAGCTTTCATCAGAAAACACAACAGACCTCCACCCTGCTCTCTAGTGAGCTCTCGCTTGACATCATTTAGGTCGCAAATGGCGGAATGCACGTTAGAGGGCGTCTGGCTCGGAGCTGCCCTTGAAGTAACCGATTTGTAACAGTTCTTCGTATCACTGTGCTCAAATTGCTGCTGCCAATGCAGTACGATGCACCGGAACCATGCGCTGAACACGAAGGTCTTCCGTCTCGATAGTGCCCCGTGGCCGTCCGGAGCCAGCTCTTCTCGAGAGCGTACATTCCCTTGACAAGTGCTGTACAGTACAAGTACAGTGGCTACATTCCTGTGAAGACTTTCTGCCATATCGCAGAAGGAACATTCATCGCCTCGTAACCCTCGTTAAAACCCAGTGAGGTGCTGATAATGGCTTCTTTCTCGCCTTAAATGCATTGTTGACTAAAATCAACTGAACTCGTCCAATCTCAAAGGTAGCTAATGACCACGATCTTGACAGCGTGTTTTTAAAGCAAACCTGCTTTGCATCCTCACAGTTGCGCAACTAGCGCCACTATTATGCGACTGGCTCGAAATCTGAATAGATATCATTTTTCAGATGTAGAAACGCGCCTGCGAACTTTCGTTTATGTCGTGGAGCTCCTTCTCGGTATTCCTATTTTTTTCCGTCAATGTATTTCCTATATTTAGGATACGCCCTTTCTGTACTATTGCTAGTCTGCATTTTTATCCTCTCTACTTCGGCCATCGTCATTTATTTGGCTGCCCACGAAGCAAAACTTATCTGCTACCTTTAGTTTCTCATTTCCTCAGCGCCTGATTTCGGTGACATCCTTTTGCCCCTGTTTTGGGTTCTTTGATGTTTATAAGCTCTTTTCAAGACACTGTCCACTCCTTCAAGTGATCTTCGAAGCCCTTTGGCGACTCTGACAGAATTACGGTGTCATCAGTAGATCTCATCCTTCACTTTTTCACCCTCAACTTTTAACTGCTTAACTGCTCGTTGGTTTCCTCTACTGTCTGCTGAATTCTTACTCCCGTCTCAACTGGTTCCTCCCCTTTATGTCTTTCGACTTTACAGCTGCATTCTGGTTCCTGTAAAAGTCGCATATAACCTTTTTTGCCTTTATTTTATCCCTCCTACCTTCAGAATTTGAAAGACTGCATTGCAGTCAACACTGTCGAAAGTTCTCTAAATGTACAAATGTAAGTGTATGTTTGCCTTTCTTCGTTCTATCTTTTAAGAGAAGTCGTTGAACAAGTACTACGTCACATATTCCTTCATTTCTCCAGAACGCAAATAATTTTCCCCCACGTCAGTCTTGCATTATTATGTAAATGATTCGTGTAAGTATTTCGCAGTCGTAAATTTATAGTTGCGCAATATTCACACATCTCAGATCCAGTCTTTATTGAAACTCGATTTATCGTTGATTACTATTTGTGTTTTGCACATTTTCATTAATACAGACCGATTTGAAAATGATCGTAATTGATCGAAACTAAGAATCAAATAAAATATTTAAAAATTCTACAAGTTCAGGCGCTGGATGGCAATCGCCGTACGTTTATTGTGACCATGTTGTACTTTATCATAATGGAGACTGTTCCTTAAAATAGTGATCCCAACTACTGAGAAATCGACAAAGTGATCGGCACTCTTCTGTTAACTTTGTAAAGGGCAGTCGCGGACAGATGACAGTAATTTGGCAGTGGTGCCTGTTCCAATGTGTCATTCAAAAGCCTCATATAGCAACCTTCCCTACAAGTCTTTTTTTGTCACATACGCTCCATCTAGCCACTGTTGTTAGACGTTACTCCATGAAATACGAAATTTTACTTAGACTTACGAGATAAACGTATTTTTGTTAATTATTTCAATGCATCCGCGCGCAGAACTCACCAGGTCCCTGGCAGCCTTAAGATGAATCAGTCACTCACCTGAAAAGAAGAAAAGAAAATAATTAATCACGTTAATAGTTCCTTCCGTATCTTAGTATTAGAACAATTTCTTATTTAACAGTAAAAGACACACAAATTTCTATTGTCGTTCCTGACCTCTAAATTTAGTTGCCGTATGCAGGATGTTCACTACGTATCACGTGTTGCTGTGTAACCTTTGTTCACAGATTCAGTGTCTCTTATTTTTGGAGCTGATACACTTAGCTTCTATTCACTCCTCCAAATGTACAATTTGATCACTTTCAAACTTTCCTAAGTCCGAGGTTTAGTTTCTCAAATTTAAGTTAAGGCAATTTTCTGTTCTTTCTAGTACTCAGACCTTAGTCAACTGAAGCTAGTCACCATATTTTAATGTTTTATAAGGTACGAAATCTAGACAACAATTATAAAAAAAAGAATATTTTTAAATCTTAAGAAAGTTACAATCCATTCTTCTGAATAATTTAATTAGGGTGTGCAGTTTAAGTTACAAACTAGAGTCTATGTACTGTCTATACTGCAATTAAGTATTCATATGTCTTTCGACATAACTGTTATTTCGTTTATGATCTGACATCCACTCTTAACTTCACATCGTACCAATGCACGCAAATCATTAGCTACTAGACTGTAAGAGAAGTTAGTTTTAACATGTTTGGACAAAATACGCTACTCGGAAACTTCCGTTACGACGTTGTCAGCTTTATGTATAACAGTGATGTCTTTATTTACCAAGTTATGGTTAATTTTCATGCTAGCGCCTATGGGAACGCTAGTCACTGGTTCATTATCTATGAACTAATAAGCGGAAAGTTGACTTGCAACAAAATAAATACTTGTTGAACAATCAAGATGTCTATTTTTTATTTTTATTTAAGAAAAGAATTAATCCTTACTTGGCACATGAGAGAAATTTATGGCGTGTCGGGACAAACCAATCAGGAGACTGATGACGCTAAACAAATACGGTTAAGAGTTACTGAGCAGTGTTGTTCTTCGTTAAGGAGGCTGATTCGAGGTGGAGAGGGACATGGATGGATTTAAACCATACTGATATTATTATTAAATTATTTCCAGTGGTTCAGCAAGAGATGGGGGATTTCCTGATTAGCTTTTGCCCTAATGATTCCAGTGCTCTCGGTGGGTTAGTTTTTGAATGTCCGATGTCAGTCCTCAATCTGGCCTAGACTCACTCATATGGCGTGTTATGGCGTGTGGGCACGTTCTTCAACAGAAGTGCCACTAGGGAGTCAACTAGTACTATTGATTTCTGACATCCAGTCAAAGCTGTTTCCAGATGTTCTTCAATAAGGTGCGTCGGTCCAGTTATATCCGCTTTTTTTATTCCGCCTGCAGTATTAAATTACAGCCAAAGAAGGTATATAGAAACGATTAAGCTGTTGGGTACAGAAAGAGGGGAACAAGCAGGGAAGTTCCACGTATTAATCTGGGCGTGAAAATATGTTTCCTGGTAAAAAACCATCTTAGCCGCAAACTAGCATCCTATACTGGGGAACTGAGTACCTAAAAAAGTCATGTGGATGCGACGGAGGTAGTGAAGAATGCCCACAAAGTACGATGAGGCAACCTCCACAAGCGGTCTATTTTTAGATTAAAGAAAATTAAAGCTGTATTGTTCTAAAGTCTTTCGTTGTTTTGTATTCGAACTGGAGTGAGGACTCTTTGGTTGCACCAGGTTAGGACTATACTGATTTACTGCTTCCTTTTCTCAAAAATATGTGATTAGCTAAAACGAAGACACACAACATTTGTAATCATACTGAAAGAATATAGCAACTGTTAACCAACATTCAGCATTTGTATTTTAAAAGGTACAGGTGAAGAGATGAGAATAGTGTGCTTTCAGTCTTTATATTTGTTACAGAATGATACAAGGTTTTCACATGAAAAGATTCAGTCGACGCTTAAAAACTACAATAGTTTTTTACTCTGCGAAATTTTCGCTTTTATTTCAGTTGCTTTATGGGAGCTGTTTTACTGAATACGAACAATCTAATGCTTATTTTCGGATCATGTAACCCAGCGAATTTCGTCAGGTCACTAAAAAGCGGTGCTTTACCTGATTAGAATTATAAAGACATATTTTATTCCGAACAATTGCGCTTGAGATAAAAAGCTACATATGCCATTCCTCCTACATTTAACAAGTGTCTAACGCTTGTAAACAGGGCAGAATACCATATAGTAACAACATTATCGCCGTACGAGGGGGCACTGAAGAGGAAGGAATTCTTTGTTAACGTCCAGAGAGGGAGCGCCACGGACGAAGGGGATATTTGTTCCTCGGCCTTGTTTAAGGAATCGCCACCGCATACCGATGTGTTAGAGGAACTATACGAGCAGACGCAGGTCTCAACCCAGCCCCTCACTGCTGAGAGTCCAGAGTTTTAGCTCCCGCACGACCGTACTGGACTCTTACCCACGAGGAGCTCAGGCCAAAGCCCCTTTCCGCTGCTGCTAACTGGTTTACGTACTTCCAACTACATAGGCAAGCTCGCTCTGCTGCATTCAGAAAGAGCGAAGCCTTTTCCCTTATCCGTCTTTCTCTACACGGTACTCCACCTCTAATGCCGAAGGTACCTTAAATACACTGCCTGACAAAAAAAAAAAAAAAGACTTGATGCACCCACAGGGAAATGGGTAAATAAAACTGCACGCATTGAGGAGTATGTGACGTTATTACAGTGACTGCAAAACTGAGTCAACTTGACTGAAAACTTGGCAGTATGAGCCCGCATACCAGTATGAAGTTGGACCATCTGATCTGGACACATGCACTGATTGGACCGGGAATGGACTCATAACGCCGTTGCATCTCTTCTGACGCAAGCTGCCCCACAACTGCTGTAACTGGTCCTCGACCTCCTAGATACTGGATCAGGACTTGTAAGGTGGCGTGGTCTCCTCACCTTCATTTCTTACATATTTCATCCTCACAATCGTGTTCTGCACATCAAGACACTTCATTCGAACCCAAACTCGATAAGGTAGAGTCAAATTTGTATGAATTCGTGTAGGCGATATGCAGATCTAATAAGTAAATCGCAAGTGCGCACCGAGGTTGAATAAGTCGAGGCAGGTGTACACAACATGACGGCCACAGGAATTCTCGTTCTAAAGAGGAAACCAGCCAGCTGGGAAGACTGTCCCTTCAGATGGCTGGGTCAACAACATACCTACTTCAGCTGAAGCAAACCGCCCAGAGAGAAGACAGCTTTTGCTGGAGCGAAGGGACAACTACCCCCGTGTTCGACTTAAAAGCAAATTCCGCTACATTGTGTGGGAGCGCCCAGAAGACGCATTTTTTCACGGACCGCCTGCGTAGTTACGGAGTTCTCACAGGAGGACAGTATACGCCTAATGGAGACGCTACAGATTTCCGCATTGATCGACTCAAACGAAACGTCATTCTCCCGTTTAAAAGAGTAATGCTGATTGGCGGAATATTTCTGACGCAAAGGGTGAATGGAGTGAGGGAAGACAGCAAATGATATACAACTGAAACTTTTCCAGAAAAATGGGCCGTTCCGTTGTCACTCTTGGAGCGGGAACACGTAACGAGAGCGAGTGCGCTCGTACGTGTATGCAAAGAGCGAGGAACAAAGTCTCTCCTCAGTACTTCACTGGGAGAGCACCTCAGTCGTTAGTGAATCGGAATGACACTCTATATTGAGTCGCTAGCGATTAAGCTTTGTTCACTGTGTTGGCCGCTACACTTATTGTGAGGTGTGAACACGGACAGAGTACTAGTTAAACACCTGCGAGCGAGTACTGAGAGGAATCGTGGTGAACTGGTTATCTGACCGGTGTACCAAGCCAATAGTTAGACTAGGGGCGGATAGGAGTCCTTGACTTCATCAAGGAGTAGGTAGAGTTTGATTGGCGAAGGTCAATCCAGATAGAAAGAGATAGTTGTGTTATTTGTCAGCAGCGAGTGACGCAGGCAGCAGTTGTCGCAGCTCAGGGTATTGTGTGCTACAGCGTATGTGAGCCCCATCTGCCCCCATAACAGTACACTCCATTACATTTCTCACACGACAGCCTTGACCGTATGTAGAAAAGTTATTCAAGTAGTGTAGGCGCAGTTCTCAGCCATTCTGCCAAGTAAATAACATTCTTAAAGAAAAGGGAGGAAATAACCTTTCAATGCTTTGTAAAATAATAGCATTCCTATCCATAAGATGCAATCTACTGTTCCGAAAAGAACCTGGAAATGTATTAATTTTTTATAAGAAAAATTTTCCACTTGATTTCTCAGATTCTTTTTGCAATAAATAATATTTTTCGTTCGTTTAATGTCTTGCTTACACTAACTAGCAATATTCCTGTACCCACGTATCCCACTAGTTACGTAAGAATATAGAATATTTTTGTTTTTCCTTACGGCGGGGCCGAAGTGGCCGCGCGGTTCTGGCGCTGCAGTCTGGAACCGCGAGACCACTACGGTCGCAGGTTCGAATCCTGCCTCGGGCATGGATGTGTGTGATGTCCTTAGGTTAGTTAGGTTTAACTAGTTCTAAGTTATAGGGGACTAATGACCTCAGCAGTTGAGTCCCATAGTGCTCAGAGCCTTACGGCGGACGGCTCCAGAAGATGTTTGTTGCTGAATGTTTTTCGGGCAGTTCTTGTTGGTACATTAGGAGCGTCTTTCTGACTTTTGTAGTAGTGTGAGGTGGAAATTGTTTCTTGCAGGAGCCAAAGAGTACTTGTTGGATCGATTCATTGCGCAACTTGACAGAATAAAACCTACACACTCACAGACTGAGTTGACGTCAGAATTAGTCCCTCACTATCGGGGACATGGGAGTGCCTCACCATGACGCAGACAGTTCGTAGACAAATGCGCAAGTGTGGACGAGCCCTATCCTGTTGAAAATAGCACCACGATACTGTAGTATATGAGGCAACTTATGAGGTCGCAAGACATCCGTGATGTACTGTTGTATCGTCAGAGTTCTCTGAATCACTACCGGACCTGACCTGAAGTCCCCACACCATAAGGCCGAGAGTAATATCGCTGCGCCTCTCCAAAAGATCGGACCTCTCACCAGATTGCCGCCATACTCGCAGACGATTATAATCCGTGGTATTTAAGAACAATATTTCATCGCTGAACACAATGCGACGCCATTCGTTAGCAGTCTATGCTTCTCGATCTCGGAAAAATACCAAACGCTGTCGTTTGCGTTGTGTTGTTAACGGCTGCCTCCACTGTGGACAGTAATTCTCTACTTCGGTTGCTGCAGGTCTCCGACCAATGGTAAGGCATCACACAAAACGTCGCCGAGAGTCAGTTACTTAAGTCTCTGTCGACCCATTGTGGACGTGGGTCAGGGAGGGTCAAATACACTCATGCTCACAACGATAATTGCAGAATGTGGTGCCACACAACGTGGCACTACACAAAACTGGCACAAATAGCATAGGCACATAGGGAACACACACGACACCGATCTTAAGTCCACGGTATTGGTGATAAGTTAAAACTGTAGTTAAAACTGTCACGACACACATGTGCTACAAAACGCCACTGTTTCCTGCGCATGTACCCCGACATCAATATGGGATATGATCACCATGCACACGTACACAGGCCGCACAACGGGTCTGCATACTGTGGATCAGGTGGTCGAGCAGCTGCTGGGGTACAACCTCCCATTCTTGCACCAGTGCCTGTCGGAGCTCCTGAAGTGTCCTAGGGGTTTGAAGACGTGCAGCGATACGGGGACCGAGAGCATCCCAGACGTGCTCGATGGGATTTAGGTCTGGAGAACAGGCAGGCCACTCCATTCGCCTGATATCTTCTGTTTCAAGGTACTTCTCCACGATGGCAGCTCGTTGGGGCCGTGCGTTATCATCCATCAGTAGGAAGGTGGGACCCACTGCACCCCTGAAAAGGCGGACATACTGGTGCAAAATAACGTCCCGATACCCCTGACCTGTTACAGTTCCTCTGTCAAAGACATGCAGGGGTGTACGTGCATCAATCATAATGCCACCCCACACCATCAAACCACGACCTCCATACAGGTCCCTTTCAAGGACATTAAGGGGTTGGTATCTGGTTCCTGGTTCACGCCAGATGAAAATCCGGCAAGAATCACTGTGCAGACTATACCTGGACTCGTCCGTGAACATAACCTGGGGCCACTGTTCCAATGACCATGTACTGTGTTCTTGACACCAGGCTTTACGGGCTCTCCTGTGTCCAAGTGTCAGTGGAATGCACCTTTCAGGTCTCCGAGCGAATAAACCATGTCTGTTCAGTCGTCTGTAGACTGTGTGTCTGGAGATAACTATTCCAATGGCTGCGGTAAGGTCCACAGCAAGGCTACCTGCAGTACTCCTTGGCCGACTGCGGGCACTGCAGGTGAGATATCGGTCTTCTTGTGATGTTGTACATTGTGGACGTCCCGTACTGTAGCACCTGGACACGTTTCCTGTCTGCTGGAATCGTTGCCATAATCTTGAGATGACACTTTGTGGCACACGGAGTGCCCGTGTTACGATCAGCTATATTTGACCAGACTCCAGTATTCTACCCCTCATAACGTCATCAATATGTGTTCTTCGAACCATTGCCAACACACAGTCACTGTTAGCACGTCTGAAAACGTCTGCACACTTACTCGCTGCACCGTACTCTGATATGCACCAACACACCTCTGCGTATGTGGATTGCTGCCAGCGCCACCGCGCGACGACCGCACGTCAAATGCACCGCATGGTCATACCCCCAGGTGATTTAAACCCGCAAACCACCCACCAGAGCATTGTTTCACCATGTATCAGCATTATCCTTGATTTATGAGCATGAGTGTAGATAACAAAGAAATTCGCCGAACAGCCGTGCGAACTGAGAAGTTCTTTTTATGTATTTTTGCTACCAGTTTCGGAAGTTCATTATGCCATCTTCAGGCCCCATGTGCACCTCTCAAAAATAATCGATACTGGCACGTTTTGGCTGTGTGTTTCTAGATGTCGTGAATTCTCTTGACTGCAAGGGTCAAGTCTTTGAAGGAAGCACTTTAGCTACGAATTGACGACAGCCAGAAACATATGGCCCCAGTATCCCAATGTCGATTATTTTTGAGAGCTGCATATGGAGCCTGAGGATGGCATAATGAACTGCCGAAACTGGTAGCGAAAATAAAATAAAAGAACTTCTCAGTTCGCACGGCTGTCGGGCGAATTTCTTGGTTAAATAGTCAATAACTTATTCTCAGATGGCGGACGCAGGTATGAAGGGGTTACGATGTGCCTGGTGCACTATACGGCGACCCTCCCTTGCGGCGGACATATGTGGTCTACTGCAACCTTCACGACGACTATACCAGCCCTCACGTTTCCAAGCAGTTCAACATCCTACCGTCACATCAGAATGCCCTACAAATCCGGATATTGCACGATTTGACCAGCCGGCTAAATGGAGACACACAATGACGACACTTTCAAACTTAGTCAGGTGATGATAAAGCTATCTTCCGTGAGTACACGACATCGACGTTTCTTTCACAGTGATTACTTATCTGACGCTGTTCTACCAGGCCTGGTAAGAACACTAAACACGAACACTAACGCACTCTGGCGGTCGTCCTACCTGTCACAGAGATAGTGTGTACCAATACGAAGTTCCTTATAAACCGGACCATGCTTAAGAGAGCGTATATAAAAAAAAAAATTGAAAAAGACATGAAGTCGCAAAAAAATACTGCAGACTTACGTGTGATTAAATTCGGTTTTATAGGGAGCATCTGACACTAAAGATTACGAGGACACGTAACTTTTTTTTACCAACTGTTGGCCAGTTGGCAGCTCTTCGGCAATGTAGACCAAAAATCTCTCTGCAAGGTTGCTCTTAAACCGTTGCGTAAAATTCGTTTTATGGACTTGTTTAACACGTTTCTGGACCAACCACTTCAGTTTCGCAAGTTACGCGTCTTGAGACTACCTTCCCAGTGGGCTTTAACGTACGATCATAAAACAGGAATATTTTAAAAATTATTTACTTACCCTAAGCAGTGATTAAAAATTTAGTACTTACTTCCTATGGTGTGGCATAACTGTTCAGCCAGTTTTCCCCTTGTCATCAGGTACCTTGCTCCCAGCAGTCTCCCGTGCAGTAAGGGTACTTCAGTTTAGTGCTATGTGAATACATCGGTTCAAGTCTAATGAGAAGTTGAAAGTTATACGTAGGCTCGTGAATTGTGCTTGTAAGGTACAGTCCTCGTGGAAAGTAGGTATGTTTGAGTCCCAGCCTGGTACACCTTCAACTTTACCCAGTGTCCCTTATCACTTCCAGATTATTACCCCCTGTGCAAAGGAAATAGCCAAGGTCTTCGTTGCTTTGATGTTTATGGATTCGATCGGGAACAGACGCCTCACGCTTTTGAATGCACGTTCAACAGTGGACTATCCACGTTTCTCCCCAGTGTGCAGTCATAAAAACTCTACATCCCACAAGACAACTTACGGGGTATGGCGGAGGGTACTTCACGTACCACTCCTTTCGTTTTTCCTGTACCAGTTGCTTGTAAAAGGCCGAGTTCTACCTTCAGGGCATTCTCGCAAGATACATGTAGGAGGAAGCAATGTAGGCTCTTCTTTGAACCTTCTGTAGTCCCGTCAGTCCTACATGTTAAGCATCCCACACTGAGAAGCAATTCTGAGAAATTGGTCGAACGACACTTCTCTGAACTACCTCCTTCGTAAGTGGACTACACTCCTTGATGATTCTTCCGAAGAATCTCAGTCTTACCATTCCTACGATTAATTTAATGTGGTCGTTCTGCTTTAATTCGTTCTCTACCTATACAAGCAGATATTTAATGGTTGTCAAGTTGCAGGTTATTGAATTACATGTAATGCGTATCACCTGTCAAGTGTCAATGTCTGTGTCGACCCTTTGCAGGTCTTCCTACATTTCGCTAGTATTTCCTAGGTAGCATCTTCTCTATACAGTGTGTAACAAAAATGTACGGCACAAAATTGCAGGATGCATTTCTCACACGTAGACGAAGATATTATGTTATAAGAACATGGGTCTGGATTCGCTTTCTATCCACGTTAAAACACTTTTCTCGAACTCATAAACACACACAAACATAACTCGCCAGCATACCACACGCAATTCTTTCTCTCAGTAGACGTTCCACATCGCCCCCGTGGGCACTGATACGTGCATCAACCCGCCGTCATAGTGTATCTCCGATGCCTTGATGTATCCCTGCAGTGTTGCGTATGGTTTCGCAGTCTTCCATAATACGGACACGGAGGCTCTGAATATCCTGTACTGAGATGCCATACACAAAAGCTTTCAAATGCCCCCACAGATAAAAGTCTAGCGGCTTTAGGTCCGGAGAGGGTGGGGTCCAGGCAGTTAGTCCATCTCTACCTATCCATCTCCCACCGAAACTGTTATTTACGAGGTGCGGCTAGAAAAAAACCGGACTGATGCTGGAAAAAACATTTATTTACAATTTCATGTTATCTCCTTCAATGTACTCTCCTCCTCGGTCTCTACACCGCTCCATACGAATTTTCCACTGTTCATAGCAATGCTGCAGATCATTTTCGGTAAGTCCATACATTACTTCCGTCGCTTTTTCTTTTACTGCTTCAACAGTCTCAAATCTAGTTCCTTTCAAAGCTGACTTGACTTTAGGGAAAAGAAAAAAGTCACAGGGGGCCAAATCAGGTGAGTAGGGTGGATGATCTAAGATGGGAATGTTGTGTTTTGCCAA
The DNA here is from genome assembly GCF_023898315.1 of Schistocerca nitens. Classification (NCBI taxonomy): domain Eukaryota; kingdom Metazoa; phylum Arthropoda; class Insecta; order Orthoptera; family Acrididae; genus Schistocerca; species Schistocerca nitens. The sequence goes on from NC_064620.1 coordinate 528,350,862, forward strand.
AAACGTCTTCACTGACAACGCACTGTGAGCTGGGGCATTGTCTTGGTGAAGGATCCATGACTTTTTTCTCCACAAATCGTTCCGTTTTCTCCGTACTCGCTCACGTAGGGTAGCCAGGACGCTAATGTAGTAATGCTGATTCACTGTTTGTCCCTCTGGTACCCAATCAATGTGCACAATCCCTTTGATGTCAGTTTTTGCTGACAATGGTCTGCCAGTGCGAGTGTCATCACTGGTGTCTTCGCGGCCATCTTTAAATCGTTTAAACCACTCAAACACTTGTGTTCGCGATAAACAACCATCGCCGTACACTTGTTGTAACATTACAAACGTTTCACTTGCAGATTTTCCTAGTTTGAAACAAAATTTGATGTTAACACGCTGTTCTTTCTGTACACTCAACATTTTCCGACGCACAGACAAAACGTCAACTACTTAAAACAGACGCCACGGGCAGACTGAGTGCAGGAGGCACATGAAACTCGAGCAGTAGGCGGAGCGACAGTCACGTGACAGGCCACGCGACTTTCAGCCTTACTGCATTCGTTTTATTGTTTCACCAGTACTAGTCCGGTTTTTTTCTAGCCACACCTCGTAGAAACCAACGGACGTTAACGCTAAAATGGGGAAGTGCGCCATAGAGCATCAGGCTCATATTTTGTCGCACAGGTAAAGGCACGTCTACTGACAGATGAGGTACAACAGTCTCTACAAAATTATGATAACTTTGCCCGTTGAGCCTGAGTGGAAGACAGTGGGCCGCCCCAAACACTAACTGAACACGATTTTTCAGGAGGTAGTAGTGTAGACTATTTCGAATAAAAAACTCCTTACAACGTGAGTCCAATTTTTGTTAGTTGCGGCGATACAGATGATTATGGAGGTATGTTTAAGTTTTCATTTCGCGTGTTGATGATCCAGTTGCTGCGCATTTATTTAACGTTCGCCATTTTTGTATTGAAGTTCAAGCTGTGAAGTTTTGCTTGGGTCCCAAAATTTAATTATTCAACTGTTATTGTGATTGCAATTTGCTGCCCAATTCTAATGCATCGTTTAAGTATTCCACACAAATTTACAAATACTGATCCCACTGAGGTGACAGAAGTTATGGGATAGCGATACGCACACATACAGATGGCGGTAGTATCGCGTACACAAAGTACACTCCTGGAAATTGAAATAAGAACACCGTGAATTCATTGTCCCAGGAAGGGGAAACTTTATTGACACATTCCTGGGGTCAGATACATCACATGATCACACTGACAGAACCACAGGCACATAGACACAGGCAACAGAGCATGCACAATGTCGGCACTAGTACAGTGTATATCCACCTTTCGCAGCAATGCAGGCTGCTATTCTCCCATGGAGACGATCGTAGAGATGCTGGATGTAGTCCTGTGGAACGGCTTGCCATGCCATTTCCACCTGGCGCCTCAGTTGGACCAGCGTTCGTGCTGGACGTGCAGACCGCGTGAGACGACGCTTCATCCAGTCCCAAACATGCTCAATGGGGGACAGATCCGGAGATCTTGCTGGCCAGGGTAGTTGACTTACACCTTCTAGAGCACGTTGGGTGGCACGGGATACATGCGGACGTGCATTGTCCTGTTGGAACAGCAAGTTCCCTTGCCGGTCTAGGAATGGTAGAACGATGGGTTCGATGACGGTTTGGATGTACCGTGCACTATTCAGTGTCCCCTCGACGATCACCAGTGGTGTACGGCCAGTGTAGGAGATCGCTCCCCACACCATGATGCCGGGTGTTGGCCCTGTGTGCCTCGGTCGTATGCAGTCCTGATTGTGGCGCTCACCTGCACGGCGCCAAACACGCATACGACCATCATTGGCACCAAGGCAGAAGCGACTCTCATCGCTGAAGACGACACGTCTCCATTCGTCCCTCCATTCACGCCTGTCGCGACACCACTGGAGGCGGGCTGCACGATGTTGGGGCGTGAGCGGAAGACGGCCTAACGGTGTGCGGGACCGTAGCCCAGCTTCATGGAGACGGTTGCGAATGGTCCTCGCCGATACCCCAGGAGCAACAGTGTCCCTAATTTGCTGGGAAGTGGCGGTGCGGTCCCCTACGGCACTGCGTAGGATCCTACGGTCTTGGCGTGCATCCGTGCGTCGCTGCGGTCCGGTCCCAGGTCGACGGGCACGTGCACCTTCCGCCGACCACTGGCGACAACATCGATGTACTGTGGAGACCTCACGCCCCACGTGTTGAGCAATTCGGCGGTACGTCCACCCGGCCTCCCGCATGCCCACTATACGCCCTCGCTCAAAGTCCGTCAACTGCACATACGGTTCACGTCCACGCTGTCGCGGCATGCTACCAGTGTTAAAGACTGCGATCGAGCTCCGTATGCCACGGCAAACTGGCTGACACTGACGGCGGCGGTGCACAAATGCTGCGCAGCTAGCGCCATTCGACGGCCAACACCGCGGTTCCTGGTGTGTCCGCTGTGCCGTGCGTGTGATCATTGCTTGTACAGCCCTCTCGCAGTGTCCGGAGCAAGTATGGTGGGTCTGACACACCGGTGTCAATGTGTTCTTTTTTCCATTTCCAGGAGTGTATAATAGGGCAGTGCACCCATGGGACATTCTATTTTGGTAATCGTTAAGGAATTCGCTATTTCGAGATCCATAGTGCCAAGACTGTGCCAGAATAACAAATTTCAGGCATTACTTCTCACCTCGGACAACGCAGTGGCCGACGGCCTCCACTTAACAACACAAGGTTGCGGTGTTTGCGTAGAGATCCCAGTGCTTACAGACAATCAACACAGCGTGAAATAACTGAGGAAACCAACGTGAAAGGTATGACGAACGTATCCGTTGGGACAATGCAGCGAAATCTGGCCTTAATGGGCTATGCCAGCATACGACCGGTGCGAGTGCCTTGGCTAACAGCGCGACATAGCCTGCAGCGCCCCTCCTGGCCTCACGATCACATCGGTTAGACCCTAGACTACTGGAAAACCGTGGTCTAGTGAGATGAGTCGCGATTTCAGCTGGTAAGAGCATATGGCAGGGTTCGAGCGAGGCGCAGACCCCAGGAAGCCATGGACCCAAGTTGTCAATAAGGCTCTGGACAACCTGCTGGTGGGTGCATAATACGAGGTGCATTCAAGTTCTAAGGACTCCGATTTTTTTTCTCCGGACTGGAAAGAGATAGAAACATGCGCATTGTTTTAAAATGAGGCCGCGTTCATTGTCAATACGTCCCAGAGATGGCAGCACCGTACGGCAGATGGAAGTTTACCGCCAGTGGCGAGAATGAGAACTGTTTTAAATACTTAAAATGGCGACGTTTTCCTTACTTGAACAGCGTGCAATCATTCGTTTTCTGAATTTCCGTGGTGTGAAACCAATTGAAATTCATCGACAGTTGAAGGAGACATGTGGTGATGAAGTTATGGATGTGTCGAAAGTGCGTTCGTGGGTGCAATAGTTTAATGAAGGCAGAACATCGTGTGACAACAAACCGAAACAACCTCGGGCTCGCACAAGCCAGTCTCACGACATGATCGAGAAAGTGGAGAGAATTGTTTTGGGGGATCGCCGAATGACTGTTGAACAGATCGCCTCCAGAGTTGGCATTTCTGTGGATTCTGTGCACACAATCCTGCATGACGACCTGAAAATGCGAAAAGTGGTGTCATCCAGGTGGGTGCCACGAATGCTGAAGGACAACCACATGGCTGTCCGTGTGGCATGTTGCCAAGCAATGTTGACGCGCAACGACAGCACGAATGGGACTTTCTTTGCGTCGGTTGTGACAATGGATGAGACGTGGATGCCATTTTTCAATCCAGAAACAAAGCGCCAGTCAGCTCAATAGAAGCACACAGATTCACCGCCACCAAAAAAATTTCGGGTAACCGCCAGTGCTGAAAAAATGATGGTGTCCATGTTCTGGGACAGCGAGGGCGTAATCCTTAGCCATTGCGTTCCAAAGGGCACTACGGTAACAGGTGCATCCTACGAAAGTGTTTTGAAGAACAAATTCCTTCCTGCACTGCAACAAAAACATCCGGGAAGGGCTGCGCGTGTGCTGTTTCACCAAGACAACGCACCCGCACATCGAGCTAACGTTACGCAACAGTTTCTTCGTGATAACAACTTTGAAGTGATTCCTCATGCTCCCTACTCACCTGACCTGGCTCCTAGTGACTTTTGGCTTTTTTCCAACAATGAAAGACACTCTCCGTGGCCGCACATTCACCAGCCATGCTGCTGTTGCCTCAGCAATTTTCCAGTGGTCAAAACAGACTCCTAAAGAAGCCTTCGCCTCTGCCATGGAATCATGGCGTCAGCGTTGTGAAAAATGTGTACGTCTGCAGGGCGATTACGTCGAGAAGTAACGCCAGTTTCATCGATTTCGGGTGAGTAGTTAATTAGAAAAAAAATCGGAGGCCTTAGAACTTGAATGCACCTCGTAGTGTGGGCAGTCGTCTGGTCCAACTGAAAGGATCACTGACTGGAAATTGTTATGTTTGGCTACTTGGAGACCATTTGCAACCATTCAATGACTTCATGTTCCCAACAGCCGATGGAATTTTTATGGATAACAATGTGCCATTTCACCGAGCCAACGAGCGAATGATTTGGCAACTCAGATCGCTCGACATGAATCCCACAATCGAGAGACCAGTTCGTGTACAATATCCTCCACCGGCAACATTTTTACAGTTATGAAAGGCTGTAAAAGCAGCAGAGCTCAAGAATTCTACGTGGGCCTTCCAACGACTCGTTGAGTCCATGCCACGTTGAGCTCCTGTAGCCGGCCGGAGTGGCCGCGCGGTTAAAAGCGCTTCCGTCTGGAACCGCACGACCGCTACGGTCGCAGGTTCGAATCCTGCCTCGGGCATGGATGTGTGTGATGTCATTAGGTTAGTTAGGTTTAAGTAGTTCTAAGTTCTAGGGGACTTATGACCACAGCAGTTGAGTCCCATAGCGCTCAGAGCCATTTGAACCATTTTTTGAGCTCCTGTACTACCCCGGACAAAAGGAGCTCTGACAATACAGGGTGATTCAAAAAGAATACCACAACTTTAAAAATGTGTATTTAATGAAAGAAACATAATATAACCTTCTGTTATACATCATTACAAAGAGTATTTAAAAAGGTTTTTTTTCACTCAAGAACAAGTTCAGAGATGTTCAATATGGCCCCCTCCAGACACTCGAGCAATATCAACCCGATACTCCAACTCGTTCCACACTCTCTGTATCATATCAGGCGTAACAGTTTGGATAGCTGCTGTTATTTCTCGTTTCAAATCATCAATGGTGGCTGGGAGAGGTGGCCGAAACACCATATCCTTAACATACCCCCATAAGAAAAAATCGCAGGGGGTAAGATCAGGGCATCTTGGAGGCCAGTGATGAAGTGCTCTGTCACGGGCTGCCTGGCGGCCGATCCATCGCCTCGGGTAGTTGACGTTCACGTAGTTACGGACAGATAAGTGCCAATGTGGTGGCGCTCCATCCTGCTGAAATATGAATTGTTGTGCTTCTTGTTCGAGCTGAGGGAACAGCCAATTCTCTGACGTGCTACATTTTCATCACTCGTTCTCGGTCGTCCAGAACTTTTCCCTTTGCACAAACACCCATTCTCTGTAAACTGTTTATACCAACGTTTAATACACCACCTATCAGGAGGTTTAACACCATACTTCGTTCGAAATGCACGCTGAACAACTGTCGTCGATTCACTTCTGCCGTACTCAATAACACAAAAAGCTTTCTGTTGAGGGGTCGACATCTTAGCATCAACTGACGCTGACGCCTAGTCAACAGCGCCTCAAGCGAACAAATGTACAACTAAATGAAACTTTATAGCTCCCTTAATTCGCCGACAGATAGTGCTTAGCTCTGCCTTTTGTCGTTGCAGAGTTTTAAATTCCTAAAGTTGTGGTATTCTTTTTGAATCACCCTGTATATTAGGATGTATGCCCTGTCACCTCACTGTATGCCGACATGCTATTTGAGAAAGGGATTTGTAACGGAAATGCTGCCGATGCTTATAGATTTATTTATTTAGCGCATGGCTAGCACAACTACACTACTGCCCATTAAAATTGCTACACCAAGAAGAAACGCAGATGATAAACGGGTATTCATTGGACAAATATATTATACTAGGACTGACATGTGATTACATTTTCACGCAATTTCGGTGCATAGATCCTGAGAAATCAGTACCCAGAACAATCCGACGTTTATCAAAATCGGAAACTTGATGGTACGCATTTCTCCTCCTTCCACGAGGCATCACAACAACGTATCACCAGGCAACGCCGGTCAACTGCTGTTTGTTTATGAGAAATCGGTTGGAATCTTTCCTCATGTCAGCACGTTGTAGGTGTCGCCACCGGCGCCAACCTTGTGTGAATGCTCTGTAAAGCTAATCATTTGCATATCACAGCATCTCCTTCCTGTAGGTTAAATTTCGCGTCTGTAGCACGTCATCTTCGTGGTGTAGAAATTTTAATGGCCAGTAGTGTATATTTTACAAGTACTTACAATAATGTTGTTACGAGGTAAGATAAAATCATACGTATCAGTACAAACAGATACATCTATATATATGCATCTATTGGAAATAATGAAAGCTGAAGAACCGGTAGTAGCTAAAAGAAGTTGTGATACACTTTCTCCATTATAGTTGGAGATCCAAAGACTCTAGTCAATCAACTACTGCAAGTGCTGCGACTACGAAGTCTTTCCAGAACCCATGAATTTTCTCTCTGAGCAGTCGTGCAAAATGTAAAATGTAAATGCCATGTGGCTAGGGCCTCTCGTCGGGTACACCGTTCGCCTGGTGCTAGTCTTTCGAGTTGACGCCACTTCGGCGACTTGCGTGTCGATGGGGTTGAAATGATGACGATAAGGACAACACAACACCCAGTCTCTGAGCGGAGAAAATCTCCGACCCAGCCGGGAATCGAACCCGGGCCAATAAGTAAGACATTTCGTCGCGCTGACCACTCAGCTACCAGGGGCGGACTCCGGAAAGCGATACCAATGCCACTTGTATATGTAGCAGTGGTCACGTCTCTTAGCCACCAACTTCCTCAGACGTCATTTCTTTGGATTTTGACTGTGGGAACGGTTGAAAGGCGAGGTCAACAATGAGCAAGTGAACAACTAGAGAGACGAACTGATCGCATTATGAATAGCATTGCTCTAATAAAAGGTGCTCTCAGAAGATCTCACGAGGTATTATCAAGAGATTTAGAAAGTGCATTGAAGTCAGAGGTGCAATTTATGAAATCAACTTGGAACTTAATCGTTTCCATTTGCTTAACTCCCTTTGTGGGTATTGTGTATTTATGTTCTAATGACTGTATCTCTGTACCCAATTAAAACTGGAGACATGTTACGTGATGGAACGCTTTTATTCGAATCAGACTATGCTACCATTTCCTGAAATATTTACTATTCTTCCTTAAATATTCTGTACTGTCCGTCGTTTTTCAGTACTATAAAGGAGATTCCTTTTTTTTAAAGAAAAATGTCACGGTAAACTTCTAACTCCACTGTCAATACTGTGCTAGTGCTTCGCCTCTAATTCGTCTTGTTGTCGATTCCATGCTAAACCTCCTACCTTCTCCTTCAACCAAGGAAATTTATCTGCTCACAAAATAAACTTTTCCGGCGAATGACTCAAATCATATCAAATGGCCTGACAACAAATAATAGCGGTTACCCGCGAGCGATATCGCTGCCGGAAACCGCACCGTGTCGCAACCAACTGTGTCAGGTAGCTGTCTGGCTGGCGTATTACTTAACGGGATACAGTGGCTGCCAGCGAGATATGCACGGCTTGCTGGCCTCTGTGAGAGACGCCTGATTAGAACGCACGATTGCAACGAGATTTAATAAGTGAAGCTCTCAATTGTCTCACGATTATTTGCAAATTCTCTTGCGTTAGTTGACACTACACGACAGTTGGGAGCACAGTGACCAAATACACTGGTGTTCAAAGCTTAAGGACGAAAGTAACTTTCGCATGGCGTGTTACTGCCAAGTAACATAGCTCGACGAAACTTTAACCATACATAGTGTAGAAGGTAATCGAAAGAAACACGGAATCAGACGAACAGAAATGAGACTTTTATACAACGACAATAATTACACGACAGTCATTGCGATTTATAATGATTCCCTGGACATTAAAAATGGCGGAACCTGTTTTTTAATAGGGTTTGTCATCACTACGGACAAAGTGCATGGTCTGCAATGTGCTCCCATGCTGGTGACAAGTTTGGTAAGGGGGTTGTATAGAGCCATCATACTCAGCCACAAGAAGCTCTTCTTAGAGCATGTGAGAAGGCAGCAGTGGGAAGATGACGTTGTGTGGCGTGAGGTACAGACGGCAGATGCGTTGTTGCAGTAGTGGGAAGATGACGTAGTGCGGTGTGAGGCATAGACGGCAGATGCGTTGTTGCAGTAGTAAGAAGATGACGTAGTGTGGTGTAAGGTACAGACGGCAGATGCGTTGTTGCAGCAGTGGGAAGATGACGTAGTGCCATGTGAGGAACAGACGGCAGATGCGTTGCTGCAGTGGGAAGATGACGTAGTGCGGTGTGAGGTACAGACGACAGATGCGTTGTTGCAGCAGTGGGAAGATGACGTAGTGCGGTGTGAGGTACAGACGGCAGATGCGTTGTTGCAGCAGTGGGAAGATGACGTAGTGCGGTATGAGGCACAGACGGCAGATGCGTTGTTGCAGTAGTAAGAAGATGACGTAGTATGGTGTAAGGTACAGACGGCAGATGTGTTGTTGCAGCAGTAAGACGATGACGTAGTGCGGTGTGAGGAACAGACGGCAGATGCGTTGTTGCTGCAGTGGGAAGATGACGTAGTGCGGTGTGAGGTACAGACGACAGATGCGTTGTTGCAGCAGTGGGAAGATGACGCAGTGCGGTGTGAGGTACAGACGGCAGATGCGTTGTTGCAGCAGTGAGAAGATGACGTAGTGTGGTGTAAGGTACAGATGGCAGATGCGTTGTTGCAGTAGTGAGAACATGACGTAGTGCGATGTGAGGTACAGACGGCAGATGAGTTGTTGCAGCAGTGAGACGATGACGTAGTGCGGTGTGAGGAACAGACGGCAGATGCGTTGTTGCAGTAGTGGGAATATGACGTAGTGCGGTGTGAGGTACAGACGACAGATGCGTTGTTGCAGCAGTGGGAAGATGACGTAGTGCGGTGTGAGGTACAGATGGCAGATGCGTTGTTGCAGCAGTGGGAATATGACGTAGTGCGGTGTGAGGTACAGACGGCAGATGCGTTGTTGCAGCAGTGGGAATATGACGTAGTGCGGTGTGAGGCATAGACGGCAGATGCGTTGTTGCAGTAGTGGGAAGATGACGTAGTGCGGTGTGAGGTACAGACGACAGATGCGTTGTTGCAGCAGTGGGAAGATGACGTAGTGCGGTGTGAGGTACAGACGGCAGATGCGTTGTTGCAGCAGTGGGAATATGACGTAGTGCGGTGTGAGGTACAGACGACAGATGCGTTGTTGCAGCAGTGGGAAGATGACGTAGTGCGGTGTGAGGCATAGACGGCAGATGCGTTGTTGCAGTAGTAAGAAGATGACGTAGTGCGGTGTGAGGTACAGACGGCAGATGCGTTGTTGCAGCAGTGGGAATATGACGTAGTGCGGTGTGAGGTACAGACGACAGATGCGTTGTTGCAGCAGTGGGAAGATGACGTAGTGCGGTGTGAGGCATAGACGGCAGATGCGTTGTTGCAGTAGTAAGAAGATGACGTAGTGCGGTGTGAGGTACAGACGGCAGATGCGTTGTTGCAGTAGTGGGAAGATAACGTAGTGCGGTGTGAGGTACAGACGACAGATGCGTTGTTGCAGCAGTGGGAAGATGACGTAGTGCGGTGTGAGGTACAGACGGCAGATGCGTTGTTGCAGCAGTGGGAATATGACGTAGTGCGGTGTGAGGTACAGACGACAGATGCGTTGTTGCAGCAGTGGGAAGATGACGTAGTGCGGTGTGAGGCATAGACGGCAGATGCGTTGTTGCAGTAGTAAGAAGATGACGTAGTGCGGTGTGAGGTACAGACGGCAGATGCGTTGTTGCAGCAGTGGGAATATGACGTAGTGCGGTGTGAGGTACAGACGACAGATGCGTTGTTGCAGCAGTGGGAAGATGACGTAGTGCGGTGTGAGGTACAGATGGCAGATGCGTTGTTGCAGCAGTGGGAAGATGACGTAGTGCGGTGTGAGGCACAGACAGCAGATGCGTTGTTGCAGTAGTAAGAAGATGACGTAGTGTGGTGTAAGGTACAGACGGCAGATGCGTTGCTGCAGCAGTGAGAAGATGACGTAGTGCGGTGTGAGGAACAGACGGCAGATGCGTTGTTGCAGCAGTGGGAAGATGACGTAGTGCGGTGTGAGGTACAGACGGCAGATGCGTTGTTGCAGCAGTGGGAAGATGACGTAGTGCGGTGTGAGGCACAGACGGCAGATGCGTTGTTGCAGTAGTAAGAAGATGACGTAGTGTGGTGTACGGTACAGACGGCAGATGCGTTGCTGCAGCAGTGGGAAGATGACGTAGTGCGGTGTGAGGAACAGACGGCAGATGCGTTGTTGCAGCAGTGGGAAGATGACGTAGTGCGGTGTGAGGTACAGACGGCCGATGCGTTGTTGCAGCAGTGGGAAGATGACGTAGTGCGGTGTGAGGCACAGACGGCAGATGCGTTGTTGCAGTAGTAAGAAGATGATGTAGTGTGGTGTAAAGTACAGACGGCAGATGCGTTGCTGCAGCAGTGAGAAGATGACGTAGTGCGGTGTGAGGAACAGACGACAGATGTGTTGTTGCAGCAGTGGGAAGATGACGTAGTGCGGTGTGAGGTACAGACGGCAGATGCGTTGTTGCAGCAGTGGGAAGATGACGTAGTGCGGTGTGTGGTACAGACGGCAGATGCGTTGTTGCAGCAGTGGGAAGATGACGTAGTGCGGTGTGAGGCACAGACAGCAGATGCGTTGTAGCAGTAGTAAGAAGATGACGTAGTGTGGTGTAAGGTACAGACGGCAGATGCGTTGCTGCAGCAGTGAGAAGATGACGTAGTGCGGTGTGAGGAACAGACGGCAGATGCGTTGTTGCAGCAGTGGGAAGATGACGTAGTGCGGTGTGAGGTACAGACGGCAGATGCGTTGTTGCAGCAGTGGGAAGATGACGTAGTGCGGTGTGAGGCACAGACGGCAGATGCGTTGTTGCAGTAGTAAGAAGATGACGTAGTGCGGTGTGAGGAACAGACGGCAGATGAGTTGTTGCAGCTGTGGGGAGATGACGTAGTGTCGTGTGAGGAACAGACGGCAGATGTATTGTTCGGCACGGGTATCGTGAGAAAGACCGCCTAAATTGTAGCCCTCCTCCGCGATTGGCAGCTGCGCGCGGAAGCTGCGCGTCAAAATGATAAATTTCTGTTATTAATATTAGAGAAATTAGTCAGCGAATTTACTTAGCTCTCACACAAAAGCATCTCTCGATAGCAGGGTATCATACCATTCTTTGAAAAGTGTTAATTACCAGCAGGATAATACACACTTGCTGTCCGTAAAGGAGGCAGACGAAGCACTTCGGAGATCTTCGGATCGCACCTAACTTAGATGGCTAGGGAAGTGGTTCGGCTGTAAGATCAGAGTTGGTTAGGGCGTCTTGGAAGACAGAAATGTTGTCTGCTTTGATCGGTATTGACTAAGAACTTAATTAGCAATCTCTGGTTACTTGGACATGTAACTGAGAACAATTTGATAGTAATTATGCAAATACAAATACGCAGTTCATTGTTTTATTTTTTTCTGTGAAAGTGTGAAGAATGCAGATTATTTGTGATTCATAAAGACAAATATAACTGTGCAGTTTCTCAGTTTCTCTTTTTCTGCTAATAAAAAGAGAGTTGCATCCCGTACAAACAAAGTAATTGAAAATTTAATCATTTATAATAAATATCACTTCCTCGCTAAGACTTTGTTAGAGCGTCAAGATAACGGATTCATGGCCTGCGTGCTGTTTTCTGCGCAGGGGACAGTAACTATAGAAGACTGCAGGTTGGTGAACATTAATTAGAGCTTATCATTCCACTCATGTCGGTGGAAGCACCTAGGCATCTCGCCTATACTGCTGTCTCAGTACAAATGAGATCACTGACACGCTCTCTGTGGTGACAGAGCGGAGATATGAAGGAGAGAAATTTTCGAGGGAAGGGATTTATCATATACACGTAAATCTCTCTCTCTCTGTCTCTCTCCTCTACTCGCCCTAAATGGAAGCATTTCTTCACCTGCACTGCCAGCAATTTGCGGATGGTGGCTCGTGCGTGTGAATGCGCTGCAGCACATGCCCCCAATGCATTCCACACGTGCTCGATAGGACTTAAGACAGCGGAACGGACAGGTTAGTCCATTCGCCGAATATCCTCTCGTTTCAAGACCACCTCCCCTGCGCTGTTAAATAAAAACTGGTCAAGGGCGAATAGGACTCCTGTTCTGACAGTTCTGTACAAACTTAATTTTGTACATAGATAATAACTTCGTGTGGCTCAATGGCGTCGTACTTGTATTGAACTCCACTTCAGCTACTTCCGTGTCTGTAACTGACCCCTGTTATCCAACTGGGGAAAGGGCATGTACAGCTTAATGTCGAATCTGAACAACGTATCAGCCGGCCGGTGTAGACGAGCGGTTCTAGGCGCTTCAGTCTGGAACCGCGCGACCGCTACGGTCGCAGGTTCGAATACTGCCTCGGGCATGGATGTGTGTGATGTCCTTAGGTTAGTTAGGTTTAAGTAGTTCTTAGTCTAGGGGAATGATGACCTCAGATGTTAAGTCCCATAGTACTCAAGAGCCATTTTTTTTAACAACGTATTGTTTCTTGTGACTCTCACATCGTTGAGATGTGAAGGGAAGGTTAAAATGAATACTGAAAAATGAGTGACTCCTGCGAGATTCGATCACGCAGTCTTTCGATTACCAGGCACAAGCTTTGCTATATACCAGGTGGCCCACGCACACCGTCCTCCCTCGACGTTAGTTAATCCCGCATACCACAGACGCCGAAAGATTTGCCTATGCATAACAGTAAAAGGGACTGTACAGCAACATAGACGAGGACCCTGCTAAACGTAAGACCGGGGCTTGAAAACAAACACTTGACAGCTGTAACTGATCCTATACATCGTTCCTACAAAACTTGCTTGGTGTAGGAGGGGTGTCAGGTTCGATTTCTGTGCTCGAGAAAGGTGTGTGCGTAGAGGAACGTTTGTCCCTGACAAAAACAATACGCACAAGGGCCAAAGCACATTATCTGTGTCACGGCATATCAACATATGACAGCTAATTTATTAACAACACATAATGCACCAGTTGCGTGCTTCACACCTGGCAGTATTACATAAATGTTATCATACCTTTGATTGCAGTAAAGAACAAAGACTATCATAAATGATGTTCCTCTAACCCTGTGTTAGAGACTGATAGATCTTTATAATTGCCTTATTCGTAACACAAATATTCAAATGCATGTCCGCATTGTTGGATGAAGTGATGTAAGCGCCTCTCGATATTAGCATGCGTACCTCTTAACATTACTGTGGATCCTGAAATGCATGGATGAATCGGTTTTTTTTTAACACATCTGGATTTTCCACTTCCGTTTTGTCAACCCTGACTTTGATGTAACCCAATAACAAAAATATCCAAGGGCGTTAAATCAGGTGATATCGCTAGCCAACGAATGCAACCACCACGACCTGTCCACCGTTCACGATACTCATTGATGAGATATTCGCTAACCCCTCTACAGTAATGGGGTGGTGCACCATCGTGCTGAAACCGGTGCCTCGCAGTTAACTGAAGTTGGATGTCTTCTAGGAGATGCACAAGATTCAGCTCATTCTGTAAGAACTGAAAATATAGCTGACCAGTTGGTCTGGGAGCCAAAGAAACTGGCCCAAAGTAGTCTCCTACAATGCCGCACCATACGTTGACATCCTGGTGAGTTTCCGTGTGATGTGGTCGTAAGCAGTGAAGCTTTGCAGAAGCCCAGTAATGTCGATCGTATATATTAACACTGTCATTGGCGAAATATCATTCATCTCGCCATTACATCTGCTGATGAAATCCAAATTTACGGCTACTTCATTTACGAGACGTCTGCAGAACGAGACCCGATTTTGGAAATCTTTTCCATTAAGCTGTTGGTGTAGGTGCAATTTAAAGGGATGACATTTTTGCTCCTCCAGATTCCTTCGTACCGAAGACCTCGATATCCCCAGGCCGGCTGCAACTCTTGTTTGTCCTAACTACGATGAGAAATAGGTATTATTGGGTGAGGTCTAATGACTTTCATGACATTAATAATAATGACCGTAACAGTATTATTACACTACTGGCCATTAAAATTGCTACACCACGAAGATGACGTGCTACAGACGCGAAATTTTACCGACAGGAAGAAGATGCTGTGATATGCAAATGATTAGCTTTTCAGAGCATTCGCACAATATTGGCGCCGGTGGCGACACCTACAACGTGCTCACATGAGGAAAGTTTCCAACCGATTTCTCATACACAGACACCAGTTGACCGGCGTTGCCTGGTGAAACGTTGTTGTGATGCCTCGTGTAAGGAGGAGAATGCGTACCATCACGTTTCCGACTTTGATAAAGGTCGGAGTGTAGGATATCGCGATATTGTTGCTCGCGTTGGTCGAGATGCAACGACTGTTAGCAGAATATGGAATCGGTGGGTTCAGGAGGGTAATACGGAACGCCGTGCTGGTTACCAACGGCCTCGTATCACTAGCAGTCGAGATGACAGGCATCTTATCCGCATGGCTGTAACGAATCGTGCAGCCACGTCTCGATCCCTGAGTCAACAGATGGGGAAGTTTTCAAGACAACAACCACCTGCACGAACAGTTCGACGACGTTTTCAGCAGGATGCACTATCAGCTCGGAGACCATGGCTGCGGTTACCCTTGACGCTGCTTCACAGACAGGAGCGCCTGCGATGGTGTACTCAACGACGAACCTGGGTACACGAATAGCAAAACTTCATTTTTTGATGAATCCAGGTTCTGTTTACAGCATCATGATGGTCGCATCCGAGTTTGGCGACATCGCGGTGAACGCACATTGGAAGCGTGTATTCGTCATCGCCATACTGGCGTATCGCCCGGCGTGATGGTATGGGGTGCCATTGGTTACACGTCTCGGTCACCTCTTGTTCGCATTGACGGCACTTTGAACAGTGGACGTTACATTTCAGATGTGTTAAGACCCGTGGCTCTACCCTTCATTCGAGCCCTGCGAAACCCTACATTTCAGCAGGATAATGCACGACCGCATGTTGCAGGTCCTGTACGGGCTTTTCTGGATACAGAAAATGTTCGACTGCTGCCCTGGCCAGCCATTCTCCAGATCTCTCACCAATTGAAAACGTCTGGTCAATGGTGGCCGAGCAACTGGCTCGTCACAATACGCCAGTCACTACTCTTGATGATCTGTGGAATCGTGTTGAAGCTGCATGGGCAGCTGTACCTGTACACGCCATCCAAGCTCTGTTTGACTCAATACCGAGGCGTATCAAGGCCGTTATTACGGCCAGAGGTGGTTGTTCTGGGTACTGATTTCTCTCAGAATCTGTGCACCCAAACTGCGTGAAAATGTAATCACATGTCAGTTCTAGTATAATATATTTGTCCAATGAATACCAATTTATTATCTGCCTTTCTTGTTGGTGTAGCCAGTAGTGTACATACCGAACGAGGTGGCGCAGTGGTTAGCACACTGGACTCGCATTCAGGTGGACGACGGTTCATACCTGCGTCCGGCCATACGAATTTAGGTATACCGTTGTTTTGCTAAATCGCTTCAAGCGAATGCCGGGAAGGTTCCTTTGGAAAGACACAGTAGTGTATTATTATTATCATCATTATTGTACATCGAAAGCTCCCTCGGTTCTTAAACGCATCTCTCTACGTGTAAAAACATGCGCAGAAGGGAGACGTCGCGTTGGGAAACGTTATGAATACAGCCATTGGGCCTCAGCTGCATTGCCATGCGTCTCCCCATAGAGCAGCATCCTATCGATGTTGTCTTCGCTGGAAAACATTGCAGTTCCTACCTGTTTGACTATAAGACCTGACTGGAACTGCAAACAGGTAGCCAAGCGACATTATCAGAGCGGATCCCGGAGGAAAAAGCACGCTTATGGCGGCACAGCTCGCTGGAGGTTCGCTTGTATGTGCAGCCACCTGGTATACACAGGTTGTATGGAAATCCCCATCACAAACTTTTAGAGGGGCGGGAGTACATAATATTTTGAATAGGAACCCACGTCCAGAAACGTACCGTTTCCGCTACATTCGTTTGGTACGTAAGTACGGAACAGGGTAGTCATGTTGGAGGGTGGTCACGTCGGATCGACTGGTGTTGTTTGACGTCCGTCCTGCCTCCCTGACTTGGTTCGAGCATCATTCACGTACCTGTCAGTGTCAGAACAACATGGATGAGTTTGCAGAGTACACCTCATGATTCTTCTGAATGGTGATGATTCAAAATGGGTTCAAATAACTCTAAGCACTATGGGACTTAACATCTGAGGTCATCAGTCCCCTAGACTTAGAACTACTTAAACCGAACTAACCTAAGGACATCACAAACAGCCATGCCCGAGGCAGGATTCGAAGCTGCGACCGTTGCAGCCGCGTGGTTTCGGACTGAAGCGCCTAGAACCGCTTGGCCTTTGGTCGGTCCTTCTGAATGGTGAAACTCACGGTAATGGAAGAGCTGCTCGTCGTCTTTATTAAGATCGTTCTCAGCAACGTCCGACTCCATCGTCATAATTACGCAACGGCTTCACCTCCACCGTCAACGGGCGTGACTGTGGTGCTCCAAAGAGACGCCACACACCCGACTTGGACGAGGCCGTACTCCATCACGTTGAAGAGAACCCGTCAACGAGTATGCGAGCAATTTCTTCGGCTATTAATGTGTGGAACTGTGAAACAAGCGATGTACCGCGTCATGCCTAATGAGTTACTTGGAAAAGTGATCGCGTTACCAATATGTTTTTAAATGTATCTATTCACTTCCTTCTACAAGGTCTTGAAGTTTTTAACGGGAATTCCGGAACACTGTGTGTGTTTTCATGAGTCCGTTTGCGAATATCAAAACATGTGACATACATCTCCCTACATCTTGGCTCTGGAAGCTTAGAATCATTTATGCCACCAACGGACGGTAGACCTCAGTATTTAATATAAATTTCACTTGATACCTCTACCAATTCCTGAAAAGAAAGGGGTCTTTACAGACGGCCCTATCCTTTGATTGCACTGACTTATAACCTTAAATTTTTTACACCGCCAAGGAAATCGTAGTCCTTAGTATTTGAAATAAATTTCAACTTCATACCTCTACCAGTTCTTGAGAAAAATTGGTCTTAACAGACGCGTGGACAGACAGACATACAACAAATGGGAATTCTTATCATGTGATATAATTAAAAATTAACGTTTTCGAACGTTTTCCTTTACCTGTACTGTAAAAGCCTGCTTGTCAAATTTCATAATTCTGTGTCAACGGGAAGTACCCCTATAGGTTTTGATTTGCGTGTTTGCGAGTATCGAAATATGTAACATTAATGACCGTATCATTTGTTTGGCCTGACTTAGAACCTTAAATGTTTTACACTGACAACGGACCGTAGGCCTCATTATGTGACAAATATTTCAACCTGACACCTGTATCAGTTCGTGAAAACAGTCGGACACAGACTGACAGACAAAGAGACGGACGAAGTGATCCTACGAGGGTTCCGTTTTCACCGACTGAAAAATGAAACCAGGACTCCTGAAAAGACACACATACGAAAGGAGTACAGCGTCAAAATAGAGTTGGCCGGTGAAAGTATCGTGTTCGAAGATTCAGAGGTCAGTACGCATATGCAACATTATCATGTCCCACACCACAACACCTGGACCACCAAAACAATTAGGTTCGACAGTGTTCCTGGGTGCATCACGTCCCCTCATATGACACGTATGCACGGTTATGTCGCATGGGCATAGTCTTTGCCACGGTACACCCACTGGTCAACGGTATTGTGACACTGTAAATTTCGACTTTTCCTTACACTGTGCGCTCATGAGGAAGAAAATCCTCAAGATAACTACATGCTCTGACCCCTGAGCAGGAAATCTGGAATTGACTGACATGGAGTCCGGGCCGCCTGGTGGGTCCCTGGGGTCTGGATCTGGGTTGGGTTCGGGTCCGAGTTTGCAGCTCCCGCGGGTCGGCGCCGCCAGCCGAGCAGGATAACGAACCGGAAGACCAGAGCCTCGAATTTCGGGCCGTCGGTTGGAGCCATGCGGGGCTCTCGTCTTAAGGGGGAGGACCCGCCGATCGCAAATCAAACGCTATGCCCGTCGCACTGAGGTTACGGCCGAACTGCTGCACAGTAATATCACATCAGCAAGTAAGTGGGAATCTAGAGATGCCCTGTAGCACTTACAGTTTACCTATCTAATGGCCAGCAGGGGCAATAAAACTTTTATTTTCAGTATTTCATACAATTATTCACCGAATTTTAAGAAGTCAAAATTGTGAAAGAGTCCACACATTAAGCGGTATAATTTTCTGTTAAAGTTTCAGTACAATATCTCAAATACTCAAGTTCGTAACTGTTTATATGTCTTCTACATCTACATCTACATTTATACTCCGCAAGCCACCCACCTGTGTGTGGCAGAGGGCACTTTACGTGCCACTGTCATTACCTCCCTTTCCTGTTCCAGTCGCGTATGGTTCGCCGGAAAGCCTCCGTGCGTGCTCGAATCTCTCTAATTTTACATTCGTGATCTCCTCGGGAGATATAAGCAGGGCGAAGCAATATATTCGATACCGCATCCAGAAACGCACCCTCTCGAAACCTGGACAGCAAGCTACCCCGCGATGCAGAGCGCCTCTCTTGCAGAGTCTGCCACTTGAGTTTGCTAAACATCTCCGTAACGCTATCACGCTTACCAAATAACCCTGTGACGAAACGCGCCGCTCTTCTTTGGATCTTCTCTATCTCCTCTGTTAACCCAACCTGGTACGGATCCCACACTGATGAGCAATACTCAAGTATAGGTCGAACGAGTGTTTTGTAAGCCACCTCCTTTGTTGATGGACTACATTTTCTAACGACTCTCCCAATGAATCTCAATCTGGTACCCGCCTTACCAACAATTAATTTTATATGATCATTCCACTTCAAATCGTTCCGTACGCATACTCCCAGATATTTTACAGAAATAACTGCTACCAGTGTTTGTTCCGCTATCATATAATCATACAATAAAGGATCTTTCTTTCAATGTATTCGCAATACATTACATTTGTCTATGTTAAGGGTCAGTTGCCACTCCCTGCACCAAGTGCCTATCCGCCGCAGATCTTCCTCCATTTCGCTGCAATTTTCTAATGCTGCAACTTCTCTGTATACTACAGCATCATCCGCGAAAAGCCGTATAGAACTTCCGACACTATCTGCTAGGTCATTTATATATATTGAGGCAGCATAACTCATTGCGCACACATTACTCGTTTAATGAAACGGAATTTGTGAAGTTTTCTGCAAAACATTTCCGTAACTTTGCGAGGTTATATGTCTTTATGTTACAATTTGACGGGTATTGTATATTGTTTCTGGAGATAAGACATACACACTCTAAGACAAAAAAAGACACACCACGAAGTAATTAACTGAATGGGACTGAAATCGGTGGATGCCTTGTACACGCACAGTCAAGCAAATGATTAAATTTCAGAAAAATTTAATGATTTAGTCAAGATAAAAAAGTAAACTCCGAACGAACAGGCCATGAAAGCACAACGGTACCGACCGGCCACCGCGTCATCCTCAGCCCACAGGCGTCACTGGATGCGGATACGGACTGGCACGTGGTCAGCACACTGCTCTCCCGGTCGTATGTCAGTTTCCGAGACTGGAGCCGCTACTTCTCAGTCAAGTTCAGGGGATAGGCAAAATAATGTGCAAACCTGTACTTACTTCGGAATGGTTTATTAATAAGGGGTTGGACCCCCATTTTCCCGTAATACAGCTGCGATTATTGTTAGAATACTGGCGTATAATGATTGTACAGTCTCCAGAGGAATGTTATGCCGCTCTTCGATCAGAGCCTCTTCTAACTCCTGCAGTGACGAGGGAGGCGGAAATCTGCTCTGGTGTCTGCGCTCCAGTACCGCCCACGAAGGTTCGATAATGTTAAAGTTCGGGATCTGTGTTGGCCAGGGAAGACGCTGTAGTTCAATTGCATGCTCCTAATCCCACGATTGTACTGTCCTGCTGTGCAAATTGTTGCATTATCGTCCTGAAATAAGGCATCACTGTTGGGGAACAACATTTGAATCACGGGGTGCACCTGATCACCTAAAATATTCACACAATCGTTGGCTAGCCCGGCAGCGCGTAACTTCGGTGATCTGACGGGAGCCGGTGTTATCATTGCTGCGAGATAAAGCGCGTCACAAATCGAGCAAGTCAAGAACGCGTTGGTCCACCTCTGGCCCTTATGAAAGCCGTTATTCCACTTGGCGCTGAGCGGTCAAGTTGTTGTATGTCCTGAGTGATATCGTGCCGAATTCTGTCCATTTCGCGCAATAAATCGTCAAAATCCCGAGATGCTTGGGATGCCCTGCGCATAACGTTCCAAATGTTGTCAAATCAAATGGTTCAAATGGCTCTGAGCACTATGGGACTTAATATCTGTGGTCGTCAGTCCCCTAGACTTAGAACTACTTAAACCTAACTAACCAAAGGACATCACACACATCCATACCGGAGGCAGGATTCGAACCTGCGACCGTAGCAGCAGCGCGGTTCCGGACTGAAGCGTCTAGAACCGCTCGGTTACAGTGGCCGGCTGCAACAATAAATCTTGAGTGAATTGGAAACCTCTAAAAGGGTGAACGATTAAATACATCGAGATGCATCCCCCCGCTGTTCAGCGTGCCTCCAGACACTCTTTCGCTGGTCATCGGAGCTCGATACGAATCGGAACTCATCCCTGAACGCAATTTTACTTCCATGACAATCACATGTTGCATATCAATTGCATATCTCCCATCTTTGCCTATAGCTTACCCCTATTTTTCTCAGAATTTCGAACATCTTGCAGCATTTTACATTTTCGAACGCTTTCTCCAAAAAAAAATGGTTCAAATGGCTCTGAGCACTATGGGACTCAACTTCTGAGGTCATTAGTCCCCTAGAACTTAGAACTAGTTAAACCTAACTAACCTAAGGACATCACAAACATCCACGCCCGAGGCAGGATTCGAACCTGCGACCGTAGCGGTCTTGCGGTTCCAGCGCTTTCTCCGTGTCGACAAATCCCATGAATGTGTTCTTGACTTTTCTTCAGTCTTGCTTCCATTATGAACTCCGACTTCAGAATTGTGTCTGGTGTCTATACCCTTCATGAAGTCAAAATGATCGTAATCGAATAGGTGGTCAATTTTCTTTCCCATTATTCTGTATATTATTCTTGTCAGAAACTGAGATGCATGAGCTATTAAGTTGATTAAGCAATAATTCTTGCACTTGTCGGCTCTTGCTGTTTTCTGAATTGTGTGAATGATATTTTTTCCGGAAGTCTGATGGTATATACACAACAAGTACACTACTGGCCATTAAAATTGCTACACCACGAAGATGACGTGCTACAGACGCGAAATTTAACCGACAGGAAGAAGATGCTGTGATATGCAAATGATTAGCTTTTCAGAGCATTCACACAACGTTGGCGCCGGTGGCGACACCTACAACGTGCTCACTAGCAGTCGATATGACATGCAGCTCATCCTCATGGCTGCAACGGATCGTGCAGCCTCGTCTAGATCCCTGAATCACCAGATGGGGACGTTCGCAAGACAACAACCATCTGCATGAACAGTTCGACGACGTTTTCAGCAGCATGGACTATCAGCTCGGAGACCATGGCTGCGGTTATCCTTGACGCTGCATCACAGACAGGAGCGCATGCAATGGTGTACTCAACGGCGAACCTGGGTGCACGAATGGTTAAACGTCATTTTTTGTGATGAACCCAGGTTCTGTTTACAGCATCATGATGGTGGCATCCGTGTTTGGCGACATCGCGGTGAACGCACATTGGAAGCGTGTATTCGTCATCGCCATACTGGCGCATCACCCGGCGTGATGGTATGGGGTGCCATTAGTTACGCGGCTCGGTCACCTGTTGTTCGCATTGACGGCACTTTGAACAGTGGAAGTTACATTTCAGAGGTGCTACGACCCGTGGCTCTACCCTTCATTCGTTCCCTGCGAAACCCTACATTTCAGCTGGATAATGCACTACCGCATGTTGCAGGTCCTGTACGGGCCTTTCTGGGTACAGAAAATGTTCGACTGCTGCCCTGGCCAGCACATTCTCCAGATCTCTCACCAACTGCAAGCGTCTGGTCAATGGTGGCCGGGCAACTGGTTCATCACAATACGCCAGTCACTACTCTTGATGAACTGTGGTATCGTGTTGAAGCTGCATGGGCAGCTGTACCTGTCCGTACACGCCATCCGAGCTCTGTTTGACTCAATCCCCAGGCGTATCAAGACCGTTATTACGGCCAGAGGTGGTTGTTCTGGGTACTGATTTCTCACGATCTATGCACCCAAATTGCGTAAAAATGTAATCACATGTCAGTTCTAGTATAATATATTTGTCCAATGAATACCCGTTTACCATCTGCATTTCTTCTTGGTGTAGCAATTATAATGGCCAGTAGTGTAATTGAGGATGTTGGGTGCAACCGCAACTCTGAGACGAAGAGCGGAATTCGTGCCGGGTCGCATCAAACTAGCGAGGGGAAAACATAGCCATGGATGCAGAGTGTGACAGCGCACTCCGCGCGCTCAGTGGATTCACTTTTGGCGGTATAGTCAACACTTGTTCAGCGGGCGTAGTAGACACAGTGGAACGCTAGACAGAAGCGAGACAATCTGTCCCGCCCGAGGCCCCCGCCCCCATCCACTTGCCCCCCACCCCCAGCCCTCCCCCGGCGTCCTGCGCTGCGATTAACTCACAAAACAGCGCCGGCAGTCAATTTCAATTACAAAACGCGCGCCGCCCAGGAATCGCATTAACGTCCGCGCCCGACGCCCTCCCGGATCTGGGCGCGCTCTCCCTGCCGCACAGGCCTAACCGCGCGCTTTCAATTTACATAATGGCCGGCGAGGCGCGCACCACTCAAGAATGGACGGGACAGGCCTCGCCTGCGGTGTTAACCAGCGAGCCGGCGACAATCAGCGCGTCCGGAAAAGTGTGTGTGTGTGTGTGTGTGTGTGACGGAAGCAGTCACGGGACAGCACCGTAAGCCAAGCGGACGTGCTCGGTACCGACTGGCCTAACCGCAGTCATTTGGTAGACCTCGGCGTTGGTCCAGCTCTTTACTACCCCGAACATCCATCTGGACGAGCGAGCGCGAGATGGTTCAAATGGCTCTGAGCACTACGGGACTTAACATCTGAGGTCATCAGTCCCCTAGACTTAGAACTACTTAAACCTAACTAACCTAAGGACATCACACACATCCATGCCCGAGGCAGGATTCGACGCTGCGACCGTAGCGGTCGCTCGGCTCCAGACTGTAGCGCCTAGAACCGCACGGCAACTCCGGCCGGCAGCACGAGATGGAGCTACGACCGGAAGTAAACTGGTCCAGTTGAATCTTGACCCTACGTATGTGGGAGTTAAAATATTTTGACATTTGCAGGAGAAAGGGGTTAGAACACTTGCGCGGAACGACACCTCGGCTGTGGGACATTCCTCCAAAGCATGGGAAAATTTCTGGGATAAGTCGTTTGTTTCCCGTCTAGCACAGAGTGCCGTAGTCTACAACACGTATTACTAGGGATTAATTTTGATAGACGAGGGTCGTTCAATAAGTAATACCCCACTTTAAAAAAAAAAAAAAAAAAAAAAAAACCATTGATATAAAGAGGGATCCAAAAAAATGTATCCACTGTTTAAAAGTCCATAAATGGCAAACTAATTGACGGAGTTGTCTCATCTTTGGTAGTGTAATAGTTTGTAGTTCCGGCAATCGCCACGCAATCGTTGTATTGCGTTGTTTTGTTTTGTGCTGGCGCAAGGCTTACACTCGATGAAAGGTAGTCAGTTTTGAACTGATATTTTAAGTACGAAAACATTAATGAGGTTCAACGGTAATGGAGAAATGAGTATCAAACAGAGCCAACGACACGTTTAACGATTCGTCGCATTCGAGACAAATTTAAAGCCGAAGGCTGTGTTAAAGATGTACACAAACAACGATCTGGACTACCTGTAACAGTAACAAGTCCAGCTAACTCCTGTCGTGTGTTAACAACAAAAAATGGTTCAAATGGCTCTGAGCACTATGGGACTTAACATCTGAGGTCATCAGTCCCCTAGAACTTAGAACTACTTACACCTAACTAACCTAAGGACATCACACACATCCATGCCCGAGGCAGGATTCGTACCTGCGACCGTGGCAGTCGCTCGGTTCCGTACTGAAGCGCCTAGAACAACTCGGTATTAACAACAATTCACTCGCTCACTACAGAAGTCTGTGAAACAGTGTGCCCGTGAAACTGGAGTGAGTCGCTCAAGTGCAATTGTGCCGATTTACTGCACCATTGAGTTTGAACTGTGCCTCACCAGACCACACATCATCTCTGCAAACTCTTCATCGTTGCGCGCCATGTTAGTAAACCACTCGCGGTACTCCATTCTACGATCTGGGTCGTCCTCGTTCATCGTGTGTAGCAATCGTGGGATGTAGCACTTCCACTTTGCTGTCTTCCCCACGAGAACTCTGTCTCTGGGTTGCCTTCCCCATAACATTTCCTATCTGCTTGTTCTACTATGAAGCCCCAAAGGAACTGGTATACGCATTCGTAATCAAATACCGAGATACGTAAACGGGCAGAATACGGTGCTGCGGTCAGCAACGCCTACATAAGACAACAAATGTCTGGCGCAGTTGTTAGATCGGTTACTGCTGCTACAATGGCAGGTTATAAAGATTTAAGTGAGTTTGAACGTGGTGTTATAGTCGGCGCACGAGCGATGGAACACAGCATCTCCGAAGTAGCGATGAAGTGGGGATTTTCCGTTACGACCATTTCACGAGTGTACCGTGAATATCAGGAATCCAGTAAAACATCAAATCCCCGACATCGCTACGGTCGGAAAAAGATCCTGCAAGAATGGGACCAACGACGGCTCCAGGGAATTGTACAAGGCGACAGAAGTGCAACTCTTCCGCAAATTGCTGCAGATTTCAATACTGGGCCATCAACAAGTGTCAGTATGCGAATCTTCAACGAAACATCATCAATATGGGCTTTCGGAGCCGAGGGCCCAGTTGTATACCCTTGTTGACTGCACGAGACAAGGATTTACGAGGTGTAACAGCACCGACATTGGACTGTCGATGACTGAAAATACGTTGCCTGGTCGGACGAGTTTCGTTTCAAATTGTATCGAGTGGATGGACGTGTACGGATATGGAGAAAACGTTATGAATCCATGGACCCAGTATGTCAGCAGGGGACTGTTCAAGCTGGTGGAGGCTCTGTAATGGTGTGGGGCGCGAGTAGTAGGAGTGATATGGGAACCCTGATACGTCAAATATGACTCTGACAGGTGACACGTACGTAAACATCCTGTCTGATCACCTGCACCCATTCACGTCAACTGTCATCCCGTCTGATCACCTGCACCCATTCACGTCCATTGTGCATTCCGACAGACTTTGGCAATTCCAGCAGGACAATGCGACACCCCATGTTCTGACGTAACCACAAGCACTGGAACGAAGAACGGAAGACCAGAGAAGGCGGTGACGCGACGACAGCCAATAGCCTGCTGACAAGGACCGCGCCGCGCCAGAAGCGACCTCTGCGAGAAGTGAATATAAGCGCCGCTACTACCAGCCTCGGTCGGACATATTAAGTGCTCAGATCGGAGTCAGTATCGCGGACATTCGTTATCAGTGACGTGTGTAAAACATGAAGGAACATTTCATAGCCAAGAATATTACTGTTTGCATGTCGCCCATCGCTAGCGACTACTCCTTCTAAATCAATCAAGTATTGTCACATCAGCTTTATAGAAATAAAAAAAAGGGTAAAAATCGTAGAGGGAGACCAAGAGATGAATACACTAAGCAGATTCAGAAGGATGTAGGCTGCAGTACGTAGTGGGAGATGAAGAAGCTTGCACAGGATAGAGTAGCATGGAGAGCTGCATCAAACCAGTCTCAGGACTGAAGACCACAACAACAACAACAGAAATGATTCTTGAGTTTCTCCCGGCGTATTTGATAATCAAAATATCCACGGGTGTACTGCCGGTCTACAGTGTCCAACGGGCAGATTCAACGTGCTCTCCGCCCAACCACTACAGCACAACCTGTGGATATGGATGAAATCACGAGGGAGGAGGTAGGCACTGCGTTTATCCCATATACAGGCGCACTCTCGGGAAAGATCGCCCGCATTTTGAAGAAACACCGGGTCGGAACGGTGTTTTGTCCTCCGAATAAAACTCGTGCACTGGTGGGGAGCGCCAAAGATGACCTCGGCTTGAGGAAGGCCGGTGTGTACCAGATTCCGTGTCAATGTGGCAAGTCGTATATTGGTCAGACTATGCGTACCGTCGAGGATCGATGCCGTGAACACCAGAGGCACACTCGACTGATGTATCCGAGCAAGTCGGCGGTCGCTGAACATTGTTTGTCGGAAAATCACGCTATGGAGTATGAACGCACGAGGATTCTGGTACAGACGTCGAGATACTGGGACAGCGTTGTTAGAGAGACCATCGAAATTCGCACCAATGACGACCTCATAAATCGTGACTGTGGCTATAATCTTAGCAAGGCTTGGGAACCAGCGATTGGGTTAATCAAGAGTAAATCGAGCAAATGTATAGTTGTGACGACCACGGCGGACGGAGCCATCACACCGACGTCATCTCAGACGCCGTCGCAATCTGTTCCACCGCGCGACCGTGGCGCGGGGCGCGGACGGCGGAGTGAGCGCGCCGCGGGCGGAGGGTATTTAAATCCGCCGCCGCCGCGACCGAACCCAGTTCCACCTGAGCAGCCATAGTGTACGGATCTCCGTGCCGGCACGTTCACAGGAGCTCAGTCCGTCAGTTCACCTGATGATGGCGACATGTATGATCGCCGAAATATTGTGCCCGTTGGACACTGTAGACCGGCAGTACACCCGTGGATATTTTGATTAACAACAGAAATAAATCTACTAATATTATTTTCTTGAATTGTCGTACAGCTTTCCGAGAACGCTGCATCCCTCAGGCACCCTATAAGCGACGAGTGGGCAAGATCCAACACCCCACGTGTCCAGAATTGCAACAGAGTGGCTCCAGCAAAATTCATCTGAGTTTAAACACTTCCGTTAGCCACTAGACTCACCTAACATGAACATTATTGAGCATATTTGGGATGTCTTGCAATGTGCTGTTCAGAAGAGATCTCCACCCCGTCGTACTCTTACGGATTTATGGACAGCCCTGCGGGATTCATGGTGTCAGTTCCCTCCAACACTATTCAGACACTAGTCGAGTCGATGCTACGTCATGTTGCGACACTACACGACACTACACGATATTAGGCACGTGTACCAGTTTCTCTGTCTCTTCACTGTAGTTTAAGTTGCTCGTAACCGTAGCTCCTAGGTATAAATACCTAAGAGCTACAATTACGAGCAACTTAAATTACAGTGAAGAGACAGAGACACTGGTACACCTGCCTAATATCCTACAATCTTAAAATTTATGTAATTTATCCCGTAACCGAAATTTAACAGAATTTGTTTACTGCTTTGAGGAGAACGTCATACTTTCAATTGTTTAGGGGCAATCGTCTCTGTTCAAGGAAGGCAGATGTCATACTTTCAATTGTTTAGGGGCAATCGTCTCTGTTCAAGGAAGGCAGATAGCTTTGCTAAATCATTTTTCAAATCGTTTTCATCTTGTGATGACTTTATTAGACCGTAAACGACGTCATCATATGCCAACAATCTTATGAGAGCCGCCCATATTGCCTCCTAAATAGTTTATATAGATTAGGAACAGCAGGAGGCATAAACATTTCCTTAGGAAACGAAAGATGGTACTTCAGTTTTACTCGGTAACTTTTCGACAGGAAAGACGAACTGTCACCTTTCCAACAGAAAATGACGAATGTAGTCGCACAACTGAGACGATACTCCACAGGCATGCAATTTGACGAGAATCCACTGGTGAGGAACAGTGTCAAAAGTCTTCTATGAACCTAGAAAGCTAGTTGAGATTTAATGTCGATATTACTCATTTCGTAGTGTGAATAGCACGTATTGATCTTGAAAGATCTGATGATGGAGTTACGCTGAAACTCCTGAAGAGATGACAAAAATGATAATGGTGACCAGTTCAGTAATATTTATTTCAAAAGACCAATATTTTCTGAATCGGTGGTGGTTATGTGTCAATAGATCGTTTTCTTCGAAGTATTTAATGACGGAACACACTATTTGTTCAAAATTCATACTACAGCTCGGTGTCAATGATATGGCTTTATAATTCGGCATATTACTTCCTCTTCCTTTTTTGTTTGTTCGTGTGACCTATGTAGCTTCCCGGTCATAGGCATCGATATTTCGTCGAGTGAACTGCTAAAAATTACGCTACAAGTATTTCATCTGCATGCTCCGAAAGGAACCCAGTGGATATACAATCTGGACCGGAAGCCTTAAGTGACCTAAGTTGAATGTTCTGAGAACATACGGCTGGAGCACAGCATATTGTGGAAGTGACACATGGACTATAGGAAAAATGTTACAAAACTATACTGAAAGTAAAGTAGAATACGATTAAACATAGGGAAGTTCTCTTGGCGACTTCCAACAAATTTTACACATAATTTCAAATTCTAAATTTTTTCTCGACGACCCCTTCCACCCTCTCGCCAATAAAATAATGAAACGAAAAAGTTTATGGCTTACTACATTTTTGTTGTTCATGCAGTAATACTCCAGCATTAGAGAGCCACTTTCGGTGAGTAGATTATAGCCCAGTGTCGATTACAGGTTGGCGTCAGAAGTCTGTCAGTTCTGTTTCTCGACGTGAGGACTGATCTGTAGATGCACCACGGGGAATGGAGGGAGACTCTTTTCTGAGGCTGATATTTTTTAGAGTTGTGGGGTATAAGCTCTACAGATTCTAGTGCTTTCCATATCCGTCACCACAACACCACACCGCTCTCAAGCACTCGTCTCAAGCCGTTAACCATGAATTGCAATGTTGTTTTTTAGTCTTAATTTCCCTTTCCTTTCTACTCGCCCACCTTAATCTAGTAGATCGGCTGTGCCTATACTCCGTTGAAGATCACAGTATTTGATGCAACTCGGTGTCTCGCAGGACACTCTTTTGGAAACATAGCAGAAACCCCTTTACCTTAAGCTGCGCGGCGCAAGGCAAGAAGTGTACACGGAGAGACAGCTGCGCGCTAGGGACCTACGCGTTGCCCATTGTACCCAGGTGGCCTTTGTTCCTTATTTCTTTGTCTCATCTATCTGGAAAGCAGTATGTTAAGATCTGTAAAAGGTACTACTTAATGCAGCATTTTGCGTTCGCATTGAGGGCAAGAATATCCCTACATGTTTCGCTCTGAAGCACGACGAGGAAGAAGAAGAAGAAGAAGACAGTCCTCTATGCCCGGCCTATGGGCCTAGGTTTGTTACGATGGTGTTTTATAACTCTGGTTAGAAAGCAAGAAAAAATGTTTCATAAATAACTTACATTTCGACATAGTCTCCTTTGAGGGATATACACTTGGTCCAGCGATCCTCCAGCTTTTACAAGCCGCCCGAAAAATAGGTGCTGTCAAACTCTGCAGATTACTCGTTGACTGCAACTATCAGTTCCTCATTTGATGAAAAGTTCTACCCAGCAAGCCAAAGTTTCAAATTTGGGAAAAGGAAGAAATCATTTGGGACTAAGTCTGGTGAATAGGGTGGATGAGGAACCAATTCAAAGCCCATTTCATGAGTTTTCGCCATTTTTGTTGGTATGTGTGGGATAGCGCGTTATCGTGGTGAAAATGTTTTTTTGTGTGCCAACCTTGTTCTTCTTTCAGCCTACGCAAGTGTCAAGCGATATAACAATGAAGCATGATAAAGGGTCCACTTATGATTCTGCCTTTTTCCAAACGATCTACGAGGATTACTGCTTGGGAATTCCACAAAAAAAAAGCAGTAAAAGGTGTATGACTTTCTTAGTCAGCAACGCGACTTGCGTTTACTTCAGAGTTCAGTTTGACCAGCTGTCGTTTCATCTTTTGCTACTATTTACAGTGTTGTGTTAAGCGTTCCAGACTTGTAGTTGATTGTGTTTCGTGAGATTAACCTGGCATCGCTCGTGGGAGACTTAGCAAGGCGATTAGCGCCCCTGTTGAAACACGGCCAGACCGTCAGTTGGCGTCTTTCTGCTGCGTCTCGTGTATTTTCCAAGAGGGGAGCGAAGCCAGTATACAAGCCATACGAGCTAGGTGCTTGCCTCCGTGTTTATGAGAACTTCTAAACGTGGCTGACCGCACACGCTCAGCTTCCAGCCTTGTCAGCTGACTAGTGCAAGTTGGCGAACTGATGTCAAAAACAAGTAACAGCTTAGTAATATGTGAAACACTGACGAACATACGTGGTAATTAATATAAATTTTATGCAGTCGCGAGGAGACTAGTCACCGTCATGGTGTGAGGACTAATCTGGTACGACTTCAGGTCAAGACTGGTATTGGTCGAAGCACCTCTAACGGTACAACGGTAGGTCAAGAACAGGCAGTGTCCTCATATATTACTTCCCATGCGACTGCGTCATGGTGACATTTTTCAACAAGATAATGCTCGTCCACACATAAAAAGCGCCTCTATGAACCGTCTGCGTGATGTTGAGGTTCTCCCGTGGTCACAAACATCCCCAGATCTCTCCCTGAACACGTGTGGGACAACCTTGGACGTCAACTGCGTCCTAGAGTCAGTACCCAGGCTGTTAGATCTACATCTACGAGGGTGAGTCAAATGAAAACCTTAAATATTTTTGTAAATATTATTTATTGGGCAGAAGAGGTACAAAGCTGTATCACTTTTCAACATAGTCTCCCCCACGCTCAATGCAAGTCCTCCAGCGCTTACAAAGTGCATAAATTCCTTTAGAAAAAAATTCTTTTGGTGGTCCGCGCAACCACTCATGCACCGTGAGGCATACCTCTCCATCAGAACAGAACTTCTTTCCTAGCATTGAGTCTTTGAGGGGTCCAAACATACGGCAATCACTTGGGATAAGGTCTGGTGAGTATGGTGGATGAGGAAGACACTCAAAATGGAAGTGAACCCAGGCTTGGTCCCCAGTAACGATTCTTGCAAGGAAGCCATCACCTTCCTGTTCAAAGCGCCGCCGTGCGGGATTAGCCGAGCGGCCTAAGGAGCTGCAGTCATGGACTGTGCGGCTGATCCCGGCGGAGGTTCGAGTCCTCCCTCGGGCATGGGTGTGTGTGTTTGTCCTTAGGATAATTTAGGTTAAGTAATGTATAAGCTTAGGGACTGATGACCTTAGAAGTTAAGTCCCATAAGATTTCACACACATTTAAACATATTTCAGAGCGCCGAAGAAGTTCTTCACAAGCATCAACACGTCGTTCTCTCATTTCAGGAGTCAGCTGCTGTGGCACCCATCTTGCGGACACTTTCTGAAACTGGAGCACATCATCCACAATGTGGTGTGCTGACCAATGAGTAATCTGTAAACATGCTGCAATGTCATTCAGTGTCACTCGGCGGTTTTTCTTCACTATGGCTTCAACTGCTGCAATGTTCTGTGGAGTCACAACTCGTTGTGCCTGACCTGGACGAGGAGCATCTTCCACTGAAGTCACTCCATTTGCGTACTTCCTACTCCATTCGTAGACTTGCTGCTGTGACAAACATGCATCACCGTACTGAACCTTCAATCGGCGATGAATTTCAATAGGTTTCACACCTTCACTACGCAAAAACCGAATAACATAAGGCTGTTCTTCCCTGGTGCAAGTCGCAAGTGGGGCGGCCATCTTTATACTGATACTGCGACGGTATGCGTGCATCTGCACTATGCTGCCACTTACAGGCCATTCTGCGCGTTGTTTGTAGCACGCTCACCAACTCAAAGGATAACGGCGCGAAATTTCGATTTGTTATTACAAATTTAAGGTTTTCATTTGACTCACCCTCGTATATATATACTCCGCAAGCCACTATATGATTCGTGGCGGAGGGTAGCCTGTGCCACCACTAGTCACTTCCTTTTCTGTTCCATTCACAAATAGAACGAGGAGAAAACGATCATCTATAAGCCTCCGTACAGCCCCAATCTCTCTGATCTTATCTTCGTGGTCCTCACCTAAATTTACGTTGGCGGCAGGAGAATCGTTCTGCAGTCAGCCTCAAATGCCCGTTCTCTAAATTTTCTCAACAATTCTCCTCCATAAGTACGTTGCCGTCCCTCCAGTGATCACCGTTTGAGTTCCCGAAGCATGTCTGCAATACTTGCGCGTTGTTCTAATCTACTGGTGACAAGTCTGGCAGCCTGTCTCTGAACTGCTTCAATGCTTCCTTTAAACCGACCTGGTGCGGATCCCAAACACTCGAACAGTAATCAACAGTGGGTCGCACTTTACATGTGTCCTATATGCTGTCTCCTTTACACAAGAACTACATTTTCCTCAATTTCTCCCAATAAACAGAAGTCGACCATTCGCCTTCCCTACTACAATCCTTACATGCCCATTCCATTTCATATTGCATTGCAAACATTATACCTTGATATTTCATCGACTTGACTGTGTCAGGCAGCACACTAGTAATATCGTACTCGAACATTATGGGTTTGTTTTTCCCATTCATCTGCATGAACTTACATTTTCCTACATTTGGAGCTAGCTGCCATTCATCACACCAACTAGAAATTTGTATCCTCCTACAGTCACTCAGCGACGGCATCTTCCCATACACCACAGCTTCATCAGCAAACAGCCGCAGACAGCTGCATACACTGTCCGCCAGATAATTTACACTCCTGGAAATGGAAAAAAGAACACATTGACACCGGTGTGTCAGACCCACCATACTTGCTCCGGACACTGCGAGAGGGCTGTACAAGCAATGATCACACGCACGGCACAGCGGACACACCAGGAACCGCGGTGTTGGCCGTCGAATGGCGCTAGCTGCGCAGCATTTGTGCACCGCCGCCGTCAGTGTCAGCCAGTTTGCCGTGGCATACGGAGCTCCATCGCAGTCTTTAACACTGGTAGCATGCCGCGACAGCGTGGACGTGAACCGTATGTGCAGTTGACGGACTTTGAGCGAGGGCGTATAGTGGGCATGCGGGAGGCCGGGTGGACGTACCGCCGAATTGCTCAACACGTGGGGCGTGAGGTCTCCACAGTACATCGATGTTGTCGCCAGTGGTCGGCGGAAGGTGCACGTGCCCGTCGACCTGGGACCGGACCGCAGCGATGCACGGATGCACGCCAAGACCGTAGGATCCTACGCAGTGCCGTAGGGGACCGCACCGCCACTTCCCAGCAAATTAGGGACACTGTTGCTCCTGGGGTATCGGCGAGGACCATTCGCAACCGTCTCCATGAAGCTGGGCTACGGTCCCGCACACCGTTAGGCCGTCTTCCGCTCACGCCCCAACATCGTGCAGCCCGCCTCCAGTGGTGTCGCGACAGGCGTGAATGGAGGGACGAATGGAGACGTGTCGTCTTCAGCGATGAGAGTCGCTTCTGCCTTGGTGCCAATGATGGTCGTATGCGTGTTTGGCGCCGTGCAGGTGAGCGCCACAATCAGGACTGCATACGACCGAGGCACACAGGGCCAACACCCGGCATCATGGTGTGGGGAGCGATCTCGTACACTGGCCGTACACCACTGGTGATCGTCGAGGGGACACTGAATAGTGCACGGTACATCCAAACCGTCATCGAACCCATCGTTCTACCATTCCTAGACCGGCAAGGGAACTTGCTGTAGGACAATGCACGTCCGCATGTATCCCGTGCCACCCAACGTGCTCTAGAAGGTGTAGGTCAACTACCCTGGCCAGCAAGATCTCCGGATCTGTCCCCCATTGAGCATGTTTGGGACTGGATGAAGCGTCGTCTCACGCGGTCTGCACGTCCAGCACGAACGCTGGTCCAACTGAGGCGCCAGGTGGAAATGGCATGGCAAGCCGTTCCACAGGACTACATCCAGCATCTCTACGATCGTCTCCATGGGAGAATAGCAGCCTGCATTGCTGCGAAAGGTGGATATACACTGTACTAGTGCCGACATTGTGCATGCTCTGTTGCCTGTGTCTATGTGCCTGTGGTTCTGTCAGTGTGATCATGTGATGTATCTGACCCCAGGAATGTGTCAATAAAGTTTCCCCTTCCTGGGACAATGAATTCACGGTGTTCTTATTTCAATTTCCAGGAGTGTATGTGTGTAGAAAATAACAACAGTCCTACTTAAGTTATACGATGTGTGACATTAAAGTAATGAGACTGAGTTTCTTTGCAAGATGTGGCGACACTGCAGGCTTGCGTAGGCACAATATCTTTCACCTTGGTCTATAAGCTGCTTCTAGTCCAAGCGGCACATCGGTGCAACTGCTCAGTCGTGAGTTGTGCTGTAATAAGTTAGCACATGTTTGTGTCTCTCGTCACGGAAATGGAACCACATAATATTGCGCAACGGTATGCCATTTCTTTTTGCGTTAAATTGGGTGAAAACGCGACGACAATTTACAGTAAGCTTCAGGAGGCTTTTGGAGAGGAGGTTATGTCAAGAGCTCAAGTTTTTCCTTGGCATAAAATGTTTAGTGAAGGCAGAACGAATGTTGAAGAAGAAGACCGCAGTGGACGACCATCAACCTCACGAACGGATGTCAACTTGGCCAGGGTGCGTGAACTCGTACGACCTGATCGAAGATTATCTGTGAAAATGATTGCAGAAGAACTGAACATCAATCGAGAAACGGTTCGTCTAATAATAACTAAAGATTTTGTATAAGAAAGATTTGTGCAAAAATCACGATAATGTGCCATCCCACACTGCTCTCTCAGTACAGCAATTTTTAACCTCAAAACAAACTTCAGTACTACCACAGCCACCTAATTCACTACATATCGTTCCGTGCGACTTTTTTCTATTTCCAAGAGTCAAAACGGCAGTCAAGGGACACCGTTTTCAAACAACACAAGATGTCCAGAAAGGTGTGACGAGGTTCTTGGAGGATATTACAGAAGATGAGTTCGAGAAATGTTACCATCAATGGCAGAAGCGCTAGAAAAAGTGTGTGCAATCAGAAGGGGACTACTTTGAAGGAGACTACACGAAACTTGACTAAAACGGTAAGCAACATTTTTTTCATATCAATCTCATTAGTTTATTGGGTTCAAATGGGTCTGAGCACTATGGGACTTAACTTCTGAGGTCATCAGCCCCCTAGAACTTAGAACTACTTAAACCTAACTAACCTAATGACATCACACACATCGACGCCCGAGGCAGGATTCGAACCTCCGACCGTAGCGGTCGCGCGGTTCCAGAATGTAGCGCCTAGAACCGCTCGGCCACCCCAGCCGGCCATTACTTTATCCACATGTTTTAAGAACATTCTGTTCTTATTTTTACGCAAATCGTGTTACTTCCACATGTGGGCTGTTAGATGGATTTCTATGTTACATTCGTTGTGAAACGTTGCAAAGAGGTTATCTGAATATTGTTAGATAATGACTAAATGTCGGAAGTTGTGCATCCTATAGCGGGCAATATTTTCATTGGGACAAAATTCCTACGCTGTGGACTCACGCGCAAACAAAATTTCCAAGCAGTACTGATCGGTTAGAACATTATGACCACCTCCCTAATAGCCTCTATGTCCACCTTTAGCCCAGGTAAAAACGGCGAGACACCGTGGCATGGAAGCAATGAGGCCTTGGGAGGTCGCTGGAGAGAGTTGGCACCACATCTGCACACACAAAGGTCACATAATTCCCCTAAATGCCGGGGAGGGTAGCGATGGCTTCTGACGTCACGTTCAGTCACATCCCAGATGTGTTCGACCGCGTTCAGATCTTAGGAGTTGGGCGACCTGCACATCAATTAGAACTCGTCGCTGTGTACATCGAAGCACCCCACCACACTCCTGGCTTTGTGACATTGCGCATTATCTTCTCGAAAAATGCCGCCGGCGTCGGGAAACATGATCGTCATAAAGGTGAGTGCGTGGTCTGTAACCAGTGTAAGATACTCCTTGGCCGTCAAGGTGCCTTGAACGACCTCCACTGGACCCACAGATGCCCCAGAACATAACGGAGCCGCCGCCAGTTTGTCTCTGTCTCTGAGTACACGTGTCAAGGACCTGTTCCCTGGACGACGACAGATTCGAGCCCTTCCATCTGCATGATGAAGAAGGTATCGGTATTCATCAGACCATTTAACGCTCTGCCACTATGCCAACGTCCAGTGCAGATCGGCACGTGCCCATTTCAATCGCGGTTGCCGATGTGGTGTTAACAGTGGCAGATGCGTGGGTCGTCGGCTGTGGAGGCCCACCGTTAGGAGTGTTCGGCACACTGTGTGTTCATACATACTTCTACTCTGTCCAACATTAAAATTTGGTGTTAGCTACGCCACAGTTTGGCTGTGGAGGCCCACCGTAAGAAGTGTTCGGTGATCTGTGTGTTCAGGCACACTTCTACTCTGCCCAGCATTAGTTACGCCACAGTTCGCCGCCTGTCCTGTTTTACCAGTCTGTCCAGCCTACGACGTCCAACATCTGTGATGAGGGGTGGCTGCCCAATCCTACGAAACTGGACGTGGTTTCACCTTGATTTCGCCACGTGTTGAAGAAACTCACCACAGCACTACTCGAACGCCCGACAAGACGTGCAGTGTCCGAAATGCTCTTGCCGAGTCTCCGGGCCATCACAGTCTGCCCTTGGTCAAACTGAGGTAGATCGCGCACCTTCGTCATTCTACGCACGGACAGCACGCTCACGAGAACTAGACGCACTGCGCATCTGTCTGACTAGCAGTACTTCCTCGCCAGGTGACGCCGCTATTGCCTGGTCGGGTTTATACCGACAGTAGGTCGGCGCTCATAATATTCAGGTTGATCAGTGTATATGTAGGCGGCGTAGCTCACGACGTGCATATTTGCCTGACTGTATTCATCGAGTATTTGAGAATGGTAGCACTTAGCGAATTGCAACAAAATTTACAAGTAATTTCAAATCTTTTCGAAACTTTTCCTTGCTGACAGTCTCCACCAAATAATTAAACGAAAGGAATTACGTCTTACTACGTTTTTGCTATTGATGCAGTAAACTTTTAGCATCAAGCAACTCTTTTATTTGTAATTTCTTAAGCATTACGTTTTAACTTATTATTTCTTTACTATTACCTCTGTTCGATACCCATCTTGCAGAGAGAATCTGTATATACCACTGAAGATGCTTACAAAATTATATCACTGTGCGACATACATTTCAGGAGGTACTGCGTAATAAACATACAGACGCATGAAACACTCGTACTACCTTTTCTAAAAAGCGACCGGAAATTACCAGGATCATACTTATCGAGTAGTTGATAATACGAGGCGTGTTTTTTAAGTAAGTAATTTTATTTTTACATGAAAGCCTGTACCTTAATCTACGCACTGACGCAATTACAGTCTGATTCTTCCTTGTTTACGTTGTGTACTGAGTGTTTAAGGTGCCTCCGATAATCCTGAGTCCCACCGGCTGTGAAGTACGGGCTGTTATAAGATTTCTTAATGCTAAAGGCCTAAAAGCGATAGATATGCATCGTGAGATCTGTGCAGTTTACGGAGAAAACATTATGAGCGATGGAATGGTAAGAAAGTGGGTGAGAGCGTTTAACGATGGCCGCACAAATGTGCATGATAAACAACGGAATGGGCGTCCTTCGGTGGTTAAAGAAAGTTTAGTGCAGGAACTGGACAATAAGGTGAGAGAAAACAAACGCTTTTTCGATTTCCTCCTTGTGGAATGACTTTCCCAATGTTTCTCGTAGTGTTTTGTATGGCACTGTGACCAAGCACTTGAATTACCGAAAATTGTGCGCACGTTGGGTACCGAAAATGTTGACGGATGTGCACAAAACCAAACGTTTAAACAGTGCATTGACTTTCCGTGAGCGGTACCACAAAGACGGTGATGATTTCTTAAGCCAAATTGTTACGGACGGGCCGGCCGCTGGTGGCCGAGCGGTTCTGGCGCTACAGTCTGGAACCGCGCGACCGCTACGGTCGCAGGTTCGAATCCTGCCTCGGGCATGGATGTGTGTGTTGTCCTTAGGTTAGTTAGGTTTAAGTAGTTCTAAGTTCTAGGGGGTCTTATGACCTCAGCAGTTGAGTCCCATAGTGGTCAGAGCCATTTGAACCATTATTTTGTTACGTACGATGAAACATGGGTGGCCTACGTCACACCAGAATCAAAGCAACAGTCCATGGAACTTGACCAAGGGCATCGTTCTGCTGCAAGACAATGGCCGTCCGCATGTGGCGAATCAGCCCAAAGATCTCATCACATCTTTTCGATGGGAAACTCTAGATCATCCTCGGTACAGCCCCGATCTTGCGCTCAGTGACTACCATCTGTTCCTGCACTTGAAGAAACACCTGGGCGGTCAGCGTCTTCAAGACGATGACGAAGTCAAAACAGTGGTGATGCAGTGGGTAACAAGTCAGGCGGCAGACTTCTATGAGGAGGGTATTCAAAAACTGGTACAACGTTATGACAAGTGCCGCAATATTGACGAAAAATAATGTAAAAAAGTAGATTAAGGTACAGGCTTTCATGTAAAAATAAAATTATTGAGATATTTTAGCACGCCTTTTTTAAATTTCAAAACGGTACTTACTTAAAAAAAACAAGCCTCGTAGTTTGGGTTTTTTTTCATTAGTTATGCGCGAGTAGTCCGAAACTAGTAAAACATAACTAACATTCCGCACTTCAAACATAAAGGTTTTACATGCTTAATGTCAAATATGTAGCACACAAGCTTAATTGTAATCAGGTGTTCAACGCTGTTCTAGGACGGTTACTTGTATGCAGTAATTCATGATATAAGATGACACTGGCTAGCTTCATTTAGTCAGTAAGACTCGATCACGTTCAACCTGATAAAGGAAATTCTACCGTCTATAGTCGCTGAATAAAGTGAAGTTTCCTGGCGGTCACCTGTTTTCACACTCTCAGAAGCTGTCGAGCGCCACCTGTGCAAAGCTACAGCCTTATCTCTGCTCTGAATGATCGATTATCTTGCAGGCGTGTAAGCAGTTACTCAGCAAATGTCTCAGCCAGTTCTTCGTGACGAGACCATTTTTTTTTCCCCCTGCTCTGTTCGCACACCGTCTAGACTGGCTACCTAATGGATCTTACAGAGTACTGGAGTCAGAATGAATTCGCCTGACTGCATATCTGTACTAGGTTTATGATCGTTTTCTTGTGTGGTTCGGTGAACACTGCTGGTTTGTCACTTCTTTTTGTGGACTACGATCGACGAACGATGGCGGTTAGCGCATGTCGAGGCACGGAAGGAGATTGCATTGTTGACGATTCCAAGCGGCAGTTGTGGTACGCGCTTGCGCGTGCTTTCCGCTTGATGAAAGGATACGAGGTGTGGCTAGAAAAAAACCGGACTAGTACTGGTGAAACAATAAAACGAATGCAATAAGGCTGAAAGTCGCGTGGCCTGTCACGTGACTC
This sequence comes from Schistocerca nitens, assembly GCF_023898315.1. Lineage (NCBI taxonomy): Eukaryota > Metazoa > Arthropoda > Insecta > Orthoptera > Acrididae > Schistocerca > Schistocerca nitens. The sequence continues at coordinate 528,390,812 of NC_064620.1, forward strand.
TCGCTCCGCCTACTGCTCGAGTTTCATCTGCCTTCTGCACTCAGTCTGCCCGTGGCGTCTGTTTTAAGTAGTTGACGTTTTGTCTGTGCGTCGGAAAATGTTGAGTGTACAGAAAGAACAGCGTGTTAACATCAAATTTTGTTTCAAACTAGGAAAATCTGCAAGTGAAACGTTTGTAATGTTACAACAAGTGTAATGATTGTTTATCGCGAACACAAGTGTTTGAGTGGTTTAAACGATTTAAAGATGGCCGCGAAGACACCAGTGATGACACTCGCACTGGCAGACCATTGTCAGCAAAAACTGATGCAAACATTGAAAAAATCGGTAAACTTGTTCGACAAGATCGCCGTTTAACAATCAGAGCAGTGTCTGAGTTAACAGGAGTTGACAAGGAAAGTGTTAGGCAGATTCTTCATGAAAGTTTCAACATGAACAAAGTGTGTTCAAAAATGGTTCCAAAGTGTCTCACAATTGAACAGAAGGAACGCCGAAGAATGATTTGTTCTGACATCCTGGAAAACATTGAAAGTGATCCCACCTTCTTACAAAATGTTATTACTTGCGATGAATCGTGGTTTTTTACTTACGATCCCGAAACTAAACGCCAATCGATGCATTGGAAAACTCCTGGTTCTCCACGACAAAAAAAAGCACGAATGTCAAAATCGAAATTCAAGGCAATGATGATTGTTTTTTTTTTTTTGACATCAAAGGGATTGTGCACATTGGTTGGGTACCAGAGGGACAAACAGTGAATCAGCATTACTACATTAGCGTCCTGGCTACCCTACGTGAGCGAGTACGGAGAAAACGGAACGATTTGTGGAGAAAAAAGTCATGGATCCTTCACCAAGACAATGCCCCAGCTCACAGTGCGTTGTCAGTGAAGACGTTTTTGGCAAAACACAACATTCCCATCTTAGATCATCCACCCTACTCACCTGATTTGGCCCCCTGTGACTTTTTTCTTTTCCCTAAAGTCAAGTCAGCTTTGAAAGGAACTAGATTTGAGACTGTTGAAGCAGTAAAAGAAAAAGCGACGGAAGTAATGTATGGACTTACCGAAAATGATCTGCAGCATTGCTATGAACAGTGGAAAATTCGTATGGAGCGGTGTAGAGGCCGAGCAGGAGAGTACATTGAAGGAGATAACATGAAATTGTAAATAATTGTAAATAAATGGTTTTTCCAGCATCAGTCCGGTTTTTTTCTAGCCGCACCTCGTATATCCTGCAAACTATGTCTCTCGCTTGCTTATGCAGAATTTATCACTTACCTCCACAATCAGCGATGAAAACTCGCAATAAATGGAATCGAAATTCACTACATAACTCGCTATGATTACATTTAATGCTCGCGTCAGCTACGGCTTTGAGAGTAGAGCGCTCAGAACACTACTGAACGCTCATTGGCTGTCGGACACTACGTGACGTATGTGCCCAGAAGAAGCTTGAACTCGACCGGCATCGTTCGTGACTCCAACTACGGACAAGGTAGTCCCGAGTACCAACTCAAGATCTCTAGAGAGCATTTAATGTCTGAACACAATGGAGTGCCGAGAGTGTGGTGGTGATATTGTGGTTAGAGGAGACGGCGGTAGAAGAAAGAGCCTCGCTGGTTGTACACTCCTGGAAATGGAAAAAAGAACACATTGACACCGGTGTGTCAGACCCACCATACTTGCTCCGGACACTGCGAGAGGGCTGTACAAGCAATGATCACACGCACGGCACAGCGGACACACCAGGAACCGCGGTGTTGGCCGTCGAATGGCGCTAGCTGCGCAGCATTTGTGCACCGCCGCCGTCAGTGTCAGCCAGTTTGCCGTGGCATACGGAGCTCCATCGCAGTCTTTAACACTGGTAGCATGCCGCGACAGCGTGGACGTGAACCGTATGTGCAGTTGACGGACTTTGAGCGAGGGCGTATAGTGGGCATGCGGGAGGCCGGGTGGACGTACCGCCGAATTGCTCAACACGTGGGGCGTGAGGTCTCCACATGACATCGATGTTGTCGACAGTGGTCGGCGGAAGGTGCACGTGCCCGTCGACCTGGGACCGGACCGCAGCGACGCACGGATGCACGCCAAGACCGTAGGATCCTACGCAGTGCCGTAGGGGACCGCACCGCCACTTCCCAGCAAATTAGGGACACTGTTGCTCCTGGGGTATCGGCGAGGACCATTCGCAACCGTCTCCATGAAGCTGGGCTACGGTCCCGCACACCGTTAGGCCGTCTTCCGCTCACGCCCCAACATCGTGCAGCCCGCCTCCAGTGGTGTCGCGACAGGCGTGAATGGAGGGACGAATGGAGACGTGTCGTCTTCAGCGATGAGAGTCGCTTCTGCCTTGGTGCCAATGATGGTCGTATGCGTGTTTGGCGCCGTGCAGGTGAGCGCCACAATCAGGACTGCATACGACCGAGGCACACAGGGCCAACACCCGGCATCATGGTGTGGGGAGCGATCTCCTACACTGGCCGTACACCACTGGTGATCGTCGAGGGTACACTGAATAGTGCACGGTACATCCAAACCGTCATCGAACCCATCGTTCTACCATTCCTAGACCGGCAAGGGAACTTGCTGTTCCAACAGGACAATGCACGTCCGCATGTATCCAGTGCCACCCAACGTGCTCTAGAAGGTGTAAGTCAACTACCCTGGCCAGCAAGATCTCCGGATCTGTCCCCCATTGAGCATGTTTGGGACTGGATGAAGCGTCGTCTCACGCGGTCTGCACGTCCAGCACGAACGCTGGTCCAACTGAGGCGCCAGGTGGAAATGGCATGGCAAGCCGTTCCACAGGACTACATCCAGCATCTCTACGATCGTCTCCATGGGAGAATAGCAGCCTGCATTGCTGCGAAAGGTGGATATACACTGTACTAGTGCCGACATTGTGCATGCTCTGTTGCCTGTGTCTATGTGCCCGTGGTTCTGTCAGTGTGATCATGTGATGTATCTGACCCCAGGAATGTGTCAATAAAGTTTCCCCTTCCTGGGACAATGAATTCACGGTGTTCTTATTTCAATTTCCAGGAGTGTATGTGCAGTTGAGTTCGGTTTCCTGGGAGGAGTCCCAGCAGGAGATGACGACGTGGCGGACTGACATCGGCTTGCCAGCTAGCCAGAGAAAGACGCGGAGAGAGCCCAGGGCAGGCGACGGCGGGCCAGGACAGGCCAGGCCTTGACTTTTTGGACGGCTGTGGCTGCGGCTGAGGCTGTGACCGTTACAGGGCGGCGGCTCCTCTCCCGTCGCCGTTGCACAACCGCGGGGCCGTTGCAGCCCACATCCCAATCCTGCTGCGCCAGAACCTCTAGTTGTAAATCACTCTGTGTGAGTGTGTGTGTGTGTGTGTGTGTGAGAGAGAGAGAGAGAGAGAGAGAGAGAGAGAGAGAAAGAGAGACAGAGAGAGAGAGAGAGAGATGGGGAGAGACGGGGCAGGAGAGGAGGAATGTTGCGTCCAAACCTCAAGCAAATATACTCTCTCTCCTTTCCCGATCCGTTCTGCTTGGACGCATTCTCACAGCCATACGTTTGGTTAAAGCCATCCTCACACGGGACGCGGCAGCTAATGCTGACTTGGACTTGGACGCTGACGGGACATCCGATCTCAGGAGAGACAGCGCTGTCAGCACACGGGACGAGCTGGTTAACGTGATCTGTGCTCTCAAGCGTTCACCAGCCGCAGTTGTCTGCTTTATTCGGCACGCAGACCAAACAGTTTCTTTACGAATACCCACGCACATAAAATATCGGCCTTAGATCTGTCAGCGCTTGCCGAAGAAAAATGGTTCAAATGGCTCTGAGCACTTTATTCGGCACGCAGACCAAACAGTTTCTTTACGAATACCCACGCACATAAAATATCGGCCTTAGATCTGTCAGCGCTTGCCGAAGAAAAATGGTTCAAATGGCTCTGAGCTGAGGTCATCGGTCCCCTAGAACTTAGAACTACTTAAACCTAACTAACCTAAGGACATCACACATATCCATGCCCGAGGCAGGATTCGAACCTGCGACCGTAGCGGTAGCGCGGTTCCAGACTGTAGCTTGCCGAAGAAAAGCGGAGATAATCGCGAAATAGATTCTGAACTCGTCGATGGCTTGAAAGCCGAATTGCTGATACTCGTACAGGAAAACTGTGTCATGCTACACAGAGATCGCAGGTACATACTAGAGCAAGTTATTCATCAATTTAATTGAATTTCCTTCGTCGGTTTTAAATCGCCAAATTTCAGTTTCCAATTGAATATACAATGAAGCGCAAAAGAAACTGGTATAGATACGCGTATTCAAATCCAAAGATATGTAAAAAGGTAGAATACGGCGCTGCGGTCGGCAACGCCTAAATAAGACGACAAGTGTCTGGCGCAGTTTTTAGATCGGTTACTGCTGCTACTATGGCAGCTTACTAGGATTTAAGTGAGTTTGAACGTGGTGTTACAGTCGGTTCACGAGCGATGGGACACAGCATCTCTGAGGAGGCGATGAAGTGGGGATTTTCCCGTACGACCATTTGACGAGTGTATCATGAATATCAGGAATCCGGTAAAATATCAAACTTCCGACATCGCTGCGGCCGGAAAAAGATCCTGTAAGAACGGGACAAACGACGACTGAAGAGAATCGTCCAATGTCCTTCTGAAAATTGCTGCAGATTTCAATGCTGGAACATCAACAAGTGTCAGCGTGCGAACCATTCAACGATACATCATCGATATGGACATCCGGAGCCGAAGGCCCACTCGTGTACCCTTCATGAATGCACGACATAAAGCTTTATGCCTCCCCTGGGCCCCTGAACACCGACATTGGACTGTTGATCACTAGAAACATGTTGCCTGGTCGGACGAGTCTCGTTTCAAATTGTATCGATCGGATGGACGTGTACGGGTGTGGAGGCAACTCATCAATCCATGGACCCTGCATGTCATCAAGGAACTGTTCAAGCTGGTGGAGGCTCTGTAATGGTGCGGGGCGTGTGCAGTTGGAGTGATAAGGCACCCCTGATATTTCTAGATATGACTCTGGCAGGTGACATGTACGTAAGCATCCTGTGTTATCACCTGCATCCACTCATGCCCATTGGGCAATTCCAGCGAGACAATGCGACGCCCCACACGTCCAGAATTGCTACAGAGTAGCTCCACGAACAGTCTTCTGAATTTAAACACTTCCGCTGGTCACTAAACTCCCCAGACATGAACATTATTCGGCATATCTGGAATGCCTTGCAACGTGATGTTCAGAAGAGTTCCCCACCCCCTCGTACTCTTACGGATTCATGTAGTCAGTACTCTCCAGCACTACTTCAGACATTAGTCGAATCCATGACATGTCATGTTGCGGCATTTCTGCCTGCTCGCTGGGGATCTACAACATATTAGGCAGGTGTACCAGTTTCTTTGGCTCAAGTCTTGTTAAGGTGCAGTGTCCAATGTCTGTCGGCGCGTGCATAGTATCCACATATTATCGATGTTGTATTTACTACCAACACTCCGAAATAACGTCCAACATCACACAGATTCAAGATCGAGATTCGTTTCGTAATTTCATTCGAGTGGTAGAGGAGATTTTTTCGAAGCTGCTTTCCATCTATGGCAAAGATATTTAGCGGCAAGATACAAACATGAGCCAGTCCACACACCTAAAGACAGGTATGTATATTTTACAGAAAGTTTCATAAGAGCAAAAACTTCTAGTGCCTAACTTGTGTTTACTTTCTGACATAGACTGCCAGTCACGTTAAGACTCCTGGCCACTGTGGAAACATTCTAGTCGTTGGACTTTAAAAAAAGAATTGCAGCAAATGCATTATTTATAGCAAATAACATCGACTTTTTAGACAATACTTCTATTAAATTAATAAAAAAAGAGCAAAAATCTTTTAGAAAACAAATGACGAAAAAAATTTTTTTTCGTAATGATGTGCTACTACCTATGCTTTCACAACTCACGACATTGCTGCCAAGTCTCCGTATGTAATATACACTGTATCTACAAAATTATTTGATACTTAATACGCAAATTGTACCAAAAAGAAGCGCTTTCGAATGATCAACACTGTGCCACAGCATACTTTCTTAGTATAGAAGAATATCAACTACAAGAAGCAGTTACCCGCCGATATGTAGTTTCCTGTCATTTTATTATAACCAATCGTAGCTAAAACGACGCGTATTCGAGATATCCTCAACTTTCTAATGCTTTGAAATAGCTTATATTCGTTTCGTGTATTCTATGAGAACGAAAGTAGACCAAATACGATGCTGAACGATATACCATATGACGGCTGCTATCTTCTGCTTATGATGTAAATCGATGTCGCATCTCATTAGCTACGATCCTCTCCACGAGACAAAAATCTAACATGACAGATCCTTTATTTCACGCTACGCATTGTAGTGGAACGTGGAATTCCACGCTGAGATGTCGCCAGCTCCTCGTCCACGCGAGTTTTCACGTTCCGTGAGAGGATGGCTTTGAGCCGTCCTCACACGGGACGTGTTTCTCATCGCGAAGCAAGCCACACATGGTTGCTGCACGCTCTGAAGCGATCTGCTTCATCTCACGGAACGTAATTTGCGACATCAACGTGCTTCAGCGGCAGTTCTCTGCTGTATCTGGCGCGCAAATCACACAGTTCCTTTACGAAAATGAACGCGCGTAAAATAGCGGCATTAACTTTGTTAGCGATCGTCGAAGAAAAGCGGAGGAAATCGTGAAGGAGATTCTTGACGCGTCCATGGCCTGAAGAACTACCTACTTATATACTAGTACATTCCATTTGTTAACTTAACTGAATCTTCATCCCATTTTCGGTTTTAAATTGAATACAGTTAAAATATAGTGTCTAACATCATATGTGCAACGTTCTATTGCGTCTCTCCATATCCTCGAACGCTATGCACTCCGTCTTGCTTTCTCCATCCGTTTACCTTCCCTCACTTGGATCCTCTCCTATCTCGTCAAATTCCCATCTCTCCTCGCCCACGTCGAACACCTCCGCATCTCCTATAAACTAGATTCCTATAATCCTACTGTTTCCCCTCTGGTCGTCAACCCCAGTATGCTGCCGCGGCTTTACGAACACATCTCTCCGCTCCTTCACCTACAAACTCTCCATATCATATCCCAACTTCAACCAAGTCCCTTTCCCAGACAATGAGAACCGCCCTCATGTTTATCGCAACTACTAAATTTAACTCTTCCCCAATTATCGGACTCCACGTCAGGGCTCTCTCCATCGACCGCATCCCTTTCCTCTTGCAACCATTGCCCTATACACACGACACACTTCTCCTCACCCTCCGTCTTTCCAACGGACTCTTATTTCCCACTGTACACCTCAGCTCCTATCTCTCATCTCCATAGTTTTCCTATCTAACAGACCTCTATCTTTCCACACACACACTCCTCTATCCTATGAAACATATTCTCTCCTCCGGCAATACGTCTCACCCTAGTGCAGTTCCTTCAGATTTTAAGTGCAAGTGCAGTGCTTCGGTGTTTTTATCAGAAGAATTTTCACCTTCCTGCGATGTGTTTTTAAAATGTATATGTGTCCGTTTTCAACTGTCCGGCTTTGACTTTTAATTTAAAATAGAAAGCAACCTCAAATTTTATTTGCGTTTTTCACTGTAATTTTCTGTATTTTTTTAATTCGCTTGGTTGAAGAGCTGGTTGTCTGGACTGCTTATAACCCCCCCCCCCCCCCCCCCCCACACACACACACACTCCCGCCTATGTGGGGCGGTATCAATCCTCTCGTTTTTAATGACCAACAACTCTACAAAACTTTTCTTCCTATCAACACTAACGATTCGAACGATCCTGCCCATTTCATCAAATTCCTGATTTGGGGTTTGAATAGGGAGGGGGACGAAATAAAAATTAAGGGGAAAAAGTCTTATGGCATGAATAATGTAATACCGTACGTGTTCTCGATGTTGCATTGCCTACAATCACGTTTTAAGTAACGTACTTCGTTACAGAGATTTTCAGAACAAGATTCATTTCGTAATTTTATTTGAACGGAAGACGAGATTTTTTCGAAGCTGCTCACCATCGCTCAAAAAGATATTTACAGACAAGATACAAAAACGAGGCAGGCCACAAAACTTAGAGATATATATTTTGCACGAAGTTTCATAAGAGTGTGTAAATTGTGTTTACTTCCTGACAAAGACTGGCAATTACTTTAAGACTTTTGGCCGACTGGGAAACATTCAGTCCCTGGCTTTTGCAACAAGAATTTCAGGAAATACATTACTTATGATAAACAACATCGACAACTGTAAGGAAATCTACTAAATTAGTAAGAAGGATCCAAAAGCTTTTAGAAACCGGAGAGAAAAAATTTTTGGACCGAGGTGGACGCGAAACTGCCCCCGTTCTCTTCTCCTCTTTACAGCGCACGAAGCTCGTGGTACACACTGCACAAAGACTGTTTTTAATTACGACAAACTGTCTCAAAACGACGGGCATTTGGTACATCGTCACTGTGTTGTAGCACTACGTAAAACGTCCAATACAGGAATCCTGTATCTACCGATATGTAGTTTCTTGTCTTTATTATAACAAGTCGCAGCTAGAATGACGCGTTTTCGAGCGAACTCAATAAACATAAACATAACGTAAAAGGGAAGTTCCTTGTCCCGTCAGTAAGTACATCAGCTTACAAAAGCTCAGTGACAGATCGCACGACAAAAATGTACAGTAGTTTCACACATAAGATAAAAATTATTTAAGTATTCTACATTTTAGGAAAACCCTCAGATAGTTCGTCATAGATCACTGCTTCTATTCAGTAACAGAATTTCAGATCATGTGAAAAAAAATTTTAAACAATAAAGTACAAAATATCTGAGTGTAGTGCAAATTATCCTATACATAAAACAAAAATGTGACATTTCTTCGTTGTTACGTAACCTCCTCTCAGTTACTTGCTCTTCTGGCATTTCAGTGACAAAATAATACCTTCGTCTGTGCAACACGTTTCCTCTCATGCTCTCTCCTTCACCTGGTTCAGGGTCCAAATAAGCATCGATTTACTACTTTAGCGAGCATCATCAAGAGCTTCACATCAATGCTCGTTTGGACCAAGCACCTTACAATCTTTGGTCTAGAGCATTCCTCGGCAACACGTTGATTTGTGTTGAGTAGGTCTACAGGACAAAATCATCGTCCGGTCTACTTTGGCTCTCTTTATGATAGACTTGTAACCTTCATAGTGCCCATATGACTTATCGCGGTCATTGACACTTCATATCAATCTATAAGGACGTATCGTTTACGTAACTTTCAAGCAGTTAAATCACACATTGAAATGGGTGAAACTGATGAACATACAGCTGAAAGAAATTTCTTTAATCCACTATAGCTGTATTTATTGAAGAGCCTCGCACAACCGTCTTGGAAAATATTTTGTTGCATTTTCTGGTGCATCTATTATTTTACATGTAGCTACTGTAGTTTAACGATTGACAAGGTGTGATGTTGGACGCCGATCGGCATATCCTCAGTAGTCATGTGCTTACAGAAGATAATTTTAAACCAAGGGCATCCACAGCTAAAATACTTGTACACAGTTTACAGAAGATTCAAAAGTAAAACCACACGTTAAAATGGGTAAAACTGGTGAATATATGGCGGAATGAAAGCTCTTTAATCCACTACAGCTGTATTTATTGAAGTCCTCGAAGTCTCGTATTACCGGTTTCGCAACGTATATTGCTGCTTCTTCTGGTGCACCTATTGCTGTTACAGGTAGCTATTGTAGTTTACCACTGACAAGGTGTAATGGTCGACACCGACCCGAAACTGGACTACCCTCAACAATTGTAAAAATTAAAGCGTGCGTGACAACCTTTTCTGTGTATCGTACAGGCAGGAATCCCTTAAAAGCAATACCGTTGCATATCGAATGTGTAGATGCCCTATGCAGATATGAGCATTACTGTTGTAACTTGTAAATGTTTTATCCGGCTAACGCGACTGGTCTAATATCCGGTGCTGGGGTGAGATGTAAACGGCTAGCACCTAGCGTCGGATGTCAGGCCACTCACGGATAAAACATTTACAACAGTAATGCTCATGGAACATCCTGGCAGATTAAAACTGTGTGCCGGACGGAGACTCGAATTCGGGACCTTTGCTTTTCGCGGGCAAGTGCTCTACCAGGTTCGCAGGAGAGCTTCTGTAAAGTTTGGAATGTAGGAGACGAGGTACTGGCAGAAGTGAAGTTGTGAGGGCGGGGCAAGAGTCGTGCTTGGGTAGCTCAGATGGTAGAGCACTTGTCCGCGAAAGGCAAAGGTCCCGAGTTGGAGTCTCGGTCCGGCACACAGTTTTAATCTGCCAGGAAGTTTCATATCAGCACACACCGCTGCAGAGTGAAAATCACATTCTAGTAATGCTCATGTTTGCATAGGGCGTCTGCACATTTGATATCGAGCAGTATTGCTTTTAAAGGATTCCTGCCAGTACGATGCACAGCAAAGGTGGTAACTCAGGTTTTAATCTTCACAACTGCTGAGGGTACTCGCGTTTCGGGTCGGCGTTGACCATTACACCTTGTCAGTCGTAAACTACAATAGCTTAATGAAACAGCGTTAGGTGCACCAGAAAATATAAGAAAATACGTTGCGAAACCAGTAGTGTGAGACTACAAGAACAGCTACAGTGGAAAAACGAGCTTTCATCAGCTATATGTTCATTAGTTTTATCCATTTTAATGCTTGGTTTTACTACGTGAATGTTCTGTAAACTATATATAACTCTTTTAGCTATGGTTGCCTTTGGTTTAAAATTATCGGACTGAACACTACGGAAATTAGAATGGTGCCAAGCGCTGATCGACCGGGATGGGCGACAAGCCGGCCGCTGTGACCGAGCGGTTCTAAGCGCTTCAGTCCGGAACCGTAAGACTGCTAAGACTGCTACGATCGCAGGGTTCGAATCCTGCCTCGGGCATGGATGTGTGTGATGTTTAAGTAGTTCTCTGTTCTAGGGGACTGATGACCTCAGATGTTAAGTCCCATAGTGCTCAGAGCCATCTGAACAATTTTTTTGGGCGACAACTTTCGGAGTGTACATAAACTTTGACTCATAGGGTGCGCTTTTGGTGGACGAGGATTCTCGGAGTGCATTCGGGCTGTGACTTAATGACCAGGTAGATTTCCTGGTATACTAGACGCAAATTTTATAGGTTTTTGTAAGGGCCCAATTTCACTGGGCGCAGTTTTCATATACCCCGCCCCCCCATCCATTAGATAGATGATCCAGGCGAAAAAACAACAGGAACGTCATTAGGGAGGAAAATAACCCAAAGGGAACTGCAGTATGGAAGTTGAGTCTTGGAAGAGCGAGGACTACAAGGTGCAAAGTGGGAAGACCGACAGCACTGGCAACTGAGATGTGAAAGGCGGGAGTAATCTGCATCTTAATGATAACATTAGTGTGGTCCGCTCACGCTTCCTTTGGGCACAAGGGATGTACTTTCCCGTAGACTAAAGCTCACGTCTGCAGCGCCTGTCTGATTTGCCTATCTTACCTACGAGGAAGGAAAGAATATTACGGTTTAATGACGCGACGATGACGAGGTCCTATTCGCTCAATCTCGGACTGGAGAAGGAACGATATCGACTGCGCCGTTTTCAAAGGAATCGTCCGACGTTTGGCTTAAGTGACTTAAGTAAACTACGAAAAATAGAAATATGGCGAACGGCGATCTGAACCGCCGTTCTGCCGAAAGCGAATCGACTCCGCTGACCAGTGCGACACTACGTTCGGTCTAGTGATGGGTAGTTCGCGAACGAACGGGTGCAAAGGAACGGTTCACCAAGATGAACGAAAGGACCGAGGAACGAATTCCAAGGAACGATCGGTTCATAGTTCACTTCGGTCGCGGCAGTCTACTTATAGTTCCCGGAAACGAGGAACGATCGGTTCATAGTTCACTAGTTCAATTTGGTCGCGGCGGTCACTTCGGCAGTTCTCGTTCCAGCCTCGGTCGCGTGCTCGTCTGTCTCGGTCTCTCTCGGCCGCACTCGTCGTTCTTCGCACGACCATCTGTCTCAGTTCCACTGCCGGCTGCTCCTAGTTAGTTCAGCATCCAGTTGTTCGTTTCGTTCACTGCGCTCGCCTATTTTACATGTGTTCCAAACTGTTCTTGCACTTGGTTCTGGCTATTCAGCGTCCACGACCGGTAATCAAAAAGTATTTTATAGTTACGTGAATTACATAAAAATTACGTTGTATGTAATAGGCACGTCTTTTCAGGTAGCAAAAGGGCATATCAGCTCACTTCATTATATCGATGAACAGCAGAAGACATACTTACAACAAGGCAAGGTTTTTTTGTTATTCATATATTTTTTGGTTTCATCGACTTGATTTAGCAGCTAATTTTCAATAATTTGCTTAATTATTAGTGTAAGAAAATTCATATAAATCGATTTTCGTGTATCTCTCACATACAAAACATCACATTTAGGAAGGCTCTAATTATTTTTAAGTTTGGTTGTTTCCAATTTGCATTACCTGCTAGTTTGGTTTCTTTGAAAAAAAAAAAAAAAGGTGGGTTGTGGGTCATTTTGGCTCAGTAGGAAAAGCGGTGCGTCTCCATTTGTAAAGACATAGACTGGCAAAAATCGTATTTACTTATTATCTCAAAAACATTTGTTCAGAAGGAGCTTTCAAACCAAAAACTTCATTGCTGCGAACTTAATTATTATTATTATTGCTGCATTAACCTTAATAGTGCAACATAAAAACCTAATTTTCACTAAGCGTGTGACGCAAGTATGAGAAAACCACATTTTATTTTATCTTCCATAAAGTCTCTACTTCACCTACGAACTCAGAGACAACGTGAAGTATATATAGGATGTAAACGATTATTGTTTACAACGTAGCATAGCTATATAGTTGAAGTCGAAACGAAGAATTTTATACAACACACTTGTGGTTGTTGGGAAATAGCCACCAACAGGTTTACAAGACTACATGAGCTATAGCCCGTGCGCGTCGTGTGAGATTTTCATGTTCTCTTCTCCAGCTCTCTACACATCGTCATCGATTGTTTCGCAATTGTTGCTTGCAGTAGCTTGTTATTTCTTCACTGCCTAATTATTACACGTTTGTCTGTTTATTGCATCTGCTCGTAACGGGCAACACATCGTCCGTAATTGGCGAGCAGTCTGCACTCGGGGCCGGTTTTCCGTGCGCCACCCTATATTATTTCCCTGCGACCAGCCACACAAGGCTACGGTTGACTAAACGAGAGGTTCTGCAGAATCACAGAAATTACTTCTAAAAGTGCGTAAGAATTCTGTAATGAATAAAAACTCTATACTCCAGGGGGGGGGGGGAGGCAAGTGCCCCCTCTTGGTGCCCTCCTTCAGTCACCTACACTACTAGTTTTCAGTTTTTCATAAGAACCATATACCAAGCACAAAAGAACGGTGAACGAGTGAAAATGAACGGTTCCCAGAAACGAACGATCAGCAGTCAACTAGTTCCCAAAGATGAACGAGTTTGCCCATCTTTAGATCGGTCTCAGGCTGCAGATGAACAGAAGAGCGGGGTGTCCGACTGCGCGGCAGAGCAGTGTCTATTGTGATGAGGGGTGGGTGCAGGTAGGCTTTCGCGTCGAGTCCGGGCATAGCGTAGCGTAGCGGGCGACGTGGCGTGTCGCTGGCGCATCTGGCAACAGCGTCCTGGCCCGTAGCTAGCAGCGTACTCTCCCTCTCTCTCTCTCTGTCTGTGTGTGTGTGTGTGTGTGTGTGTGTCCGCACGCAGAGCAGAGCCACTAGCGGCGTTGTCCCCAGCGGGTAACTGGTTCGCAGCCGGTTGGCGCGGTCGGACCTTCCGGTGCAAAACATGTCGCGTTGGCGGTGCACGACGTCCTGGTAGCCAGACGCGACCTCCAGGGAAAACTTGGGGCACTGTCAGGGCACTTCTGCAGGGAATCTGCTACTGGTGACGTGGGCGGCTACAGTCACACTCTGTTTCCAAATATTTTTGTGGCCTTGAGGCCGGTGCATCTCTATACCTTAGACCAGGGATTCCCAACCTTTTCAGCTGGCGGACCCCTTCTTCAGTCAAAAATCCATGGCGGACCCCTAGTCAGTCAAGAGCACAGTAACTTTAAATTTCAGAGCGAAACTCATGGGAACTGAAAGCTTCTTAATGCAAGTGCCATGTTCCCAATAACCCCCACACCCTCCCCCCAACCCCCTCCCCCCGTCCGAAGTATCAATAGTCTTTGGTTTTGAGATGAATGATAACAACTTGAAATTAACGATCCAATTTGAATTCCTACTGTATCCAGACACTTACTAGTGGATTTACTCCCTTTGTTCAACACACTATAGTCTGATTAAAATTACTTGCTAATTGAAATTTCACACGATGGAGCTGTCTTCCTCCAAGAGCAATCAACGTCACGTCCAAACTCTTCGCTGTTGACAAGCTACCGCTTATGATCTGTTCACTTCCACTTTTTGGCTACTGTTGTGTAAGGATCATGCATATTTCGTAACAGTCGTGTGTGTGTGTGTGTGTGTGTGTGTGTGTGTGTGTGTGTGTGTGTGGTTTTTCGTGAAATCCGAAGAAAAATGTTCAAATGTACGTAAAGTCTTCCTTTGGTCGTCCTCCCTCCTCATTCATTTCAACTGGAAACTTCCCTTGTTGTGAAGGCGATGGAGAAACTGCACCCTTCTTCAATGATCCTGACTTCAGCCACCGATCCACATTAGAAGTAATTAACTGGTCAAAAATCGACTTATGAAATAGGTAGTGCACTGACAAAGCAAGTTCAACATTTAATGATGCCAGGGGCGGCATACGTGCCAGCAAGTTTTGTGATTGGTCGACAAAGCTCGCGCCGCGCATGCGTAAAAGGTTTCAGCGCATCTAGCGTCGTGAACCGGCGGACAAACGACCCCCGTATTGTTGCGAAACAGTCGATCAGAGAAGCCGCATTCTCCGGCACTAAACTGTGTATACGTTCTCACTAAGGAACCGCAAAGGCTGCCTGGGGGTACGACCTGAAGTAAAAGTACACATATTTTTCACACGAAAAAAAATAGTGATGAATTTGATTTCCACATTTTTATTCAATAATTTTACTCATTATTTTACAGACCACAGGTTGGGAAGCCCTGCCCTAGACTGTTCTCAGCAAGCTACTTTCTGCATAGCTACTACCATTTGAACCTGCTTACAATATTCGATCCTTGGTCTCCCTCAACAATTTTACCCCCTCCCCCTCCTCCCCCACTTCCCTCCATTACCAAACTGATGAAGCCTTGATGCCTCAGGACATGACCTGTCAACTCATCCCTCATTTTGACTAATTTGTTCCGTAAATTTCTCCCCAATTAGCTTCAGTACCTCTTTGTCTTCATTGGTGACATTGGCACCAAAACGACTATTCACGATCGGGTGTACAGTATATGAGAATGGCGATATGCAAACAGACTTCGCCGGCTGGTGTGGCCGAGCGGTTCTAGGCGCTTCAGTCTGGAACCGCGCGACCGCTTCGGTTGCTGGTTCGAATCCTGCCTCGGGCATGGATGTCTGTGATGTCAATAGGTTAGTTAGGTTTACGTAGATCTACGTTCTAAGGGACTGATAACCTCAGAAGTTAAGTCCCATAGTGCTAAGAGCCATTTGAACCAACAGACTTCCGGAAAAACAACATACAGTAAATAGAGATTAAGCGCATCATGGATTGTAATTAACTCGAATTGACACTCGACGAGATCACATACTTAATACAAGAATTACACAGCTTGTATTTTACTGAGTGGCTGTGTTTGTGTGTATTTATTACAGGAACAACAAATAGATTACATATATGACCGTATTATTTCAACTGACATTACCTAAATTGCTTCTATTTACAGCACTGCAGTGTATCTGATCGTACTTGTGACCAAGTAAACTTACTGGAATTGTTTATTTTTTTTAGGCCCTGGTCATAGCCTTCGACGAGACACTGTAAGTAGGCTGTTTAGGTTTTTATGTTGGTAACGCCACGTATATCACTGATGTGCTGTGTGAAGGCTGTGGCTGGTTTGCATTGTTGGAGTATATCCTATTGTAGTGTTGGGCAGTTGGCTGTTAACAGCGCGTAGCGTTGCGCAGTTGGAGGTGAGCCGCCAGCAGTGGTGGATGTGGGGAGAGAAATGGCGGAGTTTTGAGAGCGGATGATCTGGACGTGTGGCCATCAGAGACAGTAAATCTGTAAGACTGGATGTCATGAACTGCTATATATATTATGACTTTTGAACACTATTAAGGTAAATACATCGTTTGTTCTCTATCAAAATCTTTCATTTGCTAACTATGCCTATCAGTAGTTAGTGCCTTCAGTAGTTTGAATCTTTTATTTAGCTGGCAATAGTGGCGCTCGCTGTATTGTAGTAGTTCGAGTATCGAAGATTTTTGTGAGGTAAGTGATTTGTGAAAGGTATAGGTTAATGTTAGTCAGGGCCATTTTTTTTGTAGGGATTATTGAAAGACAGATTGCGTTGCGCTAAAAAAAATTGTGTGTCAGTTTAGTGCTGATCAGAATAGGTAAAGAGCGAAATGTCTGAGTACGTTCAGTTTTGCTCAGCTGTTTGAAAATCAAATAATGTAAGAGGTTCATCAGCACAGTAATTCATTAATTTTTCCAAGGGGACGTTTCAATACCGCTATAGAAATTATTTCAGCAACGTGTTAACTTTTACTTTTATTGGAGTGAATAGTTTTTTTTAATTGATTAGCATGTATTTTACACTTTTGGCTACCTTGTATCAACTGAGTTTCACACCATTTTTTCGGTCCCTTACCATTTCTTCCGTGGTGTTAGGAACGAAGTTGCCTAAGTAAATTACGCCACTGTTACTTTAATATGATGACAGTACAGAATTTTGCAAACGTAACTATAGTCTACCTTGCCCACTGTTCACTACTAGAAAACAATGAAATTTACCTGACATATGTCTGATTGGCAATGCGTATGTTCTCCTTTTTGTAGTTCAGTATTTTAAAAAAAATTACAATGATCCACACCTATATTATAATCCATTAGAATAACGGCTTGTCGCTTAAGCTTTTATATACTCCCATTTTTTAATACCTGATATTAACCTATCATAAAACGATTGTACATACACAGCTTCATTTGTATTTAGTGATACCACGTAAATGGTTAGTGTCCAGTGTGATGGAATTTTAAGGTCATTAAAATTAAACATTATGTAATATGGTTACAATAGAATTGTTTTGCATAATAACTCATAAATTACTGTTGTTGCATTGGTTGTTTATGTGTGGTATGTTGTACTCAGGGTCTGAAGATGATGTTGTAACACCATCGAAACTAGTCGCCAATAAAACCAACACCTTAATACAGCTGGAGGAATTTCGTCATTTTTTAACATATAACATACAAACAAGTCCAAAGAAAGCAAGCGTCGACAAGTGCGAAAATTATCACATAAACAGTTTAACGGCTCAAGCTTCTAAGTGCTGACAAGAATAATATACAAAAGAATGGGAAAGAAAATTGAGGATCTGTTAGGGAAAGTAAATGCAGAAGAGGTTGATAATGGTAGCAAGACCGAAGAAAAATCAAGACGCATAGGATTTGTCGACCTGGAAAAATAGTTCGGCAAAGTAACATGGTGCGAGATACTGAATATTCTGAAAAAACAACAGGGGAAAGAAGCGTAATGTAGAATACACACAAGGACCAAGAGGGTACAAAAATACTGGAAGACCAAAAACGAAGTGTTCGGATTAAAGGGTGTAAGACAGGGATGCAGTCTTTCCACCCTAATGTTCTATCTATTCATCTAAGAAGCAACGAGGAAAGTAAAAGAAAGATTCAAGAGTGGAAATAAAATTCAGGGTGAAAGGATATCAGTGGTGAGACTTGCTGATGACATTGCTATCCTCAGTGAAAGTGAAGAAAAACTGCAGGATGTGTTGAGTGGAACGAACAGTCTAATGAGAACAGAATACTGGATTGAGAGTAAATCGAAGAAATACCAAGGTAATTAGAAGTAGCAGAAACGGGAACAGCGAGAAATTTAACATTACATTTGGGGATCACGAAGTAGACGAAGTTAAGCAATTCTGCTTCCTAGGCAGCAAAATAAACTATGGCGGACGCAATAAGGAGGACATAGAAAGGAGACTGACACTGGCGAAAAGGCGATCTTGGCCAAGGATCGTCTACTAGTTTCAAAAAATGGCTCTGAGCACTATGGGACTCAACTGCTGTGGTTATCAGTCCCCTAGAACTTAGAACTACTTAAACCTACCTAACCTAAGGACATCACACACATCCATGCCCGAGGCAGGATTCGAACCTGCGACCGTAGCAGTCGCACGGTTCCGGACTGCGCGCCTAGAACCGCGAGACCACCGCGGCCGGCCTACTAGTTTCAAGTATATGCCCTAAATTGAGAAAGAATTTTTTGAAAATGTACGTTTGCTGCACAGCATCGTGTGGTAGTGATACATGAACTGTGGAAAAACCGACCAGGAGAGAATCGAAGCATTTGAGACATGGTGCTACGGACGAATGTTGAAAAGTAGTTGGGGTGATAAGGTACAGAATGAGGAGGTTCTCCGCAGAATCGGCGTGGAAAGTAATATATGGAAAATACTGACAAGACGATTTTGGTAAACATTTTCGGAATACAGTGATCAATAGATTATTATATTTTAACTGAAGTTCAGTCTTGATCACAACACTTATGTCTCAATAACATAGGTGCCCGGTTTCGGTTATATTTATATAACTTCGTAGCAGCCGAGGAGAGCTCCGCCTACCATCCTCCAAGGTAGCCATGGGCCTGAAGATGGTTATATAAATATAACCGAAACCGGTCACCTATGTAATTGAGACATAAGTGTTGTGATCAAGACTGAACTTAAGTTAAAATATAACTGACAAGACGAATGGACAGGAGGATAGGATATCTGTTGAGACATCAGGGAGTAACTTCCGTCGTGTCAGAGGGAGCTGTACAGAGCAAAAACTGTAGCGGAAGACGGAGATTGGAATTCATCCAGAAAATAATTGAGATGAAAAGGCTGGCACAGGGGAGGAATTCGTGGCGAAATCTTTATCGTTCACGTTTCATTTCCGTACAGAGCTACAATCGAACCAAATGTCTTCAGAAAACATTTATTAGTACTTAAAATTCATATTCGATGGTAACAAATTTCTCTTTTCCTGGCAAGCTTTTCTTGTTACTCTCAGTCTGCATTTTATATCAACTCTGGTCAATAGCATCAATTATTTTGCGACCCAAATAGCAAAATTCATCCACGAATGCTACCTTCAGTGTATTATTTCCTCATTTGATTCCCTCTACTAGATTCTATTACCCTTGTTTCACTAATTTTGAGCCGGCCGAAGTGGCCGTGCGGTTAAAGGCGCTGCAGTCTGGAACCGCAAGACCGCTACGGTCGCAGGTTCGAATCCTGCCTCGGGCATGGATGTTTGTGATGTCCTTAGGTTAGTTAGGTTTAACTAGTTCTAAGTTCTAGGGGACTAATGACCTCAGCAGTTGAGTCCCATAGTGCTCAGAGCCATTTGAACCATTTGAACTAATTTTGATGTTCAGTTTACAATATCGTTTCAAATCATTATCCATTCCTATCTCGTTGTCGACTTGTTTGGATTCCGGAGAAATGTAGGAACATGCGAGACATTACCGGCCCTACAATTTATCGTGGATGATAGGTGAGGAAAAGGCAAACCTACGTTTATAGCATTTGCAGACTTAGAGAAAGGCCCGCATCTCGTGGTCGTGCGGTAGCGTTCTCGCTTCCCACGCCCGGGTTCGATTCCCGGCGGGGTCAGGGATTTTCTCTGCCTCGTGATGGCTGGGTGTTGTGTGCTGTCCTTAGGTTAGTTAGGTTTAAGTAGTTCTAAGTTCTAGGGGACTGATGACCATAGATGTTAAGTCCCATAGTGCTCAGAGCCATTTGAACTTAGAGAAAGCTTTTGACAGAGTTGACTGGAACACTTCCATTGAGCTTTTGAAGGCAACAGGTGTCAAATACAGGGAGCGAAAGGCTATTTACAAGGTGTTCACAAACCAGACGGCGGTTATACGAGTCGATGTGCATAAAAGCGAAGCAGTGGTTGAGAACGGACTGAGACAGGGCTGTAGCCTATCACCGATGTTATTCAATCTGTACATTCAGCAAGCAGTAAAGGAAACAAAACAAAAATGTGGGGTAGGCATTAGAGTCCAGGGAAAGAAACGAAAACGTTGAGGTTTGCTGATGACATAGTAATTCTGTCAGGAGACAGCAAAGGACTTGGAAGAACAGTTGAACGGAATGGACAGCGTGTTGAAAGGAGAATATAAGATGAATACCAACTAAAGGAAAACAAGGATATAGGCTTGGTTCAAATGGCTCTGAGCTCTATGGGACTTAACATCTGAGGTCATCAGTTCCCTAGAACTTAGAACTACTTAAACCTAACTAAGATAAGGACATGACACACATCCATGCCCGAGGCAGGATTCGAACCTGCGACCATAGCGGTCGCGCGGTTCCAGACTGAAGCGCCTAGAACCGCTCGGTCACAACGGCCGGCACAAGGATATAGAATGTAGCCGAATTAAATCAGGTGATGCTGAGGGAATTAGGAAACGAGACACTAAAAATAATAGATGAGTTTTGCTATTTGTGCAACAAAATAACTGATGACGGACGAAGTGGAGAGGATATAAAATGTAGACTGCCTATGGAAAGAAATGGGTTTTTGAAGAAGAGAAATTTGTTAATATAGACAGACTTAAACAATCGAACGTCTTTTCTGAAGGTATATGTCTGAAGTGTAGCCATATATAGAAGTGAAACGTGGACGATAAACATTTATGAACAAAAGGAGAATAGAAGCTTTTGAAGTGTGGTGCTACAAAAGAATGCTGGAGGTTAGATGGTTAGATCACGTAACTAAGGACGAAGTACTGAATGGAACTGGGGAGACAAAAAAATTTGTGGCATAGTTTCACTAAAAGAAGGGATCGGTTGATAGGACATATTCTGAGACATCACCGGATCAGCAGTTTAGTATTGGAGGGAAGTGTGTGTGTTGGTGGTGGTGGCGGTGGTGTGGGGAGAGGGGGGAGGGGAGTAAAAGTCCTAGAGGTGAATATAGTAAGCAGATTCAGAAGGATGTAGGTTGCAGTAGTTATTCGGACAAGTAAAGGCTTGCAAAGGACAAAGTAGTATGGAAAGCTGCATCAAACCAGTCTTCCGACTGAAGACCATAACAAACAAACACCCATCCCGTTCAACTGCTCTTTCAAGTCTTTTGTCTGTGACAGAATTACAATGTCATCGGTTAACCTCAAAGTTTCAGACGACAGATTCTGCACGACAGTTTGTACGTACGAGTTTGTTACGCCACTGTCTGTCAGTGGTCACTTGCTGCACATAGGCTTATAAAAAGAAAATTAAGATAACGGTGTGCAAGCAGAAGAGACTCTTGGAGATCTTGATAAATTTTGCGATCTGGGAAACAGAAGGCGATGGAAGATGTAAGTTGAACACGGTAGCAATAATTACGTAAGGTGAATGGTTTTATACAAAAAGAAATAGCCGCTGACTTCAGAAATGCAAACACCTTGACCAGAGCAAGATGCATGAAAAACTATGTTTGGAACGGCAGCACTGTATGGTTGAGAAACATGGACAATGAGGAAGACAGAACTGAAACTCTTGAAAGCCTTGTAGGAGGCGCTGCAGCAAAGTTTGCGCTGACATGAAGCTTCTTGGGAGAGTAAAACTGTGCAACAGACCGGGGCTCTAACCTGAGACCTTTGCCTTTCGCGGCCAAATGCTACCCAAGCACGACTGTGGGCCCGCCCTCACAGCTTTCCTTCCACCAGTACCTTACCTGCAACCTTGTCTCCGCAGTATTCCTTCTTGCAGAAGTGCTGGTCCCGCACGGTATCCACAAGCTCTGTGAAGTATGGAAGGTACGAGCCGAGGTACTGGCGAAAGTAAAGCTTTGGGGCAGGTCGTTAGCCGTGCTTGTAGAGCTTAGTTGACAGAGCAATTGCCTGGAAAAGGCAAAGATCCCAGTCCGGCACACAGTAGTAATCTTTATAAAGTTTGTTGTAGATATTTCATGATCACATGGATTGATCGAATAAGGAATAAATACGTAATACAACGAGGCGACTATATGGTTGGTTGGTTGATTTGGGGAAGGGGACCAAACAGCTAGGTCATCGGTCCCATCGTATTAGGGGAGGGCAGCGAAGGAAGTCGGCCGTGCCCTTTCAAAGGAACCATCCAGGCATTTACCTGAAGCGATTTACGGAAATCACGGAAAACCTAAGTCTGGAAGGCCGGACGCGGTTTTGAACCGTCGTTCCTCCCGAATGCGAGTTCAGTGTGCTAACCACTACAGCACCTCGCTAGGCGAGGCGAGTATGAATATGATAATGAAGAGGTGGAACGGCTGAGAACTCAATTTGAAGGGATGGTGGTAGAAAAGAATCGCACGGGCCAACCTAGGTATGTGTAAAAAGCCGATCCCTAGTCATTTCGGATGAAGACGTTTTCCTAACATGAAGAAGGCAGGTGGCAATCAACAGGACTTACATTAATAATACCTGGCAGACAAATTTAATATAAACCACAGATACAGTTACCCATAACAAAGTAGTGGCTGAAATAGAAACTGCGCACCAGCTCTTGCTGTTTCAGAGTGGAGCAAAGATTGGCAACTTGCCTTAAGTGTCCAGCAATGTAAATTTATGCATTCCACAAAACAGAAAAGAACGTAGTATCCTGTGACTACAGTGTCAGTTGCTCACATCTGCAACCAGTCAACTCGTAGGAACACCTGTGTATCGGATAAAACGGAAAGATCACAGAGGTTCAATCGTTGGTGAATCAGGTGGCACTGGCAGGACACTGGAAAATTTCAATCAGTCCACAAAGAAGACTGATTACAAAACACTTGTGTGACCCATCCAATTAAGGTGAGTGGAACCCATGCCAAACAGGACTACACGTCCTCACACGTCGCGAATGGACACATGTTCTTTTTTATTTTACTCCTCTCAGTCATGAAAATCCTGAACAACGTCAAGCAGCAGACATTTACGGATAGACACCCTACAATCCCGTCGACCAATACTGAAAGAGGAATCTGAAAACATACTACGACCCCCGACGTATCGCTCTCTTAGGGACCATAAAGAAAAGATTACACTAATCACAGCCCGTACCCGATCATTTTTTCTTCCCACGCTCCGTGCACTTCACAACGGTATGCAGCATATAGAGGTGTCTATATAAAACGGAGAATTGCATCGAACCGTTCTGAGTCTTATAACCGAACTACAACAGGGTATCTTTCGCAATCTTCTTTTCGTTACACACTCAACTTTTTAGTTTTTGTAGATCTTTCACATCGATGTGGATGCGGAACTGCGGCTATCAATAACTCGTAGAAAAAGGATACCAACACCCGTAATTCTTTCTAAAAATTTTATTATTTAAGCAGCCAGTTTCGACGCTTCACTAGCGTCATTTTCAGACCCCTGTACATCAGAAACCAATAAGCATACAATACAGTGTAAGTCCGGTATACAACTGTCGATGATGTTATAAAGACAAATTTAAGTAAATAAAAAGTTGTTAAAATATATACAACATATGCATGAACCGATATATAAAGTTAAATGTGCAAAAGACCTATAATAACATAAAACATACAATCAAATACTGGTTGGCATTACCAAGACATTTGCACTGTAGGTCCTTTACTAATGTGCATAATGTTTTGTTTGCTTTAGATGGGTTTACGCAGTCTCCCTCCTCTTCCGTTTCTTTCCCCACACCGCCATTCTGTTCAGCTTCAGAGCTACATTTCCCTCATGTTTCAGTAAGTTTCATATAATGACACCTAATATAAGTGTTAGCATTTGATTATGCACATACCTATCATATTCTTCTTGACATAGTTTGATGTGTAGTCTTTCTTTTTCGATACAACGTTTGAAGTTCCGTTTTTCGACTCCTAACATGTGCCAATACTGTAATATTATGGACTATTCATTGTTAAGGACACACTTAGCACACATCTATTCACTTTTTACTGATATATTAAACATTCAACTTTAATGCTTACTCTTCACTTCGTCATTGTACACTCTCTCCCTCACACAGTGATTTTAGACTGGTGTGTTCTTTGTCAGGCCGGCTGGTCCCGGTGGATGTTCGAGTCCTCCCTCGGGCGTGGGTGTGCGTGTTTGTCCTTAGGATAATTTAGGCTAAGTAGTGTGTAAGTTTAGGGACTGATGACCTTAGCAGTTAAGTCCCATAAGTTTTCACACACATTTGAACATTTTTTTTTTTTAACTTTGTCAGGAAGACTCATATTTCAGCCAAAAAAGAGAGTGCATCGTCTTTGTTAGATTTCATTAGCAGAACACTGCAGGAAGTAATGCAAGAGTATATGGTATCTTTCACTCCGATGCAGTTTTCATCTACACTACATTAAGGTATGAAATGACTGATCAACCAAAATATGTTATGACGTCTTGTGAACTGTTTCAGCTGCCTTTGCTTCAGTTTGCAGGTTTCAGAGTAATTTTCGTAATATTTGAAACAAGCATGGTTGCAATTATTAATGCAATATCGAGGTTTTTGATTACATTTGAAAATAACGAGTCAGTGCTTCGAAACTAATTATGTAACCGTTTAAAAATTTCATTACACTGTGGCCTGACGACCGTTTGTGTCGTCAAATAAACAATTTAAATAAACTGATTGTGCTGTCGCGCCTGTACCTGTGCGTAGCTCCCAGGCTGTGACGTCAGTAGAGGCTGTATCATATCACAAAGGCCTAGATACAGCACGTCTCTCACGATTAA
This sequence comes from Schistocerca nitens, assembly GCF_023898315.1. Lineage (NCBI taxonomy): Eukaryota > Metazoa > Arthropoda > Insecta > Orthoptera > Acrididae > Schistocerca > Schistocerca nitens. Next base: position 528,415,743 of record NC_064620.1, read on the forward strand.
CCGGAAGGCTAAAATCTGCCACGATGCGAACAGGTGCAACCCCGATCCCTGTCTCCATCCTCTGGTTATAAACAACCGGTCGCCTGGTGCTATGCTCCAGGAGAGAGAGATAAGAGCGACTGCCGGCGGGTCCTGGAGCTCGTAGTTGCCTCCAGCAGCCGACCTCTGGCTTGAATAGCGCCAGGTGGGCTGGACGCAGGTCTGCAAGCCACGGCGAGGCACAATGCACTGTCGCCCCGTCCAGTTTGCATACAATACTGCGGCCGCACAATGCGGATGCGCTCCCTAATAGTATACCAGCCGCCATCGCAAATTTGGCACTCCACTCTCCCCCCTCCCCACCCCCCTCCGCCGATTCCACCTACTACACGTCAGCCTGTTCTCTGAGAGCCGCACAGTTCGCCAATTATATGGTGGGACACAGGTCGCATGCCGAACGTATTTCAGTCCAAGTACGCCCTCCCAGCAAATCACACGATATAGCAAACCGAGCAACTTAGAAAGGGAAGGAGTCATATCTCATCCCAAGCCAGGACCGCAGGCTAGCCTCGAATACACTTAAAAGTACTTCTCGCTTACAGCTTTAATTAAGAGACCAGTTCGAGCTCTGGAGAAACGTAGGAATACGCGAGGCAATACGAACACAGCAGCTTCTCTTAGAAACTTTATTTAAAATTGGCCAGGCGTGAGTTGGACTAGCGCATTGACGTTCCCGTACATAATTAATTATATACGTAGACACCTCATCCATTGCGCAAATCGAGAATCTCGATAATTTTTGCCTGTAACAGACATTGATACTGAAAAGCTATCGTCTCCACAGTTTCAAAGACTTTCGAGGATATTTTAACTTCAAGTTTGAAGTCTGATAAAACACAAAATAAATTCTTTTTCGTGTGATGTAATTACAAATTAACAATTCTCTGATTTTTTTCCTTACTTGTACTGTCAAATCTTGTTTCTTGCCAAATTTCATGATTATATGTCAACGGGAAGTACTCAAGAGGTTTTGATGAGTGAGTTTGTAATTATCAAAAAAGTAACTAAAATTGCAGTATCTTTTGGTTGTAATGACTTAGAATCTTTCATTTATTAAACCATTTTGATAAATGAGTTTGCGAGCTCAAAATATGTGATATAAATGGGGCCGTATCTTTTGACTGCATTGACACAGAAAATAACATTTATGATACCTCCTAGGGACAATAGATCTTAGTATTTGACATTAGTTTAAACTTCGTACGTTTACCCATTCTAGAGAAAAAGGGGTGTTAACAGACTGACAGAGAGCGAGACAGTCTGATAACAAATGACAAAAAAGTTTGTTTCATGTGATATAACTACAAAGTAACAATTTTAGGATTTTTTCCTTTGGTTGTACTATGAAACCTTGCTTCTTGCCAAATTCTAGGTCAACGGTAAGTGCCCTATACGTTTTGATGAGTGAGTTTGTATCAAAAAACACTATGTGATCAAACGTATCCGCACACCTGGCTGAAAATGACTTACAAGTACGTGGCGCCCTCCATCAGTAATGCTGGAATTCAGTATGCTGTTGGCCCACCCTTTAGCCTTGATGACAGCTTCCACTCTCGCAGGCATACGTTCAATCAAGTACTGGAAGGTTTCTTAGGGAATGGCAACCCATTCTTCAGGGAGTGCTGCACTGAGGAGAGGTATCAATGTCGGTCGGTGAGGCCTGGCACGAAGTCGGCTTTCCAAAACATTCCAAAGGTGTTCTATAGGATTCAGGTCAGGGCTCTGTGCAGGCCAGTCGATTAAAGGGATGTTATTGCCGTGTAACCACCCGCAACAGGCCGTGCATAATGAACACGTGCTCGATCGCGTTGAAAGATGCAATCGCCATCCCCGAATTGCTCTTCAACAGTGGGAAGCAATAAGGTGCTTAAAACATCAATGTAGGCCAGTGCTGTACTAGTGCCACGCAAAACAACAAAGGGTGCAGGCCCCCTCCATGAAGAACACGACCACACTATAACAGCACTGCCTCCGAATTTTACTGTTGGCACTACACACGCTCGCAGATGACGTTCACCGGGCATTCGCCATACCCACACCCTGCCAATGGATCGCCACATTGTGTACCATGATTCGTCACTCCACACAACGTTTTTCCACTGTTGAATCGTCCAATGTTTACGCTCCGAACACCAAGCGAGGAGTCGTTTGGCATTTACCGGCGTGATGTGTCGCTAATGAGCAGCCGCTCGACCATGAAATCCATGTTTTCTCATCTCCCGCCTAACTGTCATAGTACTTGCAGTGGATCCTGATGCAGTTTGGAATTCCTGTGTGATGGTCTGGATAGATGTCTGTCTATTACACATTACGACGCTTTTCAACTGTCGGCGGTCTCTGTCAGTCAACAGACGAGGTCGGCCCTGTACACTTTTGTGCTGTATGTGTCCCTTCACGTTTCCACACTTCAATTCACTTCGGAAACAGAGGACCTAGGTATGTTTAGGAGTGTGGAAATGTCGCGTACAGACGTATGGCACAAATGACACCCAATCACCTGACCACGTTCGAAGTCCGTGAGTTCCGCGGAGCGCCCCATTCTGCTCTCTCACGGTGTCTAATGACTACTAAGGTTGCTGATATAGAGCACAGGGCAGTAGGTGGCAGCACAATGCACCTAATATGAAAAACGTATGTTTCTGGGGGTGTTCTGATACTTTTGATCACATAGCGCATGTGACATAAATGACTGTACCTTTTGACTGCACTAATTGAGAAACTTTTAATTTTTTACACCACCAAGGGGCTGTAGTCTTTAGTATGCGACACAAATTGGAACTACAGACGGCTACCCGTTCTTGAGAGAAAGGTTTTTTAACAATCTGACATGTTACAAATACAACAAAGTGATCCGATAAGGTTCTGTTTTCACCGACTGAGCTACGGAACCGTAAAAAGGCTAACCTACTTTTATAGCATACGAAGGACGTTCCGAAGCTAAGTTTCTTTTTTGTTTTCGAATGAGAAAGTTGCGCACCAGGTGACAGAAACAAACGCCATATGAATCCAAACTCGTTGCTGGTTCAACGACGGAAAATGCGTAAGAGAACTTGCACCAGCAATGTACTCGAAATTAATTATCAGTTGCGAATGTGACAACCATCAGCTGTATAATGCAATGACGACAATGAAAATTTGTGCCGGATCAGGACTCGAACCCTGATTTCCCGCTTACCGCGAACGGTCGCTTTACCATTAGATTATCCGAGCACGACTCACGGCCAGGCCCAAACTTCCAAATGTTGTCAACCACGTGTCTACAACCTGTACTCGTACATCCACTATGTATGCTCCCGTGCAGGGGAGGCAATTTAATTTCGAAGTCGCTCGCCCGGTGTTGCCAAATAAATACGATATTGCAATGCCTGTATTATTCCAAATAATGGACATGCATGCCTCGTAATTTGGAATAACACGAGCGCTGCAATGTCGTATCGTAGCAATGTTCTCTGTCGTCACATATGCCACACATGCCTATACCGCTTTACAGAGCAAACAAGCCTCCGTCCTCCACGTTCCGTGACGAGGAGTGGCCGGCCACAACCTCGTCGACCGCTTGTGGTTTCACCGTCCTTCAAACCACTCCCTACTGATATTCTTGGCAGTAGCATGCGAACAGCCAACCGGCTTCGTCGGTTCCGAGTTGCTCGTTCCCAGGCACTGGGCCACAACTATCTGTCAAAGTAGCTTATGTAAGTGCATTTAACCATTCACGAGCCGAATCGTCGAGACAATTATTCTCCATTCGTCTGTGCTCCGCTTTTACAGGGCGTTACAGGTATAAGTGCAGAAAGTATTTCGGTATGCGCTTCGTTTCTTAACGTTTCATAGCGAGGTCTGCGAATGGAATCTCGCTGCTCCCATTGTCCTTTTTTTCACGTAATTCTAAGGAGAAGACATATGTATGGTACGGGACGGTACCGTATAATGGTCGAGAACAGTTTATGAATGTAAACCAAGTTTGCTTTGAAATAGACACACTGAAAAAACCATGCACATTTTAAAATTTGGCGCCGGCCGGGGTGGCCGAGCGGTTCTGGGCGCTACAGTCTGGAACCGCGCGACCGCTACGGTCGCAGGTTCGAATCCTGCCTCGGCCATGGATGTGTGTGATGTCCTTAGGTTAGTTAGGTTTAAGTAATTCTAAGTTCTAGGGGGCCGATGACCTCAGAAGTTAAGTCCCATAGTGCTCAGAGCCATTTTTTTTTTTTTTTGTAAAAATTTGGCGATCATTCCTAATGTTTTATGTCGCAAAACTTATTATTTTCCATGTTTCTATGGTCAATATTATCCCGATAATAGCAGTGATCCACTGGCCATTCGTTATACTTGTTACAAATGTAGATACAATAACATAAATAAAATGATAATAGTGATTTGACTGAAAGTTCTTGTATATCCTTTTTTTATTTTCAATTTTCTTCGGCAATTTCTTTGTCCTCTTTTCAGAATAACCATTACGAAAAGAGAAATACGTAGGAGTAAAAACAGAAAAATACCAATATCGAGATTCGATCCAACGACCTCGCGATTTTGAAATAAACCGCTTCCCCATTCGGCTGCGGGCTCCAGCCATATAAAATATATAAGGACCCGTAAAAATTTTCAAATTCGATTTTATCGGAAATGGTTGAGAGTTACGTCTTCCTGTTTACATACGCTGGAGTCCTAGTCGTCCACTGCTCATCCTGTCAATATGAAACAAATTGGTGAGGGTACGTTTGTATGGACCGGCTGTTGTGGCCGAGCGGTTCTAGGCGTTAAGTCTGGAACCGCGCGACCGCTACGGTCGCAGGTTCGAAACCTGCCTCGGGCTTGGCTGGGTGTGATGTCCTTAGGTTAGTTAGGTTTTAGTAGTTCTAAATTGCAGGGGACTGATGACCTCAGAAGTTAAGTCCCAAAGTGCTCAGAGCCATTTTGTTTGTATGGTCCCCCTGTACTCGCTCCTTATCGACCCTGCTGTTACTGCTTCTCTAGCGACTACACGGAACTCTCCGCTTCCTTGTATACTGGTGGGTTCGTCTTTGTTGACGTCATGAGACTGGGGTGTCCGGATAGTTGTGATCAGCTACTGTATACGTCTCCCTACAAGTGACTGGGGAAATCATTTCGGAGATGTGAGGTTCAAATGGCTCTGAGCACTATGGGACTTAACAGCTGTGGTCATCAGTCCCCTAGAACTTAGAACTACTTAAACCTAACTAACCTAAGGACATCACACACATTCATGCCCGAGGCAGGATTCGAACCTGCGACCGCAGCAGTCGCGCGGTTCAGGACTGCGCGCCTAGAACCGCTAGACCACCGCGGCCGGCAAGATGTGAGGAAAGCGAGAGCACCCACCATCTCCAGTAGCACCGTGGCAGATAGAACAGTGCGGTGTCGGAACGAGCCTTCGGACTGAGCACAGCTTTAAGACTCTGCAGTTACTCAGCGATCGTCAGCTGTTCGGCAAGTGCCCGCCCGTCACGGCTATAAATACTTCGGGCAGGTTTCTTGCCTACGGGCGTCAACGTGCCGCGCGCGCAGAACCTCCTGCCACCGTTCAGTATCACCGTGCACTCATCGCCGTCTTTGCCAGTGTCTGTAAGTCGTTGCCCCTCGTGCGCAGCCGAGGGCGCCAACGTACGTCTGCGCCAAAGTAATCGGTTCGAATTCCGGTAGTGGCAGACATTTTCATCATCAGTATTTGGCTAACAGAAGGTGGGTCGACGGTAGAATAGAGTTTTTGTCAACTGCACAAAACTGGCTGCTGTGCGTGCTTTCACTAAATTTTGTCCCATGGCAAATCTCTGTAAAAATGTTTTGTTTCAAGTATGGGATAATAACAGCAGCTGAGTAGTAGCGGAGGAGGAGTGGTGCCTTTTCCAAAGTAGCTGTGTTTCTCGCAACATACATATGTAAAATAATCTAGGAATAATTGCTGTGATCATCAGCGTAAGTGCCGGCAGTTGTTGCCGAGCGGTTCTAGGCTCTTCAGTCCGAAACCGCGCTGCTGCTACGGTCGCAGGTTCGAATCCTGCCTCAGGCATGGATGTGTGTCATGTCCTTAGGTTAGTTAGGTTTATGTAGCTCTAAGTCTAGGGGACTGATGACCTCAGATGTTAAGTCGTGCTCAGAGCCATTTGAACCATCAGCGTAACTGACTTTTGCATGAAGTGTCACTGGCATATAATTAGGGTCGACGAAACCTGGACCCTGTATACGAAGAAGTGCTACGGTATTGTACAGAAGGTAAATGAAAGGAGTAAGCAATGAGACGAACTGAAATGAGAAGACAATAATTACACTGAAGTCACCGCCATTTATGATGGTGCCCTAGACACCACAAAAGGCAGGACATTGTTCTTAACAGGGTATTTGATCACCACGGACAACAATGCACGTTGTCAACGTCCTCCTATGCTGGCCACAAGGCTGACCAGGAGTATTCTATGACAGGGCCGCGCGGGATTAGCCGAGCCTTTCTAGGGCGCTGCAGTCATAGACTGTGCGGCTGGTCCCGGCGGAGGTCGAGTCCTCCCTCGGGCATGGGTGTGTGTGTTTGTCCTTAGGATAATTTAGGTTAAGCAGTGTGTAAGCTTAGGGACTGATGACCTTAGGAGTTAAGTCCTATAACATTTTTTTTTCTGTGGCAGGACGTTTCATTCCTTCACTAGCGCGGTTAACAACTCTTGGATGGTCATTGGTGCATGTGGATTTTGCTGAAATACCTCCCTCAAACGCACCCCTCAAGTGCTCAGTGGGATTTAATTCGGAAGAATGGGCAGGCCACCACACAGGCATAACCATTCGCCCTAGCGCACCTCTGTTTTGGGCAGCAGCCTCCAGATGGGGCTCACAAACCAGACCTCTTCCTGCTTCGGCAGCACTTCCTCCAGCGTGTCGTATACGTCTGACGTTGTTGTTGTTGTGGTCTTCAGTCCTGAGACTGGTTTGATGCAGCTCTCCATGCTACTCTATCCTGTGCAAGCTTCTTCATCTCCCAGTACGTACTGCAGCCTACATCCTTCTGAATCTGCTTAGTGTATTCATCTCTTGGTCTCCCTCTACGATTTTTACCCTCCACGCTGCCCTCCGATACTAAATAGGTGATCCCTTGATGCCTCAGAACATGTCCTACCAACCGATCCCTTCTTCCAGTCAAGTTGTGCCACAAACTCCTCTTGTTCCCAATTCTATTCAATACCTCCTCATTAGTTATGTGATCTACCCATCTACATTTCGAAAGCTTCTATTCTCTTCTTGTCCAAACTGTTTATCATCCATGTTTCACTTCCATACATGGCTACACGCCATACAAATACTTTCAGAAACGACTTCCTGACGCTTAAATCTATACTCGATGTTAACAACTCTTCTATAGAAAAGCTTCCCTTGCCATTGCCAGTCTACTTTTTATATCCTCTCTGCTTCGACCATCATCAGTTATTTTGCTCCCCAAATAGCAAAACTCCTTTACTACTTTAAGTGTCTCATTTCCTAATCTAATTCCCTCAGCATCACCAGACTTAATTCGACTACATTCCATTATCCTCGTTTTGCTTTTGTTGATGTTCATCTTATATTCTTTCAAGATACTGCCCATTCCGTTCAGCTGCTCTTCCAAAGATAGTGTGGAAACCACCATAGCTCTGGCAACTGCGGACTACACTGCTTGCGCCTCGTACTGGTGGACAATGAAATTCTTCCACCGACAGGCACAAAACGTGACGCGCCGCAGTCACACATGAAGTTCCTAATTAGCAGTTAGACAGTTCAGTTCAGTGCCTGTAGCCTGGTCAGTACAGCACCGTGAAGATTGCCTTCTGACCTACCAGCTGCTATTTACAGATAACTAGGACCAGTAACTGAGAGTCTGCATAATTACATTATGTCATAGCGACAATATCATAGACTATACGAGGGGCGTTAGAAAAGTCCGTGCAAATTGCGAGAGATAGCACCACGTGCGCGTATCGAGGACATGTTTAGTTAGTAGCATCCTTGGGAAAGAACGCTCACCAAGTTTCAGCCATATTGGACTATTTTTTTGTGTTTGGAATTCGTGTGAATCAAGGAAGTCGAGTGATTGTCAAAAAATGGACGAAGAAGAATTTCCTGTGGTGATTAAACATTACTTTATGAAAGGCAAACCGCATCAGGAGACTAAAGAGAAGCTTGATAAACATTACGCTGACTCTGCACCTTTGATTAGAACAGTTTATAAGTGGTTTGAAAATTTTCGGAGTGGCCATATGAGCACAAGTGATGCTGAACGTTCTGGACGCCCTGTGGAGGTTACGACTCCAGAAATAATTGATAAAATGGACGAAGAAGAAACTTGGTGTGCGTTCTTTCCAAAGATGCTACTAACTAAACATGACCTCGATACGCGCAGGTGGTGCTACCTCTCGCAATTTGCACGGACTTTTCAAACGCCCCTCGTATAGTCTATGATATTGTCGCTATGGTGATGGGTGACAGAAGAGTTAAGGTACGTGAGATTGCTAATGCTGTGGGCATCTCAAATGAACGGGTATCCGCAACATACTTTCCGCGATTTCTCACGCTTGACTAAAATCGGTATCGTGTGAAGAGCTGCAAGCATGGTTTGCAGCTGTTCACGAAGAATCCGCAAGACTTTAAGCGTCGTTTCGTCACTGTGGATGAAACATGGATACATTACTATACCAAACAACAATCTAAACAATGGGTAGGGCGAATCTGCACCAAAAAAGGCGAAGACCAGTCCCTCGGCCGGAAAGGTTATGGCGACTGTGTTTTGGGATTCGCAAGGGATAATCCTCATCGGCTATGTCGAAAAGGGTAAAACTATTACAGGTGCATATTATTCATCGTTAATAGACCGTTTGAAAACCGAGCTGCAAGATAAATGCCAGCGACTGGACCACAAAAATGTCTTTTCCATCACGAAAATGCACTAGCACACACCTCAGCAGTTGTGGTCGCAAAATTAATGGAAACAGGATTCCAACTCGTTTCACATCCCCCCTATTCTCCAGATTTGGCTTCCTCGGACTACTGTGTATTCCCTAATTTGAAGAAATGGCTGGGGGGACAAAGATTTTATTCAAACGAGGAGGTGATTGCAGCAACTAATAGCTATTTTGCAGACTTGGACAATTCCTATTATTAGAAAGGGATCAACAAATTAGAACAGCGTTGGACGAAGTGTATAAGTTTAAAAGGAGACTATGTCGAAATATAGAAAAGGTTTACCCCAAACACGTAAGTAGTTTTTATTTTCGCGCGGACTTTTCAAACGCCCCTAGTATGAATGCGCAGTGTGTGTTCCATCAGACATGTCCGAAAGAACAGATACCACACATTCATACAACGGATTCGCCTCAATAGGCAATGAATCCATAACCTTAAGTACAGATGCACATTTAGCGACTGCTACGGTCGTAGGTTCGAATCCTGCCTCGGGCATGGATGTGTGTGATGTCCTTAGGTTAGTTAGGTTTAAGTAGTTCTAAGTTCTAGGGGACTGATGACCACAGATGTTAAGTCCCATAGTGCTCAGAGTCATTTGAACCATTTGAACAGATGCACATTTACGTTCGATCTCCAGTGAGAATATATAATTCAGTGAGAATATATAATTAGCAAGCACGGAGGATGTGGACGGAGAATGTGGATAGGTGGCGCTAGGTGAGTTTGAGTAGGCCGGGGGTGTACCGAGATAGTCCGCGCGACTGCCATAAACAATGTGTCCGGGTGGCGCAGTGGTTAACATAACTGCCTAGGTAGCAGGAAAACCCGGGTTCGAGTCTCGATCCAGCACATATTTTCACTTCTCGTCGCTGATTTCGCATAAAATTCTGATGCAACTGATATCTTTAGTTCCTTCCCTTTCCTTTCTTCCCCCTCCACCTTCAATTTAAATAGCAAATACGGGGTGTTCAACAAGTCTCTCCGCAGTGCCGTGTCATTGTTAGCCGCGAGTGCCGTATGCCGCAGTGAATATACCGAAATGAAACTCAGTGAAATACAAGTTATTAATTTATCGAATATTCATTTTTACTTACAAATTTTCACATGAAATGTTGAAAGTATCCCCCTGTTGTTGAATACACAATTCAATTCGTCTAATCATGTTTCCAAACACAAGCTGTAACATTTCTTCTGTAACAGAAGCAGTGAAAGTGGATATTGCAGTTTCAGATCATCGATGGATTTTGGACTGTTTTTATAAACAGTTGCTTTCGCTGCACCCCAGAAGAAAAAGTCAGATGGTATTAGGTTAGGAGATCGTGTAGGCCAAAGTCCCTGTGAAATTCTGCGATCACCAAAAACATCAGCATGCAGTGACACTGAAACGCAAGCTGTATGGACGGTTGCACCATCTTGTTGAAAATAACCGTTCAGTATTTCACTTAACACAAGTTCTTCTATGAATGGGTACAGAATATCACTGCAGTATCGTTGCAGGCGAACAATCATGCGGCACGCGCGGCTAAAAATCATAAGGCGCTGCGGAGAGTTTTTTTGAACACCCCGTATCATGGACCGTCAAGAAACAGCGAAGTTATTTACATTTCACTGTATTAGTTTTAGGACAAGAGCCACGCAGCAAACAGTATCAAAGTTAAGTAGCCTACAGTTTTGTAACATACTTTTAATGTAGGTTATTGGTGATTTGTTATTACATTTCTGTTATAATGCCATCCTATCAAACAAGCGTGCTATCGACTACTATTGCCTGATTACAGGATCATTTAGTAATCGCGAAAGCGTTACGGAGATGATAGATAAATTCCAGTGGAAGACTCTGCAGGAGAGACGCTCAGTAGCTCGGTACGGGCTTTTGTTGAAGTTTCGAGAACATACCCTCACCGAGGAGTCAAGCAGTATATTGCTCCCTCCTACGTATATCTCGCGAAGAGACCATCAGGATAAAATCAGAGAGATTAGAGCTCACACGGAGGCATACCGACAATCCTTCTTTCCACGAATAATTCGAGACTGGAATACAAGGGAGAACCGATAGAGGTACTCAAGGTACCCTCCGGCACACACCGTCAGGTAGCTTGCGGAGTATGGATGTAGATGCAGATGGATACTGTCGATATTGGGGCTGAATTAAAAAATGGCTCTGAGCACTATAGGACTCAACATCTGTGGTCATAAGTCCCCTAGAACTTAGAACTACTTAAACCTAACTAACCTAAGGGCATCACACACATCCATGCCCGAGGCAAGATTCGAACCCGCGACCGTAGCGGTCGCGTGGCTCCAGACTGAAGCGCCTAGAACCGCTCGGCCACATCGGCCGGCGAAATACAGACATTTAAAGGCAAATTGCACTGGCAGGGGAAGCTTGCTATGGGGACAACCGTATTCATTCGTCTGGTCTAAATCATCATCATTCACGGCATATTTTCAGTTTTTAAACATCATTATACGAAGACTGTCCTACGTAATTTTATCACGTAATATTCATACTAAAGTATTTCAAATAAATAGATGTCGCTGAACAGTAGCGAAAGTAGTAGAATTTAGTAAGTCCCGTTAACAGTACACAAAATATCCATCGCTAACATATTTTCAGGCTGTTCATTAAAAGAAACTGTTGTATATGGTAACAAAGACTACAGACAAATTAATATTCGTGTCCAATAATGAAAACCACAGGCTCCTCTCAAACTCGGTAGCAGTCAGTAAAAATCCGACATTTCGCTGTTCCGGTTCTGTGGCCGGTCGCAGCGGCAGTACTACAAGGGCAAGTTTTAATCAATCTGCTGCGATGAAAGCCAGAGTAATTACAGCGCCCAAGCAATTAATTAATCGCTGGCACCACATTCAGCGGCCGACCGATTCGTCTAGGAAACACGTGACCAACTTTGCCCATTATTTAGTCCTAGTTCGCCTTTTTCTGCTGGCTGCTCATAATCTACTACGAGCTGCAACCACAGAGAGAGAGAGAGAGAGAGAGAGAGAGAGAGAGAGAGGAGGGGGCGGGATGAGGGGGAGACAGAGAGATATAAAATGGCGCTAGGGTAAATTTGAACGCCCAGTAATAATTGTGGTACTGAAACAAAATTTATCATTCCGATTGCTGTTAACACAAACTATCCTCGAGTCTATTAAACTATACAGAGCCCCACTGTGTACCAACGAAAAGCGTCATTTCTGCAGTCTTTAAGCCGAGAAGTAATAATTATTTGTTTCAAAATGAGTTTTTAATATACCACGTTTTTAAATAGGGCTAAAAAAGGATAAAATAATTCATCCTAGCCCCTTACAGATTCTTAACCCCATACAGATAATCCTGAAAATTAGTGATTGCAGATTTTCAATAGTTATGAACATATTTTTAATATTCAAAATGAAAAACATGGGGTACATGCAACAGATAACAGTAAGGAGGTGAAATGTTTATGCATCAGTTAGCAAGTGGAGTAATAGTCAGGAGGCGAAATACTCATGGATCAGTTATATTTTCTTGTACCCCATGTTTTTCGTTTTAAATCTAACAAATTTTTCACAGCCATTAAAAATTCACAATCACATATTTTCAGGGCTATCTTTATTGGGTTAGGACTCCGTATGGCTCTAAGAGAAACTATTTCATAACTTTTTACTCAGATTTAAAAACTTGGTAGATTAAAAAATTATTTTCATTTCAATAACTATTTTCCGCTAATAGTCTTGAGTGTGTGAAATTTTTCACACGATTTCAAAGACTCTGTTGAGATTACAACAGAGACGTGTAGTAAATTTCAGGATTAGTTCAGATTTCCTTCGCCTGACCCAAGCAATATATTGCTACCTCTAATATCAAGCGTCTGTGAAGGCAAAAATTAGAGAGTTTCGAGGCTAACCAGTAGTTGTCTTCTTGGAGAATCACTTGCGACTGCAAAAGGAAAAAGGGCAAATCGCAGTGGTAAACAAAGTACTCTCCATCCGCCACACACCAGACAAGAAAGCGAGCTAACATTGAATTCCCAGCACGTGTGAGCTACGTTTAAAATCTCGAGTCCGTAATTTATCGGGAAGATAGTTCAAAATCAACTGCAATATTGGTACCCAACAGACCTGCAGATAAAGAAGTACTCAAATTAAACTGTGCTAAAAAATTGGATCACCTGAGCTAGGACCGATACCTGCCAAAATTGTCAGATCACCAGTGCACCATTGCGCTGTTGGCTGCGATGGTCACTTAGCTGCCTTAGTTGGATAACTTATTTCTTTATCTTGCGATGTCATTTTCCTTCATGAAACGATCTCGCTACGTTTAGAGGGTATCTTTTTTGTCTAGGCGACGTGGTTCGAGGCGCCATGTCACGGATTGCGCGGCCTCTCCCGCCGGAGGTTCGAGTCCTCCCTCGGGCATGGGTGCGTGTGTTGTCCTTAGCATAAGTTAGTTTAAGTAGTGTGTAAGTCTAGCGGCCGATAACCTCAGCAGTTTGGTCCCTCAGGAATTCACACACATTTGATTTTGTCTAGGTGAGTGCAACGGATGTATGTGCATCGTAACAAGCACAGAAAAACGTCGGTTAACCGAAATCGCGTCAACCTAAACCCAGGTTATCCGAAACACCTCCGAAAGTCACGGAAATAATTCGGGGCAGGAATGTACCAGAGACTGGACTGACGTTAGAGGGGAGAGTTATACGCCTGGTCTTGAGTTGTTTCCCCACCCACCGACTCACAAGTCTAAACAAAGCTGCACTGCCAAGAATAGTGCATTCGAGTGCTTGTTTCTTTCACTTGCGTGTGTATTTTTGTTCTATACTACAAACTTTTACGTACAGTATGCTGTATATTAATGTACTGTAATCCTAAAAATGTAATTTTAACTTTAATAAACAACGTAAGAGTAGCACAGAAGGAGATTTTTTAATTCGCTTGACCTTCAGAACTTTTGAAAAATATATTCTGTAATAACACTACAGAATACTGTACTACATAGTACATGTTCGTGGCTAAAACCGCAAAATTGTCATCCCAAACGGCTTTCCCCCTTTAGTTCGGTTAGACGGGGTTTTAATGTATTTCATTTCTATTGTTAATGCCGGGAGGACAAAACTCGATGGTCGCATTGGTGAGACACTGGACTCGAAGACTGAAGAGTGACGGTTCAGATGTGTGTCTGGTTTTCCGTGAATTTTCGTAATTTTCTGAAAGTGAATTCTTGGATGGTTCGACTAAACGGCATGACCGATTTTCTTCCCTGTCATTTGCAAGTCTGAGCTTGTGTTCCGCATGTAAACGACATCGTCCTCGACAGATCGCTAAACACTAATCTTCCCTCCGATGGTGGTAGAAAGTCACCAAGTACATCATTCGACTCTCCCATTTCACCTTGCTTTACCGCACTGCAGATACCTGCATTTGCATGTTGGTATTCCTGCTGCTATGGGTTTATTTATCGATTTTCATTTTTTATCTAAAGTTAACTGTTGCTATTTTAGTTCACATTTTGTCATTTGGTCGTTACCAGACAGCGAGTGGAGCATTAGACGCTAGAAAATGGACTGCCAAGTGGAGAAATCTAAACATTTCTGACATTTTCTTCTGTTTGAGTTCAATAGAAGCGTGACAGCAGTGGAGACAGCCAGAAACATTTGCACCGTGTATGGAGGTTAATTCCACTGGACAGAGCAAGACAAGGAAAGGATTTTATCGTTTTTAGGAGGATCGTTTCGACAAGTGACTCTCCACGTTCAGGAAGACCAGCGGGGTGTGATGAGGATCGTTTAAACGCGTTAATCCACAATTATTGACGTCAGTGTACTCGAGAAATGGCAAATATGATGAAACGTGATCATTCCAACATCGCGCGAAATTTGCATGCACTGGGGAAGATTGCTTTAAGCCAAAATCACAAAAATGAGCAGGTGCTTCTTCCTCGTCATCAGCTGGCTCCTGAGCAACCTCGACAATTCCTATCATTGTCGTTACTGGAGACACTTTCAACAACTGAGACGTCTTTCAGACACAGTCCTAGAACAACGATGAGAAAGACTGCGTGAAGTGATGTTACACCACGATAACGTCCGCCCACACTCCGTTAGATTGACAAAAAAACAGTATACTGGAACTGCGTTGAGAAGTCACTCCACACACACCTTATTCACCAGATATTCATCTTTTCCGCTCTCTGTCAAAAAATCTTCAAGGAACGTCCTTTCCGGATGAAAATGGTCTCCGAACATGGTACGACGAGTTCTTCGCCACAAAACCATGTGATTTGTCCAGTCGAGGAATCAGGAAGTTGGTCTGGTGTTAACAGACTGTTATAAATATCGAAGGTGAAAATATTATTGATGCTTAAAATCTCTTTAATGTGTATTCCTGCCGGCCGCTGTGGCCAAGCGGTTTTAGGCGCTTCAGCCCGGAACTGCGCTGCTGCTACGGTCGCAGGTTCGAATCCTGCCTCGGGCATGGATGTGTGTGATGTCTTTAGGTTAGTTAGGTTTAATTAGTTCTAAGTCTAGGGGACCGATGACCTCAGGAGTTAAGTCTCATAGTGCTCAGAGCCATTTGAACCATCTTTTGTGTGTCTCTTTTATCAAACTTATGGAGAAAGCCACGAACTTATTCAATAACCGAATACTTTCGTTTAGGGTGAACTGCCAGTTCCTTCACCAATCGTCAATCCTATTCAGGTCTTCCTGCATTTTGCTACAGTGTTCTGCCATCGCAACCATCCTATGGACAACAGAGTCTTCAGCGAATAACCTCATGGGGACTCCAACATTATGCAGTAGATCATTAATACAAACTGTTCTAGATTACGAGGGACGTTGGGAATAGATTTACAACTGCGTTGTTTTATAGTAAATATGGCTGGAACGACAAGCACGTCGTCTCGTAGGGCGGTGAACTAGAACATCCCGCAGACGCTAGATGTCAGTTGTAGAGGAAGCTGTGGACAAGATGGAAGCCGAGTGTCGTGGACCGCACGGTTTTTGTGGAAGGAGGGAGTCAAAACAACACATTTTCATAAACGTTTAATTGCAGTATTTGGGCAAGAAGCTGCACATACTACTGTTTACAACTGCATCGCTAGGTTCGCTAGTGGAAGGGAATGTGTACGCAAGGATTTGAGCACTGGTCGTCCGCCAACATCGCGCTCTCCGGGGAACACTGAGGTTGTATCACAATTGATTACCGCTGATAGGGGAGTAACCTTCGATGGACTGGAATGGCAGACAAGTCATAGCCGCGCAACCCTGCATTCGTAGACGATTTGTATATGACAAAGGTGTGTTCACATTGGGTTCCACAGGATCTGATACATGCTCAGAAGGACAGCAGAACTGAAGCCTGTCGTCGACAGTTGAAAATCAAGAATGAATATCCGGATTTTTTTCTGGGGAACTGTACGCTGGTGACGAATTATCGTACCACTACCACCACGTGAGAAGAAAGTCAAATCAATCCACTGGAAACATCCTGGGAGAATCTTCGTGCTGCTCCTTCTGCAGGTAAGGAAATGATCTCCGCCTTCTGGGGCACTTGTGACACAGTACTAATGGCGGCCTTCACAAGGCCCAACTGTCAACAGAAGTGTGTATTATGTGACACCCTGACGTACCTCCGACGCATGGTTCTGCAGCGGCGATAAGGAAAGTGCTTGAAAGAAGTGCTCTCTTTCTAGCACGACAATGAGTGGCCTCACACCAGCAATGGCACGAATGCAAAGTTGACATCACTGGGGTTTACTGCAGTGCCACACCCACCATATTCACCGGATCTCACTCCGTGTGAATATGCTTTACTCGATTACATCAAGACCGCGCTGCGAGGTTAACGGTTCGGCAACAACGAAGAACTGCGGGCATATGTCCACGAGTGGGTGCACAGCGCCCCCAGACAATGGTCCCGTGAAGCAATAATGAAGTTGCCACGAAAGTGGCAGCGGTGTATTGACGTCAGTGGCGACTACACGGCATGTTCAAAAAGTAAGTGTACTGTCACCATAATGGTTGCCGTTTACTGTTCTTTTGTGAATTGGCATCACTGAGTGGCAGAGGGGGATCCACTAATTAGATCGAGCATCTTAGGAAACCGGTAGTACGTAAATTCACGTTGAATCGTCCAGTTGCAAGAAAGAAAGAGATGGACGGAGGATATTAGTGTTCAACGTCCGGCCGACAGCGAGGTCATCAGAGAGGGAGCACAAGCTCGGATTAAGCGAGGATAGGGAAGGAAATTGGCCGTACCATTTCAGAGGAACCGTCCCGGTATTTGCCTGAAGCGATTTACGGAAATCGAGGAAAACATAAATCAGGATGGCCTGATGCGGGTTTGGACCGTCGTCCTCCCGAATACGAATTCAGTGTGCTAACAACCGCGTGAAAGATGTCCCTACGAAATCTCGCAAGTACTTGCAGAAGGAATAGCACCTAACGAAATTTGTTCACGCCGAACGGAGCAGTGTAAGACCTTCCATTCTGACTGATCAGTTAGTGCAAAAAGCAGAGAAAACTGATGGTGCAGACCGCCGATTGACAGTAAATGGAATTTCTGCGATGTTTCGATAACTCTTCAGAGATCTCTTACAGGAGACACTAATAGGAACGCTGGGATACAAGAAACTGTGCGCAAGACGGGTCCCGAAACAGCTGACAGAGCAACATAAGAAAAATCGGGTCAGCAGCGCCCGCGGGAATTGGAAAGTGAGCTCTATTGCGACTGGAGATGAAACACATGTAGCTCATTACACGTCTGAGACAAAAAGTCAACACCAGTGGCGTCACACCAATTCCGCATCCGCCAAGAAATTCAAAACCATTAGTCGGGAAATAATGGCCTCAGGAGTTTCGGTACCGTAAAAACATCATTTTGGTCGAATTTCTGCCTCAGGGGGAGACCATCCACCATCAACAATATTTTGAGACGCTAAAAAAACTCAAAAGGAGCGTTCGAAACAAAAGGAGGGGAATGCTGATGAGTGTGCTTGTTGCACAACGCCCCTCCTCAAACAGCCTTAACCACCAAGGCGCTCTCAGGCATATTGCATTCGGGTGTTCTGAACAACCACTCGTATTCCCCTGACTTGGGGCTTTCAGATTGTCATCTTTTCATCTCCTTGAAGGCACACATATGTGGAAGTAAATTCTCAGCAGACAAGCAGGTGCAGAAAGACGTTCTGAAGCGGGGGAAGCAGCTGGCGGGAGAGTTTTCCGAGGAGGGCATAAAAGAAGCTTGTGCCACAGCTCACCACATTCATGGAACAATAATCAACGAGCGCCAGAGTGAAATTGTCGGTCTACAGTGGAGTAAACGCTGAAACGCAAAATGTTGCAAGATTAAAATTGACTGCCAAACCGAGACTCAACCGCAGAACCTTTGCGTTTCAGGGGGAAGTGCTCTACCGACTGAGCTACCCAAGCACGATTCACAATTCCTCCTCACTGTTTTACTTCTGCCAGTACCTCCTCTCCTACCTTCAGAACTTCGCTTTTTGTGTGTGTGTCCACTGAAGCCCAAAGAAACTGGTCCAGGCAAGCGTATTCAAATAGAGAGATATATAACAGGGAGAATACGGCGCTGCGGTCGGCAACCCCTAAACAGGGTGAGTCACTAACTACTGCCACCTAGAATAACTCCGAAAGTATGATAGTAGCTGAAAAGTTTGGGGGACTAATGTTGCATGCGACAATGGGGGGCCATAATATGACGCTGGTTTCTTGTTGCTAGGTGGGCTCGCTTCAGAGTTTTTTTTAAATGGGATACTACAGTTTGGTACTTATTTTCTGATAGCGGATATCGGGACGAATCCAATGATGTTATCCTTGCCATATCAGTCTCCACCAAGAATTAACTGGTACGGATTGTATGCGTCGCATTGAATTCTGCCAACGGGGTCAACTTAAGATTCAGAGAGATGACACATTTATTAATTTGATCCACGGAAATGTTAATTTGCATAACAGGCATTACTGGGCAACTGAAAATCCAAGTTGGCTGCGGCAAGTTGCGCACCAAAAACCGTGGTCGGTGAATGTATGGTGGGGGATTCTGGAGGACAGAATTATAGTCCCCTATTTCATCGAAGGAAATCTTAATGGTAGGAAGTACATCACATTCCTGCAAGAAACATTAGGTCTGTTACTGGAATAAATACCTTTAGGAACAAGAAACAGAAGGTGGTATCAACACCATGGGTGTCCGGCACTTTTTTCGCCGATGGCTAGAAATGACTTGCAGAGGCAATTCCCAAATCGTTGGATTGGACGCGGAGGAGATGTGCCCTGACCAGCTTGTTCGCCGGACTTGACGCTTCTGGATTTTTTTCAAGTGCGGATTCGTAAAAGACATTGCTTACAAAGACGTTCCAATTACACCTGAAGATATGCGAGAGAGAATTGTCAGAGCACGTGCTTCGATAGGTGCCGATGTGATAAGCAATACCACTCAATCCATGACATGAAGATTGCAGCACTGTATTGATACCAATGGTCATCACTTCGAACACCTTCTGTAAATGGACGTACATGCAACCTTTTTGACCTTTGTTGACCGTCAAAGACCTTACTTTTACACATCATTGGATTCGTCTCGATAGCCGTTATCGGAAAATAAGTACCGAACTATAGCATCCCATTATAAAAAAAAAGTTGACCTTCATATCTCTGAAACGACCCCACCTAGCAACAAAAAACCAAAGTTATATCATAGCCCCCGTTGTCCCATGCAATTTTTGTCCCAGAAACTTTTCTGGCACAGATCGGTTACTGCTGCTACAACGGCAGGTTATCAAGATTTCAGTGAGTTTGAACGTGATGTTATAGTCGGCGCACGAGCGATGGGACAAGCACCTCCAAGGTAGCGATGAAGTGGGGATTTTCCCATACGACCATTTGACGAGTGTACCGTGAATATCAGGAATCAGGTAAGACAACAGATCTCCGACATCGCTGCAGCCGGAAACAGAGCCTACAAAACAGGACCAACGACCGACGGAAGAGAAACGTTCAACGCGACAGAAGTGCAACCCTTCCGCAAACTGCTGCAGATTTCAGTGCTGGGCCACCAAAAAGTGTCAGCGTGCGAACCAACGACCCAACGCTTTACGCCTCACCTGGGCCCCTCAACGCCGACATTGGGTGGTTGATGACTGGAAACAAGTTGCCTGGTCGGACGAGTCTCGTTTCAAACTGTATCGAGAGGATGGAGACAACCTCATGAATCGATGGACCCGACATGTCAACAAGGGACTGTTCAAACTGGTCGCGTCTAGATACGAGTCTGACAGGTGACACGTACGTAAGCACCCTGTCTGATCACCTGCATCCATTTATGTCCACTGTGCATTCCGCCGGACTTGGGAAATTTCAGCAGGACAACGCGACACCGCACACGTCCAGAATTGCTACAGAGTGACTCCAGGACCACTCTTCTGATTTTAAAAACTTCCGCTGGCCACCAAACTTCCCAGACATGAACATTATTGAGCATGTCTGGGGTGTCTTGCAACGTGTTGTTCGGAACAGACCTCCACCTCATCGTACTGTTACGGGTTTATGGACAGCCCTGCTGGATTCATGGTGTCAATTCCCTCCAGCACTACAGCACTATTTCAGACATTAGTCGAGTCCATGCCATATATATATAGTATGGCTTTCTGAGTATGCCTCGTAGATTGAGAGATTCCATGTATATTGCCTGATGTTCGGTCATAAATAAGGTACAAAAAACTCCTACAGTAAACCATTTCCGAACACTTCTCGTAAATCGATGTAACATTTGTGACGAAGTAAGTTTGTCGAGGTGGGCCTCACTCTCGGCCACCAAGGTTTAAAGCTTTTTCTCAGCTACATTAGGTTCATTGCGACAAACTTCCCATTCAGGAGACGGTCAAAAAGTAAGTGAGACGATTATATTTTAACTAAAGACCAGTCTTGATCACAACATTTATGTCTCAATAACATAGGTGACCGGTTTCGGTTATATTTATATAACCATCTTCAGACCCATGGCTTCCTTGGAGGATGGTAGGAGGAGCTCAACTGATCAGTTGACTTCGTAGCAGCTGTGGGGAGCTCCGCCTACCATCCTCCAAGGAAGCCATGGGTCTGAAGATGGTTATACAAATATAACCGAAACCGGTCACCTATGTTATTGAGACATAAGTGTTGTGATCAAGACTGAACTTCAGTTAAAATATAATAATCTATTGATCACTGGATTCCAAAAATGTTTACCAAAATTGTATAAGTGAGAAGAGTATGCGGAGTACAGTGGGTACCTGCTGCATCTTCTCGAAGTCGAGGCAGGGCCGCTGGATGTGCGAGGCGCGCGGCGTGTGGCGGTGCCTCTTGCGCGGCGAGGCGTCCGCGGCGGCGGCTGCGGCGGAGGCGGAGGAGGCGGAGGCGGCGGGGGCGAGGCCGCAGGCGGGCGCGGGGGCGGCGTCGGCGGAGGCCGCGTAGTGGAACAGCTTGGGCGGCGGCGACAGCGAGCGGCCCGGCTTGTGCGCGTCCAGCGGCGGCCACGTGCGGAAGCGCACCGGCGTCGACATGGCCGCCAGCAGGCCCTGCACCTCGTCGTCCGACGACGAGCTCGACCCGCCGCCGCCGCCCGACGAGCAGTCCGTCGCCAGCAGCACGTGCGGCGCCGCCTGGTGCGTCACCTGCAACAGCGCTGTCGTTACGCACTGTCCTGGATCGAGTCTGCTCCTCACGCTGACCACGAATGGGGGTCTGGATCGCCAGCCAGTACGGGTGTCAAGTGGGTTCAATGGTTCAGTGGTCTAACTGCTAAACAGCTGATCCGAAAGTGTGGGGTTCGATCCATCATGTGTTAAGATATTTATTTGTCATCAGTTGTTTCACCACTGCCTAAGCCGACCGGGGTGGCCGAGCGGTTCTAGGCACTACAGTCTGGAATCGCGCGACCGCTACGGTCGCAGGTTCGAATCCTGCCTCGGGCATTTATGTGTGTGATGTCATTAGGTTAGTTAGGTTTAAGTAGTTGTAAGTTCTCGGGGACTGATGACCTCAGAAGTTAAGTCCCATAGTGCTCAGAGCCATTTGAACCACTGCCTAGCTTTCTTAATGTGAAAAGCGCAGAGTTATACTGTGTTTCGAAAACTGTACGACACGTTAAGTCAGTCCGAAGGTAAGAGCCTAGGCCCCCTGGGCTTTTCCAGTGCTGCCCCACATGGCGTGGGCACCGCTGAGGGGTCCGTCAACTCGCTCACAAGCATGCGTACCTACAAGGGGCTGTCAAATGAAAACCAAACACCCGCCACAACGGGGCCATGGAATGGTTTCATTCAAAAGTAATGACCAAACCCGTTAAGGAGGGTAGGACATCAAACAGGCCGACTTGGAGCATGAGAGGTACCACAGGATATTTTAATTTCCAGTGCCTATACTTTTACAAATAAATTCATAAAACTTTGTCAGAATGACCAGGAAGGATTCAGGATTCACAGTCACAGCAGTAGAAGTTCAAAAACATGACAAAACCATTTTTTTTACATGTGAAATTTCATCATTTTTTTCACTTACTATTGGCTGCATTTGTTGCTATAGGTACATTTTTCTTCATAAGTAACAGAGATTCTTTGATGAATTTTGCACAGCATACAAACCATACTTGCAGGTGTATGAAACTCTAGAATTTTCCAAATCTGTTAAAAACTATGGAAAAATAGAGATAATTAACTACAAAATTTGATTTTTTTCTAAACATAAAGCATAAAACGTAACAGCTCATTCATTTTTTCATAAATTAAATAGATTCTAGAGTTTCAGGCACCTGTAAGTATGGTTTGATGCTGTGCAAAATTTATCGAACAGTCTCTCTCTCTTACTTATGAAGAAAAGTGTACCCATAGCAACAAATGCAGCCAATAGTAAGTGACAAAATGATGAAATTTCACATGTAAAAAAATTTATTTTGTTATGTTTTTGAACTTCCGCTGCTATGAGTGTTAATCCTGATTCCTTCCTGGTCATACTGACAAAGTTTTATGAATTTATTTGTAAAAGTATAGGCACTGGAAATTAAAATGTCCTGTGGTGCTTCTCCTGCTCCAAGTCGGCCCGTTTCTGAAAGCAGGTTGGATTTATTCAGGATTGCAATAAACCATATTATTACCGTGTTTTATCGACACAGTTTCGGTTCAGTGCCACGGACTTAGGTCATTATAGTAAGAGGGCCTCTATGTCGGCACGGTACCACTCTACTGGTCGCCGTCGGAGCCAAAGTCTCGCTGCATCAATAAATAATCTCCCAACCATCCACGCACTGCTTCCAGCGAAGTGCAGTCCGCCCCCGTTAGCTGAGTGGTTCGCGCTGCGGAATACCACGCCAAGGGGCCCGGGTTCGATTTCCGGCTGGGGCAGGAGATTTTCTTCGCCCAGGGACTGGGTGTTGTGTTGTTCTCATTCTCATTTCATCCGCATCTCGGACGCGCAAGTCGCCCAAAGTGGCGTCGAATGGAATAAGAACTTGCCCTCGGCAGCCGAACTTCTCTGAATGGGGGATTCCCGGTCCACAATGCCGTACGCTCATTTCATTTTTAGCGGAGTGCATCCTTCACTGGGCCAAACAAATGGTAGTCTGAAGGTGCGAGATCCGGGCTTTAGGATGGATGAGGAGGATCAGTCGAATGAAGTTTTATGAGCTCCTCTGGGGTACGCAGACTCGTGTGAGGCCTTGTGTTGGAGACGGAGAAGTTCGTTTGGTGTCCGTTTTTTTTTTTTTTTTAACACGCTGCAGTCGTGGCTACAGTTTACTGAGGGTAGCACAATAAACTTCTGAGTTCCTCTTTGCACCATGAGGGAGAACATCAAACAGAATAGCACCTTCATAGTACGAAAGGCCATCGCCATGATTTTACCTCCTGAGGATGCGGTTTTGAACTTTTTCTCCAGAGGAGAGGTGATGTGGCGCCACACCATGGACTGCTGTTTTGTTTCTGTTTCGAGTTGATGAACTCATGTTTCATCGGCTGCGCAAATGATCGACAAAAACATCGTCACAATCAGCCTCGTGGCGCACTAGCATTTTCGTACAGATGGTCCTTCGTTGCCCTTTATGGTCTGCTGTTAGACGGCATAGAACCCAGCGGGCATAGAATTTTAAGTAACCCAACTGTTGGACGAGTGTGTTAGCATAACCAACAGAGACTTCTAGTAGAGCAGCAATGTGTTTGTTGTAACTCGATCACCCCGAATCAAAGTGTCCGCACGTTCCAACAATGCAGCAGTCGCGCGAGAAATCGGACAGATTTGCGAGACCATGTTGCGATGACTAGAAATCTACTCTGTGGCAATCAGCATGAGTTTCAAAAAAGACGATCGTGTGAAACCCAGCTCGCGCTATTCGTCCACGAGACTCAGAGGACCATAGACACGGGTTCCCAGGTAGATGCCGTGTTTCTTAACTTCCACAAGGCGTTCGATACAGTTCTCCACAGTCGTTTAATGAGCAAAGTAAGAGCATATGGACTATCAGACCAATTGTGTGATTGGATTGAAGAGTTCCTAGATAACAGAACGCAGCATGCCATTCTCAATGGAGAGAAGTCTTCCGAAGTAAGAGTGATTTCAGGTGTGCCGCAGAGGAGTGTCGTACCGTCGCTATTCACAATATACATAAATGACCTTGTGGATAACATCGGAAGTTCACTGAGGCTTTATGCGGATGATGCTGTGGTATATCGAGAGGTTGTAACAATGGAAAATTGTACTGAAATGCGGGAAGATCTACAAAGAATTGACGCATAGTGCAGGGAATGGCAACTGAATCTCAATGTGGACAAGCGTAATGTGCTACGAATACATAGAAAGAAAGATCCTTAACATTTAGCTGCAATATAGCAGGTCAGCAACGGGAAGCAGTTAATTCCATACATTATCTGGGAGTAGGCATTAGGAGTGATTTAAAATGGAATGACCACATAAAATTAATCGTCGGCAAAGCAGATGCCAGACTGGGATTCATTGGAAGAATCCTAAGGAAATGCAGTCCGAAAACAAAGGAAGTAGGTTACAGTACACTTATTCACCCACTCCTTGAATACTGCTCACTGGTGTGGGATTTGTACCAGATAAGGTTTATAGAAGAGATAGAGAAGATCCACCGGAGAGCAGCGCGCTTCGTTACAGGATCATTTAGTAATCGCGAAAGCGCTACGGAGATGATAGATAAACTCCAGTGGAAGACTCTGCAGGAGAGACGCTCAGTAGCTCGCTACGGGCTTTTGTTAAAGTTTCGAGAACATACCTTCACCGAGGATTCAAGCAGTATATTGCTCCCTCCTACGTATATCTCTCGAAGAGACCATGAGGATAAACTCAGAGAGATTAGAGCCCACACAGAGGCATACCGACAATCTTTCTTTCCACGAACAAAACGAGACTGGAATAGAAGGGAGAACCGATAGAGGTAGTCAAGGTACCCTCCGCCACACACCGTCAGGCGGCTTGCGGAGTATGGATGTAGATGTAGAGATGTAGATGACAGACTACTCGCCCAACAACTCACTGTGCTTTTGTTCACTGCCAGGTTCCCATACACATTTGGAAGCGCCTATGAACGTGCGCGATTCTCTGGATTTCCGCCAAAAGAAACTCAGTGATAGCCCTCTGCTTGCAACGTGCTTTCGTTACGAAGGCCATTTTTATAGCTACATATAGCGCGGCCACCAATCGGAACTTCATGTAACTACAGGGGCTGAACAGGAATATTATACGATGTCCCACAACGGATTTCGCATTTTTTTTCAATCGATATTGGCCGAGCAAAAGAAGTTTTGCATTACTTATTAAAGACCCCTCATAATACACTTAAGGCGTTCCCCATTTGGTACAGTGCCCTAGCCCTCTTTCGCGTGTCTGCAGATACTTCTAACCTACAAGCTTACGCACAGTGTAAATGAACACTACCGGCAAACTTCCGGAAGTGGCTGTGTATTGGGAAAGTGGGTACTGTTCTGTAAAGTACTTTGATACACTTAATAAGTTTGCAGGGAACCTTTCCTTAAAACAACCGCCCCGCCTAGTTTAGTGTAGATTTTCTGCATTAACAAATAAACGATTTTTGTGTACTGCCTGATGGCACTTTTTCATTCGCCGCTGAAGGTTAGATTCTCGTTAACATGTTCCCTGGTTTTCGTTACCTTATTATAGGACAAAGAAACGCGTTACCCACTAGAGTACTGAGAAGATCTCGCACTTGAATCCACCATGTCCATGCTTGCTACAAAAGTCGCAATCGCTAAGCGCGCGCTAAACCTGCCAGCAATACTGGTTCAAAAATGGCTCTGAGCACTATGGGACTTAACATCTGTGGTCATCAGTCCCCTAGACTTAGAACTACTTAAACCTAACTAACCTAAGGACATCACACACATCCATGCCCGAGGCAGGATTCGAACCTGCGACTGCAGCTGTCGCGCGGTTCCAGGCTGAAGCGCCTAGAACCGATCGGCCACAACGGCCCACCAATACTGGTGATTGTGTGATATTTGCTAACACTTCTTCAGATAACAGTGATTCATATTTTAAAGATATGAACAAAGGGGGGGACAAATCTATATTGCCGGCCGCGGTGGTCTCGCGGTTCTAGGCGCGCAGTCCGGAACCGTGCGACCGCTACGGTCGCAGGTTCGAATCCTGCCTCGGGCATGGATGTGTGTGATGTCCTTAGGTTAGTTAGGTTTAAGTAGTTCTAAGTTCTAGGGGACTGATGACCACAGCAGTTGAGTCCCATAGTGCTCAGAGCCATTTGAACAAATATATATTGTGTAGATTCGCATATACGAAAATCTTTGCATTTTGGCTGTTTTTCACACACTGACCAGTCTCAATTAACAACTGTCCACAGTTATCAGTGCGACAGGGATCAGTAAAAGGTCACAATTTCACATTTATCTGCTGCTCAGTCTTTATTTGTAATTCGTTGTATGGCTGGTGCCGATAACGTGATAAGAAGAATAGTCGATTAATTATTGTTGGATAGCTATGAGAACCCATCAGTCAGAACCCATCCATCATTATACAACAGTCGTAAGTTGTCCGACATGCCAACATCCTGTAATAAAAACTCATACTATGGTCCCCAGCAAGCAGTGACATTTAAGAGGTAGAGTTTGGTGATAGTCAATGCTGCAAGAAGCACTTCGGCAGCACAACGTGTGTTTTAAACTCCTGACGTAATACGTTGGGTCGTTACTCATTCGCACTGAAGATAAACGAATGTCTCCGAGAGTTATCGCCTCGACGGTTCTTTAATAACTTAATTCATTACGTGTGCACAAAATGGGTGACAGCATACACACTCAGCGCTGACGTTATCTTTTCTTCGGGTGATACGAGTACAATGGACAATGAACGGCTTATCCACACTCTGAGACAAGCTAAGCTTAGGCGTCGGCAGTAAAAACTGGGGGTCCACTCGTACATCCTCTACGCTGCTGTGAAAGTAACTGCCGTCATACATCTGTGGTTACCATCAACATTGCCTAAAATATGAGATGGTAGCGTCATTTTATTTTCCGTAATCGTTAGGCTGACGGAGCAGCTATTTAAATCACAATAGACTGAAAGGAACTTTGAAGATTATTCAAGAGCATTAATTTAAGAATTAAAATAAATGGGTTGCTCCTCAGCACAACAATATGCAGCGGGAAACAGAAGTTCGCGCTCTAGAAGTACAAAGGCCGTTCAGTTAATAATGCAACACTTCCTTTTTCTGGAAGTAGGTTGGTTTTAGTCAAGGTTCCAATACACCAAACTATTCCCCACTCTTTTGCCTACAAAAGCCTAATGTTCAACGTGATCTCTGTTCAGTGCAAAAGCCTTGCTCTAATTAATTGGGAGGGCCTGTACGAGGTGCGCTTGAAAAGTCCGTGCAAAAATAAAAACTACTTACGTGTTTGGGGTAAAACGTTATTACTTTTCGACATAGTCTCTCACCTTTTAGACTTCTACACTTCGTCCAACGCTCTTCTAATCTGTTGATCCCTTCTGAATAATAGGAATTGTCCAAGTTTGCAAAATAGCTATGGGTTGCTGCAATCACCTCCTCGTTTGAATAAAATCTTTGTCCCACCAGCCATTTCTTCAAATTAGGGAACAAATAGTAGTCCAAGGGAGCCAAGTCTGGAGAAGAGGGGGGATGTGAAACGAGTTGGACTCCTATTTCCATGCGACCATAACTGCTGAGGTGTGCTGGTGCATTGTCGTGATGGAAAAGGACGTTTTTGCGGTCCAATTGCCGGCGTTTATCTTCCAGCTCGGTTTTCAGACGGTGCAATAACCGTGAATAATATGCACCTTTCCCAGATAGACGATGAGGGAGAACCGATAGAGGTACTCAAGGTACCCTCCGCCACACACCGTCAGGTGGCTTGCGGAGTATGGATGTAGATAGTGGGTTGGACAACCGGCATTTGAAGCTGACTGCTGAACGAGTCTACTGCCGCCAACATAAATTGCGCGTAAGGACTAAGAAATAAGACACGAGAAATTGGAACATACGGAGGGGTACAGATAACAGTTTTCCCTCGCTCTCTTTGCTAGTGGAACAGGAGGGGAAATGACAAGTACTGGTACACGGCACCCTCCGCCACGCACCGTACGGTGGCTTGCGGAATATCTAATGTTAGTCTTGTGATGTTATCTGCCTTCTTAATCGTTATGCAGTAATCGCTGTGGATATTTCGAAAAACATTGGCAAATACTTAATACTAACAAAGAAATTGAGGTGAAAATAGTTTTTATTATTCTACTTTGAAACGCGTATTTTTCCTTAAAGCGTTTACCAAGCTGCGACATTGTCGCGAATAAAACAGTGACCCTTATATACAGTAAGTTTCCTTTAATTTACGTCTATGGTCACATACTTTTTGTTAACAGATTGCCGGTTTCGGTCTATAATGACCACTATGGCTGCAGTACATTAGGACTTTGTTTTTATAAAAACAGATCTGATGATAGCCATTGTAGGCCGAAACCGGTAATCTGCTAACAAAAATTTTGTGACCATAGCCGAAAATTAAAGGAAACTTAAAGCGTTTAATCTTTAATCTTTTTCTCTTATCGAGCAGGGTTCAAATCCTAGTCCGATCATCCAGATTTAAGTTTTCCGTAGTTTATTTATTTATTTATTGTTCCGTGGGACCACATTAAGGAGAAGTCTCCATGGTCATGGAACGAGTCAATACATGAAATTATAACACGATTGTAGAAACAGATAAAATGAAATATAAGAAACATATTCAGTTGTAGATTGTAGAAACAGATAAAATGAAATATAAGAAACATATTCAGGCGACAAGTCGTTAGTTTAAATAAAGAAAATCAAGAATGTAACACTGGAATTTGCTTAATTTTTTAGCTCTTCCAGGAGCTCCTAGACAGAATAGAAGGAGTGAGCCATGAGGAAACTCTTCAGTTTAGACTTAAAAGTGTTTGGGCTACTGCTAAGATTTTTTAGTTCTTGTGGCAGCTTATTGAAAATGGATGCAGCAGAATACTGCACTCCTTTCTGCACAAGAGTCAAGGAAGTAAATTCCACATGCAGATTTGATTTCTGCCTAATATGAATTGAGTGAAAGCTGCTACCCTTGGGAATAAGCTAATATTGCTAACAACAAACGACATTAAAGAAAATATATACTGTGAGGGCAATGTCAAAATTCCCAGACTATTGAATAGGGGTCGACAAGAGGTTTTCGAACTTACACCACACATAGCTCGAACAGCCCATTTTTGAGCCAAAAATACCCTTTTTGAATCAGAAGAATTACCCCAAAAAATAATACCATATGACATAAGCGTATGAAAATATGCTAAGTAGACTACTTTTCGTGTTGAAATGTCACTTATTACAGATACTGTTCTAATGGTAAATAAAGCGGCATTTAGTTTCTGATCAAGATCCTGAACATGGGCTTTCCACAACAGCTTACTATCTATCCGAACGCCTAGGAACTTGAACTGTACCGTCTCGCTTATAATATGCCCATTCTGTCTGATTAAAATATCAGTTCTTGTTGAATTGTGAGTTAGAAACTGTAAAAACTGAGTCTTACTGTGATTTAGCATCAAATTATTTTCGACAAGCCACGAACTCATTTCATGAACTACATTATTTGATAATGTTTCAATATTACACACAAGATCCTTCACTACCAAGCTGGTGTCATCAGCAAACAGAAATATTTTTGAATCACCTGTAATACTAGAAGGCATATCATTTATATAAATAAGAAACAGCAGTGGCCCCAGCACCGACCCTTGGGGAACGCCCCATTTAACAGTGCCCCATTGGGACTTAACATCACTACCACTCTCAGTACTGCGGAAAATTACCTTCTGCTTTCTGTTCTTAAAGTAGGAGGCGAACCAATTGTAAGCTACTCCCCTTACTCCATAATGGTCCAACTTCTGCAGTAATATTTTGTGGTCAACACAGTCAAAAGCCTTCGTTAAATCAAAGGAAACACCTAACGTTCGCAACCTTTTATTTAATCCGTCCAAAACCTCACAGAGAAAAGAGACTATAGCATTTTCAGTTTTTAAGCCATTTCTAAAACGAAACTGTACATTGGACAGCAAATTATGTGAATTTAAATGCTCCAGTAACCTTGTATATTCAATCCTCTCGATAACTTCAGCAAACACCGATGGCATAGAAATAGGTCTATAATTGTCAACATTACCCCTGTCTCCCTTTTTATAAAGTGGCTTCACTACCGTGTACTTTAATCGGTCGGGAAACCGACCACTCCTAAAGGAAAGTTACAGATATGGCTAAGTACTGGGCTAACATACATGGAACAATACTTCAGTATTCTGCTAGATACCCCGTCATGTCCATGAGAGTTCTTGGTCTTTAGTGATTGAGTTAATAATTAAGTCTCCCTCTTGTCAGTATCATGGAGGAGCATTTCAGGTAACAGTCTCGGAACAATTTTTTCTACGAGCGCTATATGATTCCCTGTTGGGACTAGGTTTCTATTTAGTTCACCTTCTATATTCAGAAAGTGATTATTAAATACTGTACATATATGCGACTTATCAGTAACACGGACATTCCCACTACGCACTGATTCTATATCCTCGAACTGTCTCTGCAGACCAGCCACTTCCTTTACGACTGACCATATGGTTTTAATTCCATCCTGAGACTTAGCTATTCTATCTGCATACCACATACTTTTTGTCTTGCTAATAACTTTTTTAAGCACCTTACAATACTGTTTGTAATGGGCTGCTGCATTTAGATTGTGACTGTTTCTAACGTTTTGATATAATTGCCACTTTGTTCTACAAGATATTCTTATACCTTTAGTCAGCCACCCAGGCTGCCTGTTTGTGCTAGTACCCTGTTTTGAACGTTCTAACGGAAAGCAACTTTCAAAGAGCACGAGAAAAGTCTTGAGGAAAGCATTATATTTATCGTCTACTGTATCAGCACTATAAACATCTTGCCACTCTTGTTCCTTGATAAGGTTTACAAAAGTCTCTACAGCAACTGGATCAGCTTTCCTTAAAAAGTTGGTAACTATATTTAACATGTGTTGCAGCGCAAAAATCTTTTAGACTTAAAAAATTTGTGCATCATGATCTGAAAGGCCATTCACCTTTTTGCTAACAGAATGCCCTTCTAGTAATGAGGAATGAACAAAAATATTGTCTATGGTTGTTCTACTGTTCCCTTGCACTCTCGTTGGAAAGAATACGGTTTGCATAAGATTATATGAATTAAGGAGGTCTACCAGCATCCTTTTCCTTGCACAATCACTTATACAATTAATATTGAAGTCACCACGTACAACTAACTTTTTGTACCCTAAACCTCTTGAATCGAATGCCAGAAAGACTCCTTTTAAAAGGACAAAGCCGATTTCCTTCTTCAATCCTTTCTTTCTTCTTCTGCTGTCTTACCAAGCACTACAATTCTCCAAGTTTTCACGTCGATTTTCAATATTTCTTTGTCTTTTTTGAGATATGATCCTTTCCTCAATATAGAAAAAAACTTCCTAAAATTGGCAAATGAATGAAACATCCTGAATCATATACTTCAGTTCGAGCATTCTAAGCATAAAATCCATTCAGTGCACAAAGTGAGCAGTGGTGTCACGCTGCATCCAATGAAGATTTGTTTGAGCATCCGTTTACTATGCTATCGAATTACCATTTCCTATATGCTGACATTTTGTTACAGAGTTTCTTTTTTTTTTTTTTGCGCCATAAATCGCGCAGTGAGAAGTCTCCCTATGTTCCTGATCATACCCAAATAACATACGACACTGACTTGGGACTCAAAGAGTCAAGACATTTAAAACCAAAACTCTGTCCGAACAAAGCTCGGAAGGCCCTACGGCACCGACCGACCGCCGCGTCATCCTCAGCCGAAAGGCGTCTCTAGATGCGGATATGGAGGAGCATGTGGTCAGCACACCGCTCTCCCGGCCGTTGCCCTTTTTCGTGACCGGAGCCACTATTCCTCAATCAAGTAGATCCCCAGCTGGTCTCAAAAGGACTGAGTATACCCCACTTGCCATCAGCGCTCGGAAGACCTGGACGGTCGCCCGTCTGATATCTAACCAACCCCGATAGCGTTTAAACTGAGTGATCTGACGGGTACTTGTGTTACTACTGCGACAAGGCTCTAAAAACTTAAAATCTCGGTACACTACAAGCCCATACAAACAACAAGAAAAATAACATCAATGGCTCTGAGCACTATGGGACTTAACATCTATGGTCATCAGTCCCCTAGAACTTAGAACTACTTAAACCTAACTAACCTAAGGACATCACACAACACCCAGCCATCACCAGGCAGAGAAAATCCATGACCCCGCCGGGAATCGAACCCGGGAACCCGGGCGTGGGAAGCGAGAACGCTACCGCACGACCACGAGATGCGGGCAAAAAAAATAACATCAAATTCATGTTCAGTAATAACCTCTATGACGATGTAAAATCAGTTGTCACTGATGCTGTGTCTAGACTTGCTAACCATTTAAATACCTAGGTCACGCAGACTGCAAACCTCTCACTGACTGTAAACAACGAGAAAACTCAGTTACATTGACAGAGTTATTGGAACGGCTACATCACTCGCTGAAGTACTAATCAACTCATATCCGGAAATGAGACACTTGCCATACAGTGGATTCAAGGGGGAGGGGAGGTAAAATGACCTGAAAAACAAACAGAACATGTATTTAATGCGAGGAAGAGAACAAGCCAGTGTCTCAGCATTTGCCGATACAATTTTTATCCACCATACTTCCCGTGATGCCTCAAGATATGTCTCATTATTTGTCATTCTTTTGGCCAAGTCACCCAACTGATGCAGTATCTCTCTATTAGCTACTTGACACACCCATCGAATCTTCGGTAACACGACATTTCAAGAGCTGCTATTCTCCTTTGCTGTGTACGATTTCCCGTCGACGTTTCACTTACACGTAATGCTACGTTCCATACAAATACTTTCAGAAACGACTTTCAACACTTTATATTCGGTGTTAACACGTATCTTTTCCAGAAAAGTATTTCTTACTATTGCCTGTCAGTATCTGATATATTCTTTATTTTTGACATCATCTGTTATTTTGTCGCCCAAATACGAAACTTCATCTACTGGTGACACTGCCTCACCATCGTCTGATTTAATCCTATTACACTCCACTAACCTTGTTTTACTATTGGTGATGTTCTGGTGAACCCTTTCCGAAACACTATCCATTTCGCTAAACTGATCTCTCAAGCCTTTTGTCGTCTCTGATAGAATTACAGTATTGAAATTTTTATATCTTCTCCTTGAACTTAAATTCCATTTCCTTAGTGTACGTTATTGCAGATAGCCTTTCGCTCCGTGTGTTTTATCCATGACAACGTCTTTGTTAAGATCTACATGTTTTCAGCTCACCAGCATTGTCCTTTCCCATACTCACATATATTCAGCTTGTAGATGAGGCATTTTCTAACTGATTCATGGAACTACGGTGTATTCATGATCAGTAATGTTCGAATACTCAAGGTGGACCACTGTAATCCCGGATATCTTGAAAGCGGTTCTAGGTGTCGAAACGAAGACTCCGAAAAATTATAGCACAGAAATTGATAAACAATTTTCTATATTAGTGACACTTTGCTGAATCACTACAGTTCTTTTTATAAACTGGAACTATACTTTTTTAACGGTATTCGAAACCGCTCGGAAAGAGCGTTTCAGTCATGTAACGATTGTTAACGTTTCTACTGAAATTACTTCTCAAGTAGCTGACCCTTCTCGTTCTCCTCCTCCTTCTACTTCTTCTTCTTTTTCACTTCAAGGTTTAGTCATTTGCACCTGATCAGTCTCACTTTTCACTGCCACCTAGTTCCGGTTTTCGTACGTCTCTTCTTCCTCTTCGCTGGTACATCATACCTGAAATGGGATTCTCTCTACACTGTTTCTTTGTAGGTGATCTCTTCATAATGTTTTATTTTCTTCAATAGTTTTATTAATGTTGTAAATATCTAGTTTATTCCTAATGTACTCATTTCTTGTATAATCTTCCCCGGTAACACCTAACTTTCCTGAAAAATCTCATTTCCGCTGCTTTTTGTTTCGTTTTATCACCATCTGGCCCACATGCTTACCTGTTTTTCATGCGTGTTAAAGATACTTGTAGTTGTTCTACTGTGACTGAATCAACAGTACAGTTACACAGTGTGATCTCTTTCTCCTTCAGTTTTGAATGTTCTATTTGCCACATATTTTTTATAAAAATCTTTCCACTAATCTTTGCTAATTATATTTAGTTCTGCAATATCTGTATGCTATATTTAAGTATTTCATTAGTTTATAGGTAAAAGTTTGACTTTCATGTATATCCTGTTCTACTTTTGTTATAAAATGATACATTGACTCTTGGTGTGCTAGCCCCGTTTTTATGTTTGGTTTGATTCAATTTTCACTTATACTCCTCTTCAGTTTCTCTTGTTTTATTCTGCAGGCATGTTTTTTAGGCTCTTTTTCGTCAACTGCCTTTGTGATATCTACATTCCAAACCCTTAATCCTTCGTTTTTCCTTAACTTCTTACTTTTTTCCAATCATACGCCGCTCTTTCTCCAACCACCTTAAAGTGGTTGAGAAGTTCGTGTGTCTCGATGGCCCACTGGCGGGATCTACGCTCCTGGAAGGCGGTCACCCACACCAGATTGATCAGCAGGCGAGAGAGCAAATAAAGAATTGTTCCCCAATGGGAGTTCCCTTCGTGGGAGTACGTGGGCGAAAACCATCGGTGTCCAAGCAATGTCTGACCTTCCTTCCACTTACTTGGGTCAGACATCTGCTTCTTTCCTATTGGCCTCTCTCAGAAAGCCCTTGCTTTTTCGACCTTGACGTAGTTCGTTGCACTTCATTTTCATTCTCTAGTGAAGAGGATGTCAACGGTTCAGATGTCGGAAGAGATGCAGCTAACTAATTTTCTAAATATGTCAAGTCATGGGGCAATAGCTAGAATCTGTAAAAATCTATTATCCAAGAATGATTGGCAGGACAAGCTACGAAAAGTTGCGAAACGAGGCAGCGTGCATTTCTATATACCCTCAAGCCAGTATGCCATATGTTGCAACAGAAGCTAGAGTCGGCCAAACGTCCTTCGACTACTGAACCAAAGTGTCGTTCACTGCAAATCAGCCTTCCCCAGCAGTTACGTGAAGGTCATTTCCAGCTATGTACTTTGTTTACCAAATTGTTTCTAACAGACGACAGGTCTTCCTAAGAGACGATACTGTTTACTGTTGACGCAAAATTGACAAACTACAGACGTGTAAATCTACGCAGCAGGCATTACTGGCCAGTATAAAATCCTCTCTGGAAATGTTTAGTGATGTTAAAGAGTTCAGCGGAGAGAAGAGAGAGTTTTGTCCCGTGCTTTGTATTTAGAAAATTACCTACCTATTATTGTGAGAATTTCCCTGCAAACTTTAATGAATTCGATTCATTGAATGCCTCTTTCCAAAAGGTTTCGAATGACTTTAAAAAGGTGCATCGTTCGAATAGAGCAAAAAATCATAGTTTCATCTGTATCTGTATACATAAAAAATGTAAGCAGTACAGCTCATCGCGGCCCGCTTGAAGCTGTGACACAAAAAAGTTATGGAGAGGGTCGGCTTATGTTAGCAAAATGATGTGGAATAGAATACTGAAAACATTTATCTTGTTTCTGTATTATTGTTTGGAATGTATGTTGTTGTAACAATCTGTAGCGTAGTCCGCGGTCTAAGTTGGAGTGGGGGGTGGTAGTTTGAGTTGCAGAAATCCACAACTGTCATATCACGGGAATCACCATAATTCCTGTTATAGCGTATCTTTTCGGCATATATGACTGCCGTTTTCTTGACGGCATGAGTCCAAGTAGACGAGTGATGCCGGTAGGTTCAGTTTTTTATTTTCCAAACTATCATTTGCCGGAAAATTCCTTTCCATATCTGGGAGCATGTATGAAATGTTTGGGGTGCCCTCGCATATAATGCATTCTTTGTAGAGATCAGATGATACTCACTGGCGACAGAAACCTGTCATTCCTCTGGTTGGATACAGTACGGCAGGACTTCCTGTCCTGCGACGTCCTCATCATCTCAGAGTGGCACTTGCTCCCAACGTCCTCCATTATTTGTAGGACATACCCCAATCTCTGCCTTTCCCTGCAGTTTTTATCCTGTACGGCTCCCTCAGATACCATGAGACTTACTCCCTGATTTATTACACATGAGCCGGCCGTGGTAGCCGTGCGGTTCTAGGCGCTCCACTCCGGAGCCGCGCTGCTGCTACGGTCGCAGGTTCGAATCCTGCCTCGGGCATGGGTGTGTGTGATGTCCTCAGGTTAGTTAGGTTTAAGTAGTTCTAAGTTCTAGGGGACTGATGACCACAGCAGTTGAGTCCCATAGTGCTCAGAGCCATTTGTTACACGTGCCCTATCATCCTCTTCCTTATTCTTGTCAGCGTTTTCCAAATATTTCTTCCCTCGACGATTCGACGCAGAATCTCATCATTTCTTACCATTTAACCTAATTCTCATCATCTTTCTATAGCATTACAATCTCCTCTTCCCTGGTTTACCCGCAGTTGTCGATTCATTTCGGTACAATGTTGTGCTGTGCTCCAGGCGTATGTTGTAAACTTCATTCTGAAGTTCCGCCCAATGTTTGTTAACAGTAGGTCTCTTTTGGCCAAGTATGGTTTTTACGTCTTTCGTGAGTGAGCCGGTGGGTTTCCGGGGCGAGGCGATATCGATTCTTACTTCTATCTTTGATCGTTGTCTCTGTGCCTTGTTCTCTTTACGTCTTTGAGGCAGGCGATTTATGGTGGCGCGCGTGCGTAAGTCGAGGAGAGTGGTCCGCGCATGAGCCGAGTCAGTCTGTGACGTGACGTGCTTTCGATGTTGTGTTAGCGACACCATGTCACGTGGCATGGCCGTATGCCGTGAGGACCAGCTGAGTTGGAGCAACAAAGAAGAATGGGCCGCTGCCGGAAAGTATTAAAGTTGTATTGACACGGCTGGCCAGTGGCGACCAAGGTTTGCTAATACCTCGAGAGCTATGTGGATGGATGGCGTATGAATTTCGCATGAAGAAAAAATTAATCGCCAAGCTTTCGTGGTGGGTTCCTCCTCCTATATATAGTGAATATTATTGTTTACTTAAAGACTGTTGACTGTTGCAGTTGCTCGTGCTAGTGGGCAGCAAAACTGCAGTGGTGGCGAGGCGAGTTATGTTCTGGAACGGCCATGAAATTATGTTACTAAAGTGGCTAGAAATAGCGCCTCGCATTTGTAAGTTTGGATTTGGTGCTTAGTGGCACGCTGAAAAGTGGTTCAAATGGCTCTGAGCACTATGAGACATCTGAGGTCATCAGTCCCCTAGAACTTAGAACTACTTAAACCTAACTAACCTAAGGACATCACACACATCCATGCCCGAAGCAGGATTCGAACCTGCGACCGTAGCGGTCGCGCGGTTCCAGACTGAAGCGCCTAGAACCGCTCGGCCACACGGGCCGGCAGCACGCTGAAGGTAGCTGGTTCACTTGAACGTCATTTCTTAATTTAGTTATAGATTTAGAATTTTCTGGTTTTACGAATTAGTGGTAGTTGTTGTTTCTTAATAATTTCTTGTGGGTATGGGTTGTCACGTTAGATACTTAGTACCTAGATTTTTTTTGGATCAAAGGAAATTAAGCTCCTTAATTCTGTTCATGGGTTAACTTGTAGTTTGTTTATATATTTAGGTATAGCTTTTCTATATCTATATATTTGTGTAACTTGTATATACTACAGTGTGTCTGCCGCTCATGTTTTCCTGTTTTCAGAAACGTCTATAGTGGTCGACGCGAGCAAACCTCGGCCTGCGAGCTTGCAGTGTGACTGAAATCTCAGGATTTGAACTCAGGGCCGTCCGGACCCCGTTAACGCGCGATTTCACTATTCCATTCAACGAGAGGCTTGTTTTAGGCAGAAGATTTTCTACTGCCCAAAGTTGAGTATAAGTTCACCCTTTGGATCGTGTGTTTGTGAAATAGCCGGCCGCGGTGGTCGTGAGGTTCTAGGCGCTTCAGTCCGGAACCGCGTGACTGCTACGGTTGCAGGTTCGAATCCTGTCTCGGGCATGGGTGTGTGTGCTGTGCTTAGGTTAGTTAGGTTTAAGTAGTTCTAAGTTCTAGGGAACTGATGACCTAAGATGTTAAGTCCCATAGTGCTCAGAGCCATTTTTTTGTTTGTGAAATCGTAATAGATTAACGTTTGCTCGCGTCCATCACATGTTCATCAAATTGACTTTTTGCCTTAAGCTTGCATAAATGTAAAACTGAGTGATAATAAAAAGAAGTGGCTCTGAGCACTACGGGGCTTAACATATGTGGTCATCAGTCCCCTAGAACTTAGAACTACTTAAACCTAACTAACCTAAGGACATCACACACATCCATACCCGAGGGAGAATTCGAACCTGCGACCGTAGCAGTCGCGAATAAAAAGAAGTCAGTAAATTTATGAACATAAACAAACACAAAGGGCAAATTGTACCCTGGTTGTGCCTAACCCTAAGTTGCATATTTAAAGTAAATTAAGATTTAGTCATATTGCAGTATGGCTGTGGCAAGACTGAAACACCTCCTGTTTGCAAGTTAATTTAAGTTACTGCTTCCATTACATCGAAAAATTTCATTCCTGTATAACATTTTTAAATTACTATATATTCTAAGCTGTTTCTGTGCTCTACAATTCTTTATACTCATTTTTGTGCATTTTTAAATACTAATTGTGGATAGGGCTGTAATATTATTGGGATTTCCGTAGTATGAAAGCTGTGAGTACCCTTGGAAAGGCATTCACCTATCTGTATATTAAATGATCAACTTATGAGATGAGACCTATTCTTTGAAAGACATTTGTTTTATATAATTTACGTAACTGTAAAGATGCGCATCTAGCGCGGACGCTAATACATGGATTGCGCAGTGAAAGAAACATTTTAACAGAAGCTGAACTGAACGTTCTGCTTCGATCTCAATAAAAGATGACAGTAAAGACTTTTGTAGATCTTCAGATTTTATCGTACTTCTGCTTGTAATGTGAAAGCGTAAAGAAGGTCGTCTTTAAGCCATAAAAGTGAGCGGTCTTGCCAGCGTGCAGACAACATTATTAATTAATAAAATTCGAGTAATTTATGTTCGATACTGTAAACCGGCAAGTTATTGTTATGAAGGTGTTGAACGGCGCAAGAATTGTCTCGAAGGAAGGAGAAAAGTAATGACTGTAATTTGTGATAAAAACGTGAACCAAGAAACTAGTACAGGACAGGCTGAAATCTGATCGCACCATACAGTTAGAAAATTACTTATGTAAGTTATACTGTTTATAAAGAAGCTCTAATTGCTTGTGAGAATTATTAGAGTATATTTAGTGTTTACCAGATTTCTTATTCTATTCTTTTCCTTTATTTTGTTTTTTTACCTCCATGTCATATTATTTGTGTAAATGTCAAACAGCCTTTACTACAGCAGAGAACACTACGGCAGCCTGGTCGTAGACAGAAGGCCGCTCCTTGTCTTCTATACAACTCATAGCTGCCCCATTTATTAATGATTTCATTTGCAAATGCAATTTTTTTTATTGTTCATTGTTAAAGGTCCCTTAGGTATTATAAATTTCATACTGATTACGTAAACAAATCCGGGTTGTTCTTTTCCAGATAATAGAAGCCTTTGCGTAATCAAAAACTAGCCTGCTTCTGACAACGATCAGGAGCCGACCAGAAGACGGACGTCTTCGACCGCTTTCGTGTTTCCTGTGGCAAAGCTGTGCCAAACTGGGAACACGACATTCTAGTATGAAACACAATATATATATATATATATATATATATATATATATATATATATATATAAGATTAAAATAGAAAAAAAAATTCAAATATATTTACCTTATTTGTTTTTTCATATTAGAGGGCCTAGATATGCAAATGTTGTTAATTTATTATTACCGCTGATGAATTAATGTTTACGTGTAATCCATAAAAAAGTATTGCAACTACAAACCGGTTTTATTACTGGTACACAAGGTTAAAGTGTGCAATCGCCACACCAGTGAGACCACAAAGAAGTGAGCAGGATATGAGATGAAGGAGTGGAATAGAGAAACTCATGAACGTTTCGAGGAGCACAGTAACGACTTCACCTCAGCTGGGAGCGCTGTCAGAAGCAGCAGGTAGTGGACAACACTGTGCACCCACCTGGGACCACTTGCGCTTCTCGGGCACGGTGACGCTGCCGCTGCGCACCGTGACGAGCAGGGCGCCCGCGCCGGAGGCGGGCCTCGCGCCGCTCCCGCTGCCGCCCCCGCCGCCGCCGCCACCACCCCCGCCGGGCAGGCGGCAGCCCGAGGACGCGGCCTCCGGCGGCGAGTCGCTGCTGGCGGGCGCCACGGCGGCGGGGCAGCTGTTGATCACCTCCAGCTCCTCCTCCGAGCTGTGGTGGTCGTGGTCGTGGTCATAGTTGTGGTCGCTGTCGCTGGGCAGCGCCGAGTCCAGGAAGTACGGGCTGCAGGCGGTCAGCGCCGCGACGCCCGCGCTCGGGCCCGCAGACGCCGACGTCGACGCCACCGACGGCGCCAGGCTGGGGAACGGACTCACCGCAGAGCCGCTCGACCGCTCCGCCTCGCTCTCCATAGCTGCAACACCAGAGACGGCGCCGTCAGACGGGGCTCTGGCCAGACATTGCGAGGTGTACGGGGGTGACAGCTACTGAACTGTATGAAATACGCTACTGGCCATTAAAATTGCTACACCAAGAAGAAATGCAGACGATAAACGGGTATTTATTGGACAAATATATTATACTAGAACTGACATGTGACTACATTTTCACGCAATTTCGGTGCATAGATCCTGAGAAATCAGTACCCGGAACAACCACCTCTGGCCGTAATAACGGCCTTGATACGACTGGGCATTGAGTCAAACACCGCTTGGATAGCGTTTACAGGTACCGCTGCCCATGCAGCTTCAACACGATACCACAGTTCATCAACAGTAGTGACTGGCGTATTGTGACGAGCCAGTTGCTCGGCCACCATTGACCAGACGTTTTCAGTTGGTTACAGATCTGGAGAATGCGCTGGCCAGGGCAGCAGTCGAACATTTTCTGTATCCAGAAAGGCCCGTACAGGACCTGCAACATGCGGTCGTGCATTATCGTGCTGAAATGTAGGGTTTCGCAGGGATCGAATGAAGGGTAGAGCCACGGGTCTTAACACATCTGAAATTTAACGTCCACTGTTCAAAGTGCCGTCAAGAAGAGGTATCCGAGACGTGTAACCAATGGCACCCTATACCATCACGCCGGGTGATACGCCAGTATGGCGATGACGAATACACGCTTCCAATGTGCGTTCAAAGCGATGTCGCCAAACACGGATGCGACCATCATGATTCTGTAAACAGAACCTGGATTCATCCGAAATAATGACGTTTCGCCATTCGTGCACCCAGGTTCGTCGTTGAGTACACCATCGCAGGCGCTCCTGTCTGCGATGCAGCGTCAAGGGTAACCGCAGCCATGGTTTCCGAGCAGATAGTCCATGCTGCTGCAAACGTCGTCGAACTGTTCGTGCAGATGGTTGTTGTCTTGCAAACGTCCCCATCTGTTGACTCAGGAATCGAGACGTGGCTGCACGATCCGTTACAGCCATGCGGATAAGATGCCTGTCATCTCGACTGCTAGTGATACGAGGCCGTTGGGATCCAGCACGGCGTTCCGTATTACCCTCCTGAACCCACCGATTCCATATTCTGCTAACAGTCATTGGATCTCGACCGACGCGAACAGTTATGTCGCGATACGATAAACCGCAATCGCGATAGGCTACAATCCGACCTTTATCAAAGTCGGAAACGTGATGGTACGCATTTCTCCTCCTTACACGAGGCGTCACAACAACGTTTCACCAGGCAACGCCGGTCAACTGTTCTTTGTGTATGAGAAATCGGTTGGA
Organism: Schistocerca nitens; assembly: GCF_023898315.1. Classification (NCBI taxonomy): domain Eukaryota; kingdom Metazoa; phylum Arthropoda; class Insecta; order Orthoptera; family Acrididae; genus Schistocerca; species Schistocerca nitens. The sequence continues at coordinate 528,458,264 of NC_064620.1, forward strand.
AACTTTTGTCATGTCAGCATGTTGTAGGTGTCGCCACCGGCGCGAACCTAGTGTGAATGCTCTGAAAAGCTAATCATTTGCATATCACAGCATCTTCTTTCTGTCGGTTAAATTTCGCGTCTGTAGCACGTCATCTTCGTGGTGTAGCAAATTTAATGGCCAATAGTGTAAAATCGTCATAACTGCTAAACCGTTTGCCTTAGGACGTTCGAACTGCACGGGTGCCGTGGGACATGACGGGTATTAGTATGGTATGTGCAGTTTGGTTTCGCGATGAAGCCCACTTTCATTTGGATGGGTTCGTCAATACGCAAAACTGGCGCATTTAGGGGACTCAGAATCCGATTTTCGATCAACGGGTGACTGTGTGGTGTGCAGTGTCCAGTCACGGAAAAATCGGTGTCGTGTTCCATGATAGCACGGTGACTACCTAACGGTACGTCAAGGGTTCTGGAAGATAAATTCATCACTATTATCCAAAGTGACGCTGATTTCGACAAGATGTGGTTCGTGCAAGTCGGAGCCCGATCCCATCGAAGCAGGAGATTGACCTGGAGGAGCCCTTTGGGAGCCGTATTCTGGCTCCGGCGTACGCAGAGGCCACTGGCCTGGTTCTCAGCTGGCCGCCATATTCTCCGGATCTGAAAACATGCGACTTCTCTTTGTGTGACTATATTATAGACAAGGTGTACAGCAATAACCCCAAAACCATTGCTGAGCTGCAAACTGCCATTCAGGAGGTCATTGACAGCATCAATGAGATGTTTAAAGCTTTCCCGGCGTACTGATTGTTCCATAAAAACACGGGCCAAGCTTTCACCGTGGAGGGCGCGACGCGCAGCGCACGGAGTTTTATCAACGCACACGCTGAGCAGCGCATGCGCAATGTCACCTCAGTATGGCTTTAAATAGCACAGCTCAGCGCGTACTCGCCAGCACTACTACAGTGGTACTCAACTGAAGATGGCCAGACGACTATGCGCCGAAATATCGTGGCAGGACGTTACTGACATCCGCCAGTTCTCCCGTGTTTTTATGGAACGACAGCATCGATGTTCCGACACTACAGAGTCTCATGCAGAATTTCGCTATTAGTCTGCGCCACAGCCGACCGCTGTGGCCGAGCGGTTCTAGAAGCTTCAGTGCGGAACCGCGCTGCTGCTACGGTCGCAGGTTCGAATCATGCCTCGCGCATGGATGTGTGTGATGTCCTTAGGTTAGTTAGGTTTAAGTAGTTCTAAGTTCTAGGGGACTGATGACCTCAGATGTTAAGTCGCATAGTGCTCAAACCCATTTGAACCATTTTGTTAGGGTAGGTTGTCAAGACGAAACATAGCGGAAAGCTGTCCAAGCGGTTGTTTCTGACGCACGGCAATGGACGGGCTGAGACTCCCCAGGACTGGCAGACATTTCGAGAACAACAACGGGGTAATTTTCGGGTGGGAAGTTTCTTGAACAGCCAAACTGCAGTCTTCTACAGCCGAGGTCTTTGCCGCGTTGTCTATCTTTGGGAAAAATGTGTCGCACTGAAGGGTTGGTATGCAGGTAAGGCTTTAAGAACCTCCCTAACAGATGTGATACGCTGAGCGCGCCGGCTTCGCGTGCCTGCTATACCACACATACAGCGAGTTAGTAGACGTCTCTATGGCCACGTCTCATTGCTACACAGAGGAACGTTGTTTTCGCCTTCAGCCGTTAGTGCTACGCAGTTGGAAACTAGCAATAGCGCCGCTAACTGTCACGGATCTTCTTGCCGCGACACCATTGTAGCATCAAGTTCCATGGTTGGAGATTGATTTTTTCGAGGTGCCTCTTGTAATCCAAACCCCAGACGATAGTTAGAGGACAAAGCGTCCCAACTTCAATGTAGCGCCTAGAACCGCTCGGCCACCTCGGCCGGCCCTAGGACTATACCTCGCCTGTAAAATAACATGAAGACACCACCCCCAACTAAGCATCCAACAAAAAGTCAATAACAGATTAAAACTACTAACCAGTCGAACATGGGTACTGCAACCCTTCACTGTCCTTCAGACCTACACAAAGTCTTGATTCGTAGCATCCTCCGCTATGCCATTGTAGCCTGGTATTTGGTCCACAGTTGTGTCGCTCTCTCGTAACCGTTGAACGCCACAATCCCCCCCCCCCTTTCCTTCGTACAGCTTTGTCCTTTATCAAACCATCACTCTCCCCTCCACCTCCACAATTACTGAACATCTCCAGATACCCTACACAACCCTTAATCTCAAATAACCCCACTTTTTCCTGTCTACTTTCCAATCGTAATAACGTATCGCATCTATACAAACACATCGATTCAGCACTAAATCCACAGATTCTCCAGATAATTTCCATACGTAATTTTAATACTATCACAATTAAATCAGTCTCCTCAGCATTAGGGCTTCGCTTCCTATTCTCCCCTAGTGTTTCCTCCGTATGACCACGGTCTGACCTAAATGCTAGTTACACCTATCCAAAATCCCATGCGTGCCAACCATTAAACTCCGACATTAGCATAGTCCCAAATACCAACTGTCCTCCTCCATAAATAACTCGAACAGAACACCACCAAATATTCTCTCGCAAACTACCCTTCTCGGTACAGAGTTTTCTGGTTTTAGAGGAGTCACGTTCTCGTCAGTATTTTCAGTACTTAATTAAAATTACCAGAGCAAATTATATATTTCAATTTGACTAGTGATTAGCGTTTCGGTTATGTAACAATTATTAATAGACCAATTTCTGAAATAGATAATAAAAAGAAAAGTGAATAATACGATATTGGCAGCAAGGAATCGTAACACAAAAACCTCAGTAAAAGCGTGCAGTGTTTTATCATGTCTACATCAGGAGTCAGTCCGTCTAGCCGCAGTGTAAATACCATTTGGTATCCGTTACCGATTACTGACTGTCTCGAAGTTATCTGTTGTTATAGATACTCCGATACTGAACATCAAAGTAGTTTCCATCGAGGAAGCTTGTGCACCTCCAAAAGAAGGTAATCACATAAGTTAGTAAAGCAAATGCAGAAATAAGGAGGATAATGTTTGCGAACTACTTCGCTTAGTCGACGAAAGAGGAAATCACAAAAATTTTCAAAAAAAAGAAAAGAAAACAAGAAAGCAGTTCAACAATATGACTCACTTAGGAATGAAAGCAATAGCAATAGCTGCTGAGAAAATGAGAAGAAATCTGAAGGAAAATGATCGCCGGAATAATTCATGAAAGTCAAAATAAATTACGGAAAATTCAAAAGCAACGGCGAAAACATTAAGACTGCAAAACAACTGTGCTGTTAAATGCGAAGTAGAGAGCAGACAGGCCGCGCGGGATTAGCCGAGCGGTGTAAGGCGCTGCAGTCATGGACTGTGTGGCTGGTGCCGGCGGAGGTTCGAGTTCTCCCTCGGGCATGGGTGTGTGTGTTTGTCCTTAGGATAATTTAGGTTAAGTAGTGTGTAAGCTTAGGGACTGATGACCTTAGCAGTTAAGTCCCATACGATTTCACACACACACACACACACGCACAGCAGACAGGTGGAAAGACTACACTGAATATCTCTGCCAAACGCAGAAATCGTCTCCTAAGCGACGTAAGAAAACGGATGTCCATTCTGTGGACACAGGGGATCCAGAATCAGATTTTGACAAAGTTTTCAAAGACTTGCGACAAGCCAAGGCTGAAGAGCTCAGAAACATTCTTTGGGAATTTCTAAAATCATTCAGGAAAGTGGCAACCAAGTTAGTGTGTAGGATCTACGTGACTGTAGACATCAGGCTTCCAGTGTAACATCAGCCGAACAATACGTAAGACAGCAAATGTAGGTAAATGCGAGAACTGTAAAAGAATGGGACGGAATCAGACAGTGGACTTTTCAGAAAAACTACAGCTTTTTGCCTGTCTGAAGTAACTCAGAACAGCAACAAAGCAAACAATCATCAGGATGCCACCACTCGCTAATTCCCCTGTGCTCGGGAGCGGGAATACACTTGTCACGCAACTGCAACGTATCTTGTGTGAACAATCGTAACAGGCAAATAAAGACGTTGCATAACACAATAAGTCTCGCGAAGGCATCAGTCACAGCAGCTGCATAGCACCAGTAGCCAGCTGACATTCCTAAACCTCGTATTGCTCAACAGCTGGAGCGATAAACAAGATACTGAAGAACCGATTTCCTCTGTTCCACGTCATTCAGAAGCGGTTGCCTTATGCAGCAAACGTTTGTGTTTGCAGTAGTTTATGTGTCTACCAAAAGAAAAAATCAGGCAAAATAACAAATGAATACCTATAAACATTTCATCCTGACAATACCTGAAACTAAGTTGGCCATACGCCAGGGATAACACGTGTCTGTGTGTGCGTGTGTATGTGTGCGTGAGTGTGCGTATATGTGTGTGCGTGTTTGTGTGCACGCGCACTGTATACCAACAGGGAGCTTCTGGTACCAAAAGGCATTTTTCTCATAGTTTCTCGCTTACCTTTGTATAATTTGTTTTAGGTGGTACCCCGTGCCTTATATTTTGTTGTGACGTTCTTCTCATTACGTCAGATCTGTATCTAAAACTAGATCCACACTCTTCAAGCCACTGTGCATGGCAGATGACACTTTCCATTGTACCAGTTATTGGGGCTTCTTGCTTTTCCCCTCAAGTAGGGAGCTCAGGACGAATGACTGATTGAACATGTCCGTGGTCACTGTAATTAGTCTACCCTTGCTTTCACGATATCTATGGGAATGACATGTAGTAGTTATAGTGCATTACTACATTCATCTCTTAAAGCTGATCTTGAATCTTTGTAAATAGGCTTTCACGGGATGATATAAGTCTGCCTTCAAGCATCTCTCAGTTCAGTTTCTTCAGGATCTCCGTGACACCTTCCCGTGGATCAAACAAAACTGTGACGATGCGTGTTGTCCTCCGTTGTATACGTTCAACATTCCCTGTTAGTCCTATCTGGTATGCGCCCCACACACTTGAGTAATATTCCAGGTGGATCGCACGACAGTTTTGTAATCTCCTTTGTTGGAGGATTACATTTTTTGTACTATTCCACCTATGAACTGTTTGCCGCCTGCTTTATCTTAAACTGAGCCTATGTCATCTCTACATTCGATATTCCTACACGTAGATATTTGCATAAATTCACCAATTCCAATCGTGTGATTCATTGAGATTGTAGTCATAGGATACACCGGTTTCCTCTCCGCCCCCCCTCCCCCCTCCTTCTCCTGATTTTGTGAAGTGCATAATTTTACATTTCTGATTTAAAGCAAGTTGCCAATCTTTTCGCAAATTTGAAATGTGTTCACGATCTGACTCAATATTTGTGCACCTTATCTCAGACAGTACTTTATCATAGACAACTACATTATCTGCGAGAAGTCCGAGGTTACTATTCATACTGACTGAAAGATCATTAATATGCAAGGGTCCAAAAAACTCTTCCCTGCGGCATGCCTACTTTACTTCTTCATCCAACATAATATACTGCGTCCTCTGTGCCATGTACTCCCCAGTCCAATTGGAAATTTCGCTTGACAATTGTAACCTGTAGCACGGGCTTTCTGGTTTGAACATATGGCCATAAAGAAATACTTGATACTGGGAAATTCATTCTGTAAACAAAAAGGAAGCATGTCACATTTAAAACAGTATTTTCAAGATTAGCGATGTTTTACAGAAGCTCGAAATTCAGAGCGGACTTCAGTACGAGCTACTTTCAATAGTTTCCACAATAGCACTCTTATCTCGAAGTCTGACAAACATACCAAAAAGATCCTGGTCGTAGGTAAGGCATATCAGCGGCAAGACACATCAACACTTTCACTGCGCGATAGCAACGGCAATGTTACTGATGACGGCGCCACTAAACCAGAGTTACTACAACACCAGTAAATTATTAGATACCCCCGGCGTAGCGAAGCAGTTTAAATTACTTGATACAGCAAATCTTCCGGTTCAGATAGTATACTAGTTAGGTTTTTTTCGGAGTAAGCTGATGAAATAGCTCCATCTTTAGCAATCATTCATCACATAAAATCGCTTGTTCCTCGAAAGATCCGCTGAAATTATAGAGCCTTATCATTGACATCTCTTTGCAATAGGATTTTTGAGCATACACTGTGGTGTCACCGCCAGACACCACACTTGCTAGGTGGTAGCCTTTAAATCGACCGCGGTCCATTTAGTATACGTCGGACCCGCGTGTCGCCACTGTCAGTGATCGCAGACCGAGCGCCGCCACACGGCAGGTCTAGAGTCGTCCAAAGACTCGCCCAGTTGTACAGCCGACGTTCATAGGAATGGTTCACTGACATTCACGCTCTCATTTGCCGAGACGATAGTTAGCATAGCCTTCAGCTACGTCATTTGCTACGACCTAGCAAGGCGCCGTATTCAATTAATATTGAAATTATAAAACATGTACCGTCAAGAGCGCTGTACACCAAATATGGATTAAAGTTAAGTATTCCAAGAACTACGTTCTTTTCTTATTAGACTCAACTCCTTTAATTGTTCCAGACCTCATGCCAGTCTGCGTGTAATTAAACGCGTGCATTTCGGCCTCCTCTAGCAACACGGTGTTGGCTCTTCTACCAATACAGTATACACAGTGTTCGAACATTATGAATTACCTGAAAGAAAACGATGTATTGACACACAGCCACAACAGATCCAGAAAATACCGACCTTGTGAAACATAAATGGCCCTTTATTCACATGAAATAATCACAGGGGATTTCACGTTGATCCCACATATCTAGATTTCAATAAAGTTGTTAACACTGTCTCTCAAAACAAGGTACTAATCAAACTGAATGCCTTTCGAATATCGTTTCTGCTGTGTACTGGAGTCCTGTTTTCCTTTCAGAAAGGTCACAGTTCATAGTAATTGACGGGGAGACACCAGCGGAAACATAAGTGATATCTGGCGTCCCCCAAGGTATCCTATAGCCCTCGGCTATTCCTAATCTATATAAGGAATTTAGAAGGCAATACGAGCAGTCGTCTTGGATTTTTTGCGGATGCTGTCGATTATCGTCTAGTAAAGTCATCAGAACATCAAAAAGAATTTCAAAATGATTTAGATAAGATATCTATATGGTGTGAAAAGTGGCAACTGAACCAAAACAATAAAAAGTCTAATGTCCTCCAAATGACTACTAAAAAACGTACGTTAAATTTCGAATACACGAAAAATCACAATAATTTATAAGTTGTCAATTCGACTAACCTACAGATTACAATTCCCAGACGACTTAAATTGAAAACATCGCCGCGCGGAGTGCCCGCGTGGTTTGAGGCGCCGTGTCACGGATTGCGAGACCCCTCCCGCCGGAGGTTCGAGTTCTCCCTCGGGCAGGGGGGTGTGTGTTGTTCTTAGCATAAGTTAGTTTAAGTAGTGTGTAAGTCTAGGGAGCGATGACCTCAGCAGTTTGGTCCCTTAGGAATTCACATACATTTGAACATTTGAACCCATCACACAGAAAATGTAGGTAAGGCGGACGAAAGACTGAGTTTTACTGTCAGAGCATTTAGAACGTGCGTGAAATCAGCTGAAGAGACTGGCTATACTACTCCTCTCCATCTCACCATCTATGGAGCGACGGAAGACATCGAGAACTTTCAAAGAAGCGAACCTAGTTTTGTATTGAAATAAGGGAGAGCGTACCACGGATATGACACGCGTGGCAAACATTAAAACAAAGGCGTTTTTAGTTGCAGCGATGTCTTTTCACGAAATTTAAATCGCCAACACTGTTGGCCGAATTTTGTTGACTCCAAATTACAATAGAGACATGATATTTGCCGGCCGGAGAGGCCGTGCGGTTCTAGGCGCTGCAGTCTGGAACCGAGTGACCGCTACGGTCGCAGGTTCGAATCCTGGATGTGTGTGATGTCCTTAGGTTAGTTAGGTTTAATTAGTTCTAAGTTCTAGGCGACTGATGACCTCAGAAGTTAAGTCGCATAGTGCTCAGAGCCAGTTGAACCAGTTGAACATGATATTCGTAAACAAAGAAGAAAATTCAAGACTCGCGCGAAAGATTTACGCCTTCGCTCTTCGCCAGGCACTATTCATGACTTGAACTGCCGAGAAATAGTCTGAAACTGTTTCTATGAATCCTCTGCCATTCTCTGAAGTTCGAATTGCAGAGTTACGTAGATGTAGAAATGGATATTTTCTATGCGAAGATCTTCAGCGGTTTCCGGAGTGAATAAACAAATATATACACAATACAACAGCAATGGTGAAATATATCTGGCAACTACGATATTGCCTTACCTGCGTTGTTCCAATGTACAATGCAATACTCATTCGGACATACAAGCATCTCCAAAGAAATATTGCATTGTACATTGGAACAGCACTGGCACTACCATACTGTATTTATCTGCCGACTCCAGGCAAGCGACTTTCTATTGAGATGTCTCCCCCGCACGGGAATATGCATAATGATGATCGTATGGCCTTTTTGGCTGGTATATCCCCTTCGGGGTTCGGCCGCCGTATTGCAAGTCTTTTTAGTTGACGCCACTTGGATGGACACACAACACCCAGTCCCCTGCTGGGAATCTAACCCGGGCCCCCTTGGTTGGTAGGCGGTAACGCTACCGCTGCGCTACGGAGGCGGACATATGCATAATGCATATGTATACGAGTATGAAAGTTTGGGTCTCGCAGTGAGTCGTGCTCGGATAGCCTAGTGGTACGTCGACCGCTCGTGACAAGCGAGAAATCCGCGTTTGAGTCCCGGTCGGGCACAAATTTTCACTGTCGCTATTCCATTACACAAGGTCTGTTCAAAAAATTCCGGAACATTCGTAATTTCGCACCAATGGAATGTTGGAGACAAATGCGTTTGGAATCCCTGCACACGCCTATGTTTAATGTATAACTGCCGGAAGTTTCATTGTTGTATGTCTGTTAGTTATTGTCCAGTGCTGTATTGAGCAGAACGTTGTGTCACACAGTTTGCAAATTTGAGATGACAGAGTTAGAGGAGCAACACGTCTGCATTAAATATTGCGTGAAACTCAAGAAAATCTTTATGGAAACACCAAATTATGCAGAAAGACTGCGGCAATGAGTTGTTAAGCCGTACTCGGTGTTACGAATGGTTCACATGGTTTAAATACGAACGGACGGAAGTTAAAGACGATCCTCGTTCAGAACGCCCTTCGACATCTACGGACGACGTTCACTCAGGAACGTCAACGAAATTGAGCGTGCCAATCGAAGACTGACTGTCCAAGAGATTGCAGAAGAATGTAACATTTCAGCTGGAAAATGTCATGAAATCCTGACACAGCATTTTGGAATGCACCGTGTTGCCACCAACTTCGTCCCACGGCTCATGAGTCAAGACCAGAAAGACCTTCGCCTCGCAGTTTGGTGAAGAGCTTTTGGATCGCGCAAACGAGAACGACATGTTCCTTAAGAGAATCATAACTGGTGATCAGAAGTGGGTCTAGGGCTGTGACGTTGAGACTAAGGTTCAATCTTTACAATGGGACGGGAAAGTTTCTACAAGACCAAAAAAAGCCCCTCAGGTCAGATCAAATTTCAAAGCCATGCTGATAGTTTTCTTTGACTTGAAGGATTAGTTCCCCATGACTTAGTGCCACAGGGACAACCTGTTAATCAATGGTACTAAGGGGACGTGTTGCGATGCCTGCGAGAAAATGTGAGAAGGAAACGGCGTGAAATGTGGAGTGACAATTCATGGCTCTTGCATGAGTATAACGTACCCGCACTTTCACCCCTGTTGATTCGTGACTATAGCGCAAAAAACGAAATCAATGCGCTGCCTCATCCTCCGTACTGTCCAGACCAGGCCCCTGTGGATTTTTTTTTGTTCCCAAAGTTGAAAAACTCGTCGAAAGGCCGAAGATTTGCAACGAGAGACGAGATAAAAAGAAAATTCTAAGACGGCGCTTCGCGCTATCTAGCAAGAGGCGTACCAAGATTGCTTCCGGACGTGGAAACGGCGTTGGGAGTTGTGTATCAGTTATGGAGGCGAGTATTTCGAAGGACATCATGCACAATAAGTAAAAGGTAAGCGCAGAAAAAAATTGTGGACAAAGTTCCGGAATTTTTTGAACAGAACTCGTACAGGTGATGGTTGTCCATATTCGCAACTGCGCATGCATTTCATGCATATCTGGGTAACGTTTGTAGTAGGTACGATGCAGCTTCAAGTATATTCCTAATCGCGCACAGTGAATAGTCATCTAGCCGTAGAATATCATCCGGCTACAGTTCACATTCATTGTTTCCTAAACAGCCTAAATTATTCTTGCCCAAATGGTACATACATACCTTCTTCCCAACAACTTCTTTGAACTGAGCAGCAACGGTTCACTCCTTCTTCCTCTGCCCTGCTTGATAACTTCTTTTTGAAGCCGTTTCGAACATGTGTTCGCATCAGTGCGTACGATTACCACGCTGCACAGAGTACGGGCGATTTGTGAGCATACGACTGGCTACAACCAGAAACGCACGCATGCAACCGCACGTAGCGCGATCTGCTTCTGGAAGTGTGCTGTCAAGCCTTCAGTGACGACGCACCCTCCACTGCAGAGTAATAAGACTGGAGTCGACCCCACCCTACCGCCTCCCCTTCCGTCAGAGATCCCGCCCCCTTCCATCCTCGCTCAGTAAGTTAAGCGGTCAAAGTCGTCCAATTACGGTCTGCCGTTCGCCGCATGCATATCGTCCGGTTGTGCTCATATTACGAAACTTGCAGCGACCCCTTCCGAGCGGCTGACCCGGACCTAGGGCAGCTAAACTTCGCAGGCCCGGTCCCCCATGCATCTGCATATATACTTCATGAGTCACAATTAAATAAGCCGCAGGGGTTGCCGGCTGAAATCCAGCGGGAGTAAACGGGTCTCCCTCTCTATCCCCTCGCTATATGCGCCGCAGTTCCATGGCACTATCGCTCAACATGTGGCGTCTCATCTTTCCAAAAAGGCCAGCTGACACAGCCCTCAATCCCAGACTCATAGAGACGATTTTGATATCAAAGAAATTTTGTGTCCGTCACTTTTGTGCACGTTGAGCAATAACGTAAGTCACCTCGTCACATGAAACAAGACATCAAAATTATTACAGAAAACAGTCGCACGAGAACTCTCGTAACATAACGGGAAAACTTTAACGTACAAAGAGCCCTTGGAATGAACAAGTAACTAACAAATGACCACGTTAATATAATTAACAACCCTCTGATCACGTTAGACACTAAAACAATAACAAACGGAGACGTAGAACATAACCAGACATAGAACTTACTCAGTCTCTCTAGCACTGATATTTACACCCATATTAAAAGGATAAATAATGGTCATAATAATATTTACGATTTCCTTCGCTCAAATTCCCCCTTTTCCCAGAGTATCCCCCACCACCCACAATAACGCACGCACCTATGTGACAAGCAAACGAATATAAAACTTCGTACAAACACCTCGACGCAAACAAAAGACCACTGAAAAACGCACAGCGACGGTGGCAACGCTACAAATAGTTAATACATACAACTAACACATGGTTTTAAAAAACATGACGAAACTCAGACATCCTGAGGTGCGCAAAACAGACAGGTACAGTTCGAGCGACAGTGATAATAAGATCTCAAAACATCGTAAGTAGAATCAACGGTTATTGATTTGTACGATAATGACACTAGAAAATACACTCCTGGAAATTGAAATAAGAACACCGTGAATTCATTGTCCCAGGAAGGGGAAACTTTATTGTCCCATTCCTGGGGTCAGATACATCACATGATCACACTGACAGAACCACAGGCACATAGACACAGGCAACAGAGCATGCACAATGTCGGCACTAGTACAGTGTATATCCACCTTTCGCAGCAATGCAGGCTGCTATTCTCCCATGGAGACGATCGTAGAGATGCTGGATGTAGTCCTGTGGAACGGCTTGCCATGCCATTTCCACCTGGCGCCTCAGTTGGACCAGCGTTCGTGCTGGACGTGCAGACCGCGTGAGACGACGCTTCATCCAGTCCCAAACATGCTCAATGGGGGACAGATCCGGAGATCTTGCTGGCCAGGGTAGTTGACTTGCACCTTCTAGAGCACGTTGGGTGGCACGGGATACATGCGGACGTGCATTGTCCTGTTGGAACAGCAAGTTCCCTTGCCGGTCTAGGAATGGTACAACGATGGGTTCGATGACGGTTTGGATGTACCGTGCACTATTCAGTGTCCCCTCGACGATCACCAGTGGTGTACGGCCAGTGTAGGAGATCGCTCCCCACACCATGATGCTGGGTGTTGGCCCTGTGTGCCTCGGTCGTATGCAGTCCTGATTGTGGCGCTCACCTGCACGGCGCCAAACACGCATACGACCATCATTGGCACCAAGGCAGAAGCGACTCTCATCGCTGAAGACGACACGTCTCCATTCGTCCCTCCATTCACGCCTGTCGCGACACCACTGGAGGCGGGCTGCACGATGTTGGGGCGTGAGCGGAAGACGGCCTAACGGTGTGCGGGACCGTAGCCCAGCTTCATGGAGACGGTTGCGAATGGTCCTCGCCGATACCCCAGGAGCAACAGTGTCCCTAATTTGCTGGGAAGTGGCGGTGCGGTCCCCTACGGCACTGCGTAGGATCCTACGGTCTTGGCGTGCATCCGTGCGTCGCTGCGGTCCGGTCCCAGGTCGACGGGCACGTGCACCTTCCGCCGACCACTGGCGACAACATCGATGTACTGTGGAGACCTCACGCCCCACGTGTTGAGCAATTCGGCGGTACGTCCACCCGGCCTCCCGCATGCCCACTATACGCCCTCGCTCAAAGTCCGTCAACTGCACATACGGTTCACGTCCACGCTGTCGCGGCATGCTACCAGTGTTAAAGACTGCGATGGAGCTCCGTATGCCACGGCAAACTGGCTGACACTGACGGCGGCGGTGCACAAATGCTGCGCAGCTAGCGCCATTCGACGGCCAACACCGCGGTTCCTGGTGTGTCCGCTGTGCCGTGCGTGTGATCACTGCTTGTATAGCCCTCTCGCAGTGTCCGGAGCAAGTATGGTGGGTCTGACACACCGGTGTCAATGTGTTCTTTTTTCCATTTCCAGGAGTGTATTTTTCTTACGTAACAATAAGAGACTAAGGAAAAGACATACCTAGAAACATTATATAACACGTTTATTAAGCTAGATATTTAAATAAAAGTGTCCGATATTCCTATAGGAGGTAGCAGTGAAAGTTTCTGTAATGATATGTATGGAAACCAATACCTGTTGAGATATGGGCTAATCAGTCCTCTTTCTGATTTCCATCCGTCTGTTGCGTGGAAGTAGACACTATAGACAGTGCTGCGTGTCCAGAATGAGATTTTCACTCTGCAGCGGAGTGTGCGCTGATATGAAACTTCCTGGCAGATTAAAACTGTGTGCCCGACCGAGACTCGAACTCGGGACCTTTGCCTTTCGCAGGAGAGCTTCTGTAAAGTTTGGAAGGTAGGAGACGAGGTACTGGCAGAAGTAAAGCTGTGAGTACCGGTCGTGAGTCGTGCTTCGGTAGCTCAGTGGTAGAGCACTTGCCCGCGAAAGGCAAAGGTCCCGAGTTCGAGTCTCGGTCGGGCACACAGTTTTAATCTGCCAGGAAGTTTCAGTGCTGCGTGTGTTACCACACATCCTGACATATCCTTCAGCCCATCTTCACTTTATGTTCATTCTTGTCATTGGAGGTCCAGGGGACTTCAGCCGTTCAATTATGTAACAAAAGGAAACACTACAGCCGTCGTTATGATGTCGTTTATTGTATGGCTATCAGTTTCGGTGCTTCAGTGCAGCATCTTCAGGCCTTAGCAGTGCTGAGGGGGTTAACACCGCGCGTACACACGATGCATCAGTGGCCTAAATCTATAACTGCGTTTCGCAGGCTACCTGTAACCGCAATGTTGTCTCTCTTGGTTTGAGAGACAACATCACTGTTACAGGCAGTCTGCGAAATGCAGTTATAGATTTAGGCCACTGATGCATCGTATATAAGCTTGATGTTAACCCCTCCAGCATCTGCTACGGTCTGAAGATGCTCCACTGAAGCACCGAAACTGGTAGCCTTACAATAAAAGATTCATAAGGTGTTTTATTTTATTACATCTTCACATTGTATCATGCACTCTTTCACATACACATGGCTCCATTCGGACTGCATCACAAGCAAAAGTCACACGCTTCTGTAACGTCTGCACACAGCCGATTGGTTGGGCGCACACCCACAGCCACAAATAAAGCGGATTCAGGTCCACTGAAAGAGGAGGGTATGCTAGCAGAATTCCTCCAGCAATTGACTGCCCATAAAACGTTGCAGTGAGGTAATGGCGCACGATCTGTACAAAAAACAAGGGCGGTTCTATTCCCGCAATAGTAACGTTCTGCAATACCTCGGTTCTTCATCGAATCGATAATAAACAGCACCTGTTAATCTGTTTGGTAACGTGTATGAACCTACGACTCTGTCACCGACAATTCCTGTCCATATATTGATACTGATGCGGTCCTGATGGCTCACCTCCACGACTGCTCGAGGAATTGCACCTGCCGACACGTGCATGCTGTGGTAATTTACATTGTCGTGTCTTGTGAATCCTTCCTCACCCGTAAATAAAATGCAGGCTATGAACTGGGAATTTTCAGCGGCCCGTATCTCAACAACTATTGGTTTCCGGATATACAGGAAGTTTTCTTCTATTTTTAACCAATACTATATCCTGTGGGGACATGTGGCATTCTGTTTACAGTAACGCAGTTTTCAGCGCAGCTGACTGCCACGCGGGGGGGATCTGTGTTAGACTCCCTGTAATGGCAGGGAGGAGCGAAGTGCACTCAGCTCGTGAGGCCAACAGATGAGCTACTTGAATGCGAAGTACCGGTTCCGAGGTCGCGAAACCCGACAACGACCGGGAGAGCGATGTGGTGGGCACGTGCCCTTCAATGGCGCATCCGATGCCGCTAGTGCCAGAGGATGACACGGCGGTCGGTCGGTAACGATTGTCCGTGTAGGACCGGAACGCGAAACTTCCACTATGTATATAATGTTCTGCATGTTACTGCGGATGCGTGCAAAATGAAAGGATGCGTAATGCGTATGAAATAAAGAAGTACAGCTTTCTATTTAGTTACTTGCAAGGACCATGTCTCTAATAAGCTAACAATAATAAGAAGAAGAATAAGAAGAATATAGAAGCAACTGAGGAATGTCAGAAACAATAAAAATGACAATTATAAAGGTTTGCATTACAACTGAGGGTGACAATTTTCGATAAATATTTCCAAGAGTTGGGGTACCAACTACTGAAAATATTTCATTTCGTAGAGCAATTACAGCTGTTACGGATATGCAACCATCAAGGGACTCGAGAAAGAGTTCATCAATGCGGCGGCAAAGTTTCCTAGAAAGCTGCTGACATTGCCCCACCTGCAATCATTCTCTTTTCTGTGCAAACAAAGGAGCTGTTTCAGTCTATCGAAAGATGTTATTTGGAACAACGTCATCAAGCACTTACGAAATTCAGCAAGCACATGCTGTACTAATAGACAGTCATAATGACAACTGTGATGTTTATGCAGCTCAGAGGATTATTGCAAATATGTCCCGTGTCCGACTCAGTTAACAAGAGCGTCAGCAAGTGTACTCCAGAGGTCAAAGATTAGTTACGACTGAATGCGTCGACCGCAAGGTCTCTCTAACAACATGCGCTGATATAGTCAGCATTACGTGCCGCGCTTACGGTAGTACAGGGCTCAAATCTTCCGCCAAGGGCGACGTGTGGCACTCGCGGCTCGAGGCGACAGGCGTAGAATCAAATTTCAATCATTTTCATTTCCAAACGATGTTTGCGTCTTGCTGTAACTAGGAGGTAAACTGCCAGTACTCACACATAAAGACCTTTTAGTGGGCATTCAGTCCATCGGTAGCCTACAAGTACAAACCGCCAACTCCAAACGCCGTCTCTGAAACTATTCCACAAAAAACACACTGTTGAGAGACCGGAGGCTGTGAAGACAGGCGCACCTGCAACCACAGACCTTCAGCGAGAACTTCAGGGCGGTCGCTAATCTTTGTTTTTATCGCTTTTTGCGGTAGATGTTGCTTAACCCTAATCCTATTTGGCACTGTCCGCCTGCTTAGCTGGGTGGTAACGTGCTCGCCTCCCATGCAAGTGGGCCCGGGTTCGATTCCCGGCCTGGTTGGAGATTTTTTCTCCGCTCGTGGGCTGCGTGTTGTGTTGTCCTCATCATCATTTCATCCTCATCACTGGCGAGCAAGTCGCCCAATGTGGCGTCGAATGAAATAAGACTTGCACTTGGCGGCCGAACTTCCTCGCATAGGGGCCTCCCGGCCAACGATGCCATACGCTCATTTCCATTTCATTTGGCACTGTGGGTGCCGCCTGCAAGCAAGCCGCCTCAATAACAGCAATTACGCCCGATGTTAGCGGGTTTCCTTCCTCTACACTTATTTGCTTCACACCAAGTACATTTGGCGAATGCATTAGTGTAGGTTGTAAGTCCAGATAGTAGCTTGTAATTCAGTAACTAACAAGGGAACCTCCCCATCGCACCCCCCTCAGATTTAGTTATAAGTTGGCACAGTGGATAGGCCTTGAAAAACTGAACACAGATCAATCGAGAAAACAGGAAGAAGCTGTGTGGAACTATGAAAAAAATTACAAACTGTGTAGTCCATGTGCAACATATGCAACATCAAGGAGAGTATGAGCCGAAGAGCGCCGTGGTCCCGTGGTTAGCGTGAGCACGTGGGGAACATGAGGTCCTTGGTTCAAGTCTTCTTTCGAATGAAAATTTTAATGTCTTTATTTTCGCAAAGTTATGATCTGTCCGTTCGTTCATTGACGTCTCTGTTCACTGTAATAAGTTTAGTGTCTGTGTTTTGCAACCGCACTGCAAAACCGTGCGATTAGTAGACGAAAGGACGTGTCTCTCCAATGGGAACCGAAAACATTTGATCGCAAGGTCATAGGTCAACCGATTCCTCCACAGGAAAACACGTCTGATATATTCTATACGACACTGGTGACGGCATGTGCTTCGCATGACAGGAATATGTTGTCGTCCCACCTAACTTGTACACTTGGCGAATGGGTAAAAAGATTCTTCTACCTTGCCCGATTTAGGTTTTCTTGTGGATGTGATAATGACTTCCAAAAAAGTGATGAAACCATAAGAGTTTGTCACATAAACTGCAACAAATGAATGCAACAGCATCGAAGTCGCACAGTTTTGCCTGTGCTCTATCAAAACATATGTTTTTAACGTTTTCAAATTTTTCCGTGTGTAGACCGTCAAATCCTGCATATGTCCAAGCAAATCTGAACATGTCCTGGAATTTTGGAGAGCGAAGTTGATTATGTGTGAGTGCCTGAACTTTGATAATTGTCTGAAAACAAAAAATTAAAATTTTTAGTCGAGGGTAGACTTGAACCAAGGACCTCTCATTCCGCAGGTGCTCACGCTAACCACGGGACCACAGCGCTCCTGAGCTCACACTCTCGTTGATGTTGCATATCCTGCGCATGGACTACTCAGTTTGTATATTTTGCTTATTTTTTTCATAGTTCCTCACGACTTCTTCCTGTTTTCTCGATTGATCTATGTTCAGTTTTTCAAGGCCTATCCACTGTGCCAACGTATAACTAAATCTGAGGGGGGTGCGATGGGGAGGTTCCCTTGTAAGAGAGGCAGAGGAACAAAGAAGAAGGGAGAAGGGAAGAGGGACAGAGGAAGAGGCAGAGGCACAAGGAGACGAAGAGGAAGAGGCAGAGACACAGACACAGAGGAAGGGGAGAGGGAGAGGGTGAGGCAGAGAAACAGAGAGAGAGGAGGGGGTAGGTGACGTATCTGGCATCCTCTGCCGGATACGGCGTCCTTTAGACTACATATATCACCGTCTCTAGCAGTACGCGTTTCTGTCCCTCATCACTCACTTTTCATTATGTCACTATCTTTTTATCGAGGGCTGTTTCTTTATTAAGGTCCGATCGGTCGCGAGATAAAAACCACAGCGAAAATCAGAAATGTTGCATTTGCAACAATTAGATACACCTTCCACCTACTTCTCTACATAGTCGCCGCTCCTACTTAAGACATTTGCCGTAGCGTTGTACCAATTTTCCAATACCCCTGTCATAGAAGGCAGCCGCCTGTGCTTTCCGCCAACTCGCTTTATGAATGTTGGGCTCCATAAAGTACCCTTTCTGTGAGGCGACCGTAGAATATAAAATTATAAAGAATGAAGCAACCAGTCGCGGAAACGTAATTTATTTATCTTGTTGCAAATCGATTTCGACTGATATAAGTCATCATCCGTGATGACTGATATCAGTCGAAATCGATTTGCAAGAGATAAATAAATTATGTTTCCGCGACTGGTTGCTACATTCTTTATAATTTTAACTCTCTTTATGCTGGTCTGCAGCTTGTTGTCTGTGCCTAAATGTTGTCTTCATAGTCTGCGGTTCATGTGAGGAGAGCTGAAACTCAAAGGGAGCCAAGTCCCGGCGCTACGGTGTGTGATCAAACACTTCCAATCGAAAACGCTGCAGGGGGCGTCTTCATTGCACTTACAGTGTACGACTGACAGGTGTCATGAAGGAGATGCATGACAAGTACGTTACGAGAACCGCATGAGATCAGACATTGGTTCACATGGCTCTGAGCACTATGGGACTCAACTGCTGTGGTCATAAGTCCCCTAGAACTTAGAACTACTTAAACCTAACTAACCTAAGGACAGCACACAACACCCAGCCATCACGAGACAGAGAAAATCCCTGACCCCGCCGGGAATCGAACCCGGGAACCCGGGCGTGGGAAGCGAGAACTACCGCACGACCACGAGATGCGGGCTGAGATCAGACATTCATACAGCTCTGGAGACACTATTGTTCTAGGCGTCTTCACATGCTCACTGTGCTCTCAGAACTGGAAAGAACGGCGTGAGGTGATTCACGAGCATACTATAGGCACTGTCTAATGCATCAGTGCAAAGCCTCATCGGATTTTCACTGTGGTTTCGATTTCGCGACCGATCAGACCTTAATAAACGAATAGCCCCCGTTATCTTCTGGAATCCAGCACAGAACCCCCTCGGTCCACCGGACATCCGTTCGCCTTGCTAAATACCCCACGTACCACAATGTCATTTACATGGCAGTCTAAATTAAGTTTCCCATTCCAGTCCTTTCCCTAATCCATTTCTTTGCTTCTCTCTCTAGCAATTCCCAAGATGTCTCTCCCCCTTATAAGTCTTATGGAGCGGACATCGTAATCGAAGCAGGAGCGGAGACCTGTATTTCATAATGTGACACCGATGAATTTGTTGCAAAATGCATGCTAATGGTTTAAAATCGAAATTGTACGAAAAAAATGGCAGCTGCAGGCAGCACTAAATCATTTAGAGAATTCATCCCACCTGTGGATCCAGTCCCAGCGAAGATCATTAGTAGATGAAGTTTGAACACGGAATCCATGATCGGACCTGCACCATTTTGATGATGTAAAATGAGCTTCAAAATATCGTATCACTTCCATATCTCTCGCTTCACTGTACGAACACAAACTACTAATAGGGCACCGTCATTAGTCCCTATTGTAATTACACATCACATACAATTTTCGTTCGATTACAACAACGGCTGCAGGAAAGCGGTACGCTCGCAACTTGCAGTACTGACTTAGGTGCTCCAAGGACGCGCAGCGCTCTCTTCTTTGAAGAGGAGGTTCTCCGACAAACAGAAGAGAACCCGACGACGAATTCTCGAAACACGCTGTAGAGAATACATGTCATAGCTCATTGTGTCCGCTGTGTACGTACCGTGAAGTGGGAGATCTGAAAATAATACGATCTTCAAATATATTTTACATCCAAACGGTACGTTTCTGGACATGGGTTTCTTATGAAAACTTCATCTGCTACGTCCCCTCTAAAATTTAAGGCCTGTGACAGGAATTGTAAAACATGCTGTGTGTAGCACACTGTCGATGCCCCGTTTGTATGAAGGTGGTTCAAAGAGACGACCCCATGGGGCATTAGCTTGGGTTGACTATATTTTTCCCATGTGCGTGTCGAGAACGGGAGGAACAGAACTTCAATTATTCTTTTCCGTCGGAAGCACCACTTTGCTACGAGGCCTGGTGAAATTACACCGTTTCAGCTTTCGTATAAACACTATTATCCGAAAGACATTTTGCCGATGGAAATTACACATTTTCGTAGTGCGTCACGTACGTTTGTCCTGTGTGTGTGTGTGTGTGTGTGCGTGTGGCCGGCCGAAGTGGCCGTGCGGTTAAAGGCGCTGCAGTCTGGAACCGCAAGACCGCTACGGTCGCAGGTTCGAATCCTGCCTCGGGCATGGATGTTTGTGATGTCCTTAGGTTAGTTAGGTTTAACTAGTTCTAAGTTCTAGGGGACTAATGACCTCAGCAGTTGAGTCCCATAGTGCTCAGAGCCATTTTTTTGTGTGTGCGTGTGTGTGCGCGCGCGCGCAGAGCATTAGAGCATTGAATGTAATAACAGTGAGTGCTTACACTACAAGAAAGGCAGGAAAATAAATGCAGAAATAGAAGCAGAACTTCAAACAGCCGTAATCGCTATTGTACAGCCTTTATTTTGATGATCGGTTTCAGCCAACTAGGATGCGATCCCCACATTTGTAAAGCACAGATCAACATCTTCAAACACACTGTGATCGGATGTGCTTGAAGAGACTGCTCTATGCTTTAAAGATCTGATAATTGCAACGTAGTTTACTGAAGGCAGTCATCACAATAAAGGCTGTACAAATGCGATCTTGGCTGTTTGAAGCTGTGCCCCCTATTTCTGCATTAATCTAAAGCGCTCCGTAGCTTGACAATGTCAAGCATATGTGAGGAAAATGTATATTTAACAGCTCGTAGCCAACGAGGTCATTAGAAATTTTGCACAACATCCAGATGAACTAGAATGAGGGAGTAAATAGGCTATGTCTGTTTCAAAGAAACCATCCTGGCATTCACTTTCACCAATTCCGGGAAACCGTACAAAACTGAAATCTGGATGGCTGGATGCAAAATTTAGCCCCGTCATTTGGAATGACAGTCCAGTAGGATAAGTGTACCGAATCTTCGATAAGTATACAATGGGACAGAGGAAACTCATGTTTTTAAAATGGAGAGTGCAGTGGTAGGAAATAGCGAGTGTCTTCGCCTGTTTTCCTGTCAGACGTGAATTTTTCCTGCGCCACTTGCCTACCTTGATTTCAGAGAATTTATGTATTCATGAAGGTATACTCGTCTTTGCAACTAAATGATAGGCACCTTGTTTCTTATCATTATTCATGTTACATCGCCGGCCGCTGTGGCCGAGCGGTTGTAGGCGCTTCAGTCCGGAACCACTCTGCTGCTACGGTCGCGGGTTCGAATCTTGCCTCGGGCATTTTATTGTGTGATGTCCTTAGGTTTAAGTAGTTCTAAGTCTAGGCAACTGATGACCTCAGATGTTAAGTCCCATAGTGCTTAGAGCCATTTGAACCATGTTACATCTTGAAAAGGTTATACGCTTTTAAAAAGTATTTTTCTTCTACGTCACCTTGTATAAAACGGTTCAAAACTTATTTCCGTCAGACAATGGAATGAAACACATAGGTGTGACAGCTATAACGCAAATCTCTATCAAATAAGGAAAAAAAAAGTACACCAGCGATGACAGACCATACAGTGACATGAAACTTCCTGGCAGATTAAAACTGTGTGCCCGACCGAGACTCGAACTCGGGACCTTTGCCTTTCGCGGGCAAGTGCTCTACCAACTGAGCTACCGAAGCACGACTCACGCCCGGTACTCACAGCTTTACTTCTGCCAGTACCTCGTCTCCTACCTTCCAAACTTTACAGAAGCTCTCCTGCGAACCATGCAGAACTAGCACTCCTGAAAGAAAGGATATTGCGGAGACATGGCTTAGCCACAGCCTGGGGGATGTTTCCAGAATGAGATTTTCACTCTGCAGCGGAGTGTGCGCTGATATGAAACTTCCTGGCAGATTAAAACTGTGTGCCCGACCGAGACTCGAACTCGGGACCTTTGCCTCAGCCAATATCCTTTCTTTCAGGAGTGCTAGTTCTGCATGGTTCGCAGGAGAGCTTCTGTAAAGTTTGGAAGGTAGGAGACGAGGTACTGGCAGACGTAAAGCTGTGAGTACCGGGCGTGAGTCGTGCTTCGGTAGCTCAGTTGGTAGAGCACTTGCGCGCGAAAGGCAAAGGTCCCGAGTTAGAGTCACGGTCGGGCACACAGTTTTAATCTGCCAGGAAGTTTCATATCAGCGCACACTCCGCTGCAGAGTGACAATCTCATTTGGAAACATCCCCCAGGCTGTGGCTAAGCCATGTCTCCGCAATATCCTTTCTTTCAGGAGTGCTAGTTCTGCATGGTTCGCAGGAGAGCTTCTGTAAAGTTTGGAAGGTAGGAGACGAGGTACTGGCAGAAGTAAAGCTGTGAGTACCGGGCGTGAGTCGTGCTTCGGTAGCTCAGTTGGTAGAGCACTTGCCCGCGAAAGGCAAAGGTCCCGAGTTCGAGTCTCGGTCGGGCACACAGTTTTAATCTGCCAGGAAGTTTCATATCAGCGCACACTCCGCTGCAGAGTGAAAATCTCATTCTGGAAACATCCCCCAGGCTGTGGCTAAGCCATGTCTCCGCAATATCCTTTCTTTCAGGAGTGCTAGTTCTGCATGGTTCGCAGGAGACCTTCTGTAAAGTTTGGAAGGTAGGAGACGAGGTACTGGCAGAAGTAAAGCTGTGAGTACCGGGCGTGAGTCGTGCTTCGGTAGCTCAGTTGGTAGAGCACTTGCCCGCGAAAGGCAAAGGTCCCGAGTTCGAGTCTCGGTCGGGCACACAGTTTTAATCTGCCAGGAAGTTTCATATCAGCGCACACCGCTGCAGAGTGAAAATCTCATTCTGGAAACATCCCCCAGGCAGTTCGGTGCTAGCGGCCGTGCGAAGCGGAGGTCCGATACTTCCGCCTGTGCGGCGTGTGCGAGTGTTTGTTTACTTGTGGACTTAGTCTGCGCGCGGGCTAGTAACAACGATCATGGCGAACAAGTACAGGAAAACTACACTACGATTCAATTTCTGCAAAGATTACGAACGACCAAAGGCTTTAGCAGTGGAACGATTCATTCGAGAGGAAGTCAAGATACCGCCAAACGATATTGTCGGAATTCACCTGTCCATCGTTAGTCCCACGGTGTATGTTAAGATGGTAAATGACGCGGCGTGTGAGAGAATTCTACAGGCGACAAAAGCAGGTCTCCGATTTTGCCATAGTGACGGGAATGTCGGTTCGGTAACTGTAGACCATGCTGGTCTTGGTGTACGGACTATACGTGTTTTTGAGCTGCCATTTGAGCTCCCGGCTGAAGAAGTTATCGAGGCTTTTAAGCCATACGGCACGGTACATGGTCACACGGCAGAACGCTGGACACAATTCGCCACGTACCCCGTTCTTAACGGAGTGCGACAGATCACCATTGATCTTCAGAAGCATGTACCGTCCTATCTGACAATTTGTGGTTGTCGGGCGGTGGTGATTTACGATGGTCAACCACGTACATGTTCTGGCTGTGGCCAGGAGGGACACCTCAGGTCGAACTGTATGCAACGGCGGATTACGCAACTGCCTTCAAGTGTCCAGGAGCCGTCGCCGGCGATGACAGTACTACCGATCACCTATGCCAAAGCCCTCACTGCGTCCGCTGATGACCGAAAGGACACAGCCCCGGTGGAAGATCAAGATGGCACTCTCCAAAACCTTGTCGCAGACGTCGGGATGACAGAGGATGCTGCTCCATCGAGCATACAATCTACGGCGACAACATCACATGAGACCGATCTCCCAACAAGCACACCGATAGTACAAGAAGCAGTTCCAGCCACTACGGATGCTGTTCCATCTGGAACGCACTCTGAGAAGACATTAGTTTCGACCGAACTCCCGCCAAGTTCAACGATAGGACTCGAAACACTTCCCGTTCCAACGGATGCTTTTCTGTCGGGCAGCCGTGATTCCCTACAATCTGAGGACACGGACGGAAGATCACGCAAACAACGTTCCCCGAAAAGGAGGAAACGGCGGCGTCGCACGACATCTCCTCGGGATGACTCCCCTTGCCCCGACGACGATGTGCCTCTGGACCAAGACGACACCACAGCCTCTACGAAACAGGATGAGGCACTGGGAACTGTTCGATCAGACCCACAGCGGTCTGACACATTGATGGTACCGGGACGTGGTGATGATGAAGAGAAATCACAGCCAGTTGGCTCTCCAGAAGCAGATGCTGTGGCTATGGACACGAATATATCACAACCTGAAAAGATGTGGTATGACGATATTGAGGAGGTGCCGGACGTCATACAGAGGCAGCCGGCACTCACGAAGACGGCCTAATAATTGCTGACGGTGAAGGGAGAGGGGCGAGAGAACGTCTTCTAACTCAGCCCCCAGCGCCGATGCAGGGAGATGTTGTTGGGCCTCGACAGAGTGGGATTCAACGCCATGCGAACCGTATTGCGACATTAAATATCAATGACGTGCGTTCACCGGCCAAAATACACCTACTGAAGGAAACGCTTTGGGCATCTGATGTGGATATTGCTTTGCTGCAGGAAGTCCACATAGCTGCACTCCCATACATCGCAGGCTACCAATCCTATTCGTCACATGGAGATCACAATGGGAGTGGGGTGGCAGTTTACGTGCGAGATGGCTTCCCAGTGGAAAACGTGTGTTATCTTCAGTCGGCCAGGGGAATGGCTTTCACGACGTTTGGGACACGCATCATCAATCTTTATGCACCGTCGGGAAACAATCGGCGGCGGGAAAGGGCGCGATTTTATGCAGAAGACATTGCTCCACTATTCCATGGACGTTATGAATGTTTAATAGTTGGTGGAGATTTCAACTGTGTTCTCAGCCAGAAAGACCAATGGCCGCAAGCAAACATCAGCCAGGAGTTGCGAATCGTTGTCAACGATCTTGTACTTAGTGACACGTGGGAATTACGACATGGAGCTGCACCGGGATACACCTATGTGACAAGTCATTCGGCGAGCAGATTAGATCGCATTTATATCTCACGGGCTCATGCAAATGATGTCCAGGACGCGGAACGCTGGCCATTGGCATTTTCCGATCACAGCGCTTACATCTGTACGGTGCTTCTTCCCCGTAGAGAGGTGTGGAACAGTAAGGCCCCGTGGAAACTAAACATTCAACATCTACATGATCCTGAATGCCGTCAACGGATCCTTGAGACATGGACGATGTGCGAGCGAAGGGTTGGAAGGTATACGACGATGCTTGATTGGTGGCTGACTTGTGCTAAACCGGCGCTTCGCCGTACGTTCATCTCGTATAGCAGGGAGATGGCAGAATGGCGCCGCCATACCACCGACTTTTATTTTGCAGCACTGCGCGACCTGGATGATGGTCCGCCGGGACAGGACATCTGGATCGAACGCAAAAGGATAAAAGCTAAACTAGTGGCTTTAGCTCGGAAACATCTTCAGGGAACCATGGTGCGCGCCAGATGTCACGATACGATAAGGCACGAGATTCCTTCCATGCACCACGTCGTGAATGAACGAAAGCACCGACGACGAGTTTTGGTACGGGAATTAATTACCCGCGAAGACCGAAGAGTGACGCGTCAAGCGGACATTGTCTCTGCATTCGTCGACCATTACCAACACATCTATCGGGAAGAAGCAGCCTCTGTCGATGACCTCGACCGCATAGCCACGTCCGTCTCCCGTACACTGACGGTGGAAGCCGCGGGAACCTTACTGGGAGCCATTAGCTGTGAGGAAGTACATGATGCGATCGCACAAGGTGCGTTGAATCGGTCCCCAGGCATTGATGGGCTTCCTGCTGAATTCTATCGAGAATTTCGCAACGAAATGGCACCGCGATGGACGGAAATGTACAACGAGATGTTAAATTCCGATGCGCCTATTCCACCGGCTTTTATGGAAGGCCTCCTGGTACCAGTACATAAACCGAAGCCAGGAATTACGGTCACACATTATCGCCCCATCACCCTGCTTAATGCCGACTATAAGATCTTTGCACGGTTGCTAGCGTCCCGATGTCGTATGTTAATTCGTAGCGTTCTCTCTCCAGAACAGACGACACCGGGTGGATCGGTGAATGTGCAAACAGCTACTGGCGAATGCCGTGATGTGATAGCGCTGGCGGAGGAGTGCCGGCTTAAAGCGGCGATGGTGGCGGTTGATTTTGACAGTGCTTTTGATAAGGTGCGCCACAACTATCTGTATGCTGTACTGGAACAAATGGGTTTTCCAGACCGTTTTACTGGTCTCATTCGAAGGTTTTATGGGGGCGCACAGTCCTTGGTACAGGTTAATGGGCGTATAGCAGGGCCCATTCAAATTCGACGCTCCATTCGCCAGGGCTGCCCTCTTTCGATGCTGCTGTTCGCGATAGCGTTGGAACCATTAATTGGGAGGCTAACAAATTCTCTTTCTGGGATGGAACTACGGGGCTACACCTTCAAATGTCGTGCCTATGCGGACGACCTCCTGCTGCTAGTTCGTTCTGAGGAAGAGGTGAAGACGGTTCTTGAACTGTTGTTGGGCCACAGTGTGACGGCGGGTAGTGCTGTGAACATGAACAAATCGGCGGCAATGCCGGTTGGAAGGGGCCTTACGCCGGAAGAAGTTAGTCCGTTTCCTTATGTGCAACGATTCCGCTATCTCGGCATAGACTTTACCTCATCTGTAAAACATACTGCGTCAGTTAACTACCGACGTATTTTACAGACAACACGTACCATGGTCCGACAACATCTCCTACGGCGCCTTGATCCTTTGCAGCGAGTCGAGTATCTGAACACTTATGTGGTTTCTCGAATGGTGCATATTTCGCAGATCCTGCCCCTACCGCTCACGCTCGGACGTCGACTTCAATCAGCACTAGGCTATTTTGTGATGATTGGATCGCCCCTCAAGGTGCGATACGAAACGCTCACTCTCCCTACGGACAACGGGGGACTCGGACTTACGAATGTTCACTGCCGAGCGACGGCGCTCCTTCTAGCCACGATGTACAAGCAATGGCGTAGCGGGCGTGATTCCCTTACATCCCGCCTACTGGATCTCCTGGTTCCAGCGTCCCTCACACCTCCGGTGGCGGTGGGCAACATTACGCCACATTTTGCGCATGTTTCAACATTTATCGTGGAACTTAGTTATACCAGAGACAAGCTTCCGCGCACGAGACCGCCATGCGCAAAGGATTTTTATGTTTGGCTGCTACGACGGATAAGTCGTAATGTCATTGAACTCAAACACCCCAGGTTGCATTGGCCGAAGATTTGGAGACATGTGCACCAAAAATTCCTTCCTACCTTCGTTCGGGCACTGTGGTTCTCTGTCGCCTGTGGCAAGTTCAACACCAACCAACGGCTCCATGCAATTGGACTAGTGGACTCTCCACTATGCCCGAAATGTCATCAAGTGGATGACGACCATCACCGTTTAACTTGTATCGCGGTGGAGGACGTCTGGCTCCTAGGAAGACAGATGGTGGCTTGCTACCTCCGTGAGACCCCGCAACATATTACCCCTGCTTCCTGCTTACATCCGGAGAATGACTACTTTCCGGCGACTAAATCACAGTCGATCATCTGGATCAAAGGTTGGACGATAGCGTACCTCTATGGGGATGCTGCCAAGTCGCGACTTGACTTTTGGTATTTCTTGCAGCAAGCCCACAATGAGGTTCATAGATGGTCACACTATCGGAAAACCTTTGCCAATTATCTTCAGGCAGTCTTCCTTGACCCCCCACGCAGTTGGGATGTGCCGGGTGCAGCCGGTGTGCACATTTGACAGCTGATAATGAACCTCACGCTTCTCTCACCACCCAATATGTAATAAACATACTATACGATAAAATGATCTACATGTTCCTTTTAACAGAGTAATCTTTATTGAAAATAAATAAAAAAAACCATCCCTGTTCCTTAAAAAAAAAAAAAGTTGGTAGAGCACTTGCCCGCGAAAGGCAAAGGTCCCGAGTTCGAGTCTCGGTCGGGCACACAGTTTTAATCTGCCAGGAAGTTTCATATCAGCGCACACTCCGCTGCAGAGTGAAAATCTCATTCTGGAAACATCCCCCAGGCTGTGGCTAAGCCATGTCTCCGCAATATCCTTTCTTTCAGGAGTGCTAGTTCTGCATGGTTCGCAGGAGAGCTTCTGTAAAGTTTGGAAGGTAGGAGACGAGGTACTGGCAGAAGTAAAGCTGTGAGTACCGGGCGTGAGTCG
The DNA here is from genome assembly GCF_023898315.1 of Schistocerca nitens. Classification (NCBI taxonomy): domain Eukaryota; kingdom Metazoa; phylum Arthropoda; class Insecta; order Orthoptera; family Acrididae; genus Schistocerca; species Schistocerca nitens. The sequence continues at coordinate 528,486,657 of NC_064620.1, forward strand.
TGCTTCGGTAGCTCAGTTGGTAGAGCACTTGCCCGCGAAAGGCAAAGGTCCCGAGTTCGAGTCTCGGTCGGGCACACAGTTTTAATCTGCCAGGAAGTTTCATATCAGCGCACACTCCGCTGCAGAGTGAAAATCTCATTCTGGAAACATCCCCCAGGCTGTGGCTAAGCCATGTCTCCGCAATATCCTTTCTTTCAGGAGTGCTAGTTCTGCATGGTTCGCAGGAGAGCTTCTGTAAAGTTTGGAAGGTAGGAGACGAGGTACTGGCAGAAGTAAAGCTGTGAGTACCGGGCGTGAGTCGTGCTTCGGTAGCTCAGTTGGTAGAGCACTTGCCCGCGAAAGGCAAAGGTCCCGAGTTCGAGTCTCGGTCGGGCACACAGTTTTAATCTGCCAGGAAGTTTCATATCAGCGCACACTCCGCTGCAGAGTGAAAATCTCATTCTGGAAACATCCCCCAGGCTGTGGCTAAGCCATGTCTCCGCAATATCCTTTCTTTCAGGAGTGCTAGTTCTGCATGGTTCGCAGGAGGGCTTCTGTAAAGTTTGGAAGGTAGGAGACGAGGTACTGGCAGAAGTAAAGCTGTGAGTACCGGGCGTGAGTCGTGCTTCGGTAGCTCAGTTGGTAGAGCACTTGCCCGCGAAAGGCAAAGGTCCCGAGTTCGAGTCTCGGTCGGGCACACAGTTTTAATCTGCCAGGAAGTTTCATATCAGCGCACACTCCGCTGCAGAGTGAAAATCTCATTCTGGAAACATCCCCCAGGCTGTGGCTAAGCCATGTCTCCGCAATATCCTTTCTTTCAGGAGTGCTAGTTCTGCATGGTTCGCAGGAGAGCTTCTGTAAAGTTTGGAAGGTAGGAGACGAGGTACTGGCAGAAGTAAAGCTGTGAGTACCGGGCGTGAGTCGTGCTTCGGTAGCTCAGTTGGTAGAGCACTTGCCCGCGAAAGGCAAAGGTCCCGAGTTCGAGTCTCGGTCGGGCACACAGTTTTAATCTGCCAGGAAGTTTCATATCAGCGCACACTCCGCTGCAGAGTGAAAATCTCATTCTGGAAACATCCCCCAGGCTGTGGCTAAGCCATGTCTCCGCAATATCCTTTCTTTCAGGAGTGCTAGTTCTGCATGGTTCGCAGGAGAGCTTCTGTAAAGTTTGGAAGGTAGGAGACGAGGTACTGGCAGAAGTAAAGCTGTGAGTACCGGGCGTGAGTCGTGCTTCGGTAGCTCAGTTGGTAGAGCACTTGCCCGCGAAAGGCAAAGGTCCCGAGTTCGAGTCTCGGTCGGGCACACAGTTTTAATCTGCCAGGAAGTTTCATATCAGCGCACACTCCGCTGCAGAGTGAAAATCTCATTCTGGAAACATCCCCCAGGCTGTGGCTAAGCCATGTCTCCGCAATATCCTTTCTTTCAGGAGTGCTAGTTCTGCATGGTTCGCAGGAGACCTTCTGTAAAGTTTGGAAGGTAGGAGACGAGGTACTGGCAGAAGTAAAGCTGTGAGTACCGGGCGTGAGTCGTGCTTCGGTAGCTCAGTTGGTAGAGCACTTGCCCGCGAAAGGCAAAGGTCCCGAGTTCGAGTCTCGGTCGGGCACACAGTTTTAATCTGCCAGGAAGTTTCATATCAGCGCACACTCCGCTGCAGAGTGAAAATCTCATTCTGCATACAGTGACATACTGCACACAAAAGTTTTCATGGCACAGAGTCCCTACTAGCGCAAGATATTTTTAGTCAAAGTAGATAATATTTCAAAGTCACTTAAGTTAATGACTCCACTGTAATCCAACTCAGCATTTTTTGAAGCCATAATCTCAGGGAAGAGGATACTGGATTTGACGTCCTTATCATTTAATGGCTCCCACGGTTTATCGCTATCAGGCCATATCGGAATAATTAGCTATACCCGTCGCCGTGCGATAGTCCGATAAGCGAGACTCGGATGAAACCAAACGTTCTGATAGTTCGCGTAATAATATCTTCTGAAGATTCTGTAGGTTCCGAGGTATAGGGATGTGAAGACTAAAAAGTAAACAAGAAAAGGAACATTCGACGCTTTTATGGAAACTGTGCCTCTTTTATGGAAACTGTGCCTCCATTTCTTATCACTTTCGTCAGAGAGGGACAGTTTGGCTACAGCCGCAAAAGTGAAAAACACTTTTGATTTTTTCCTATATTATGTCATCCGCAGCTTTCAATAAACGGCGTGGAAGCTATATTAACTCCACCACAGCTCCAAATGCCTCTTTTTTGTGCTACTTGTTTCACTTTGCGCTCACTGTAATTTGTAGAAAATGAAATCGTCAGAAATATATAATTCGTACAATGCTTAGGTTGTTCGACTGGTTGGTGTTAATTCACGTACATAACCTTCAATGACCTAATGAGCATACAGAATCCTTATTGTTGAGTTAGCACCTTATATTACTCGTCGGAGGAAACCATTGCAGGAAGTATAACGTTGATCTCAAAATCAACTTTCGCACAGAAGACATCTTCATCATAAACATGATGCGTAAAATACCACTAAGTGGCATATGTAACGACAGCTTATAGGAAATACTGTAGAGTGGTTATATGTACCAATCTTATAATTCTTCTCAGGGCAGAAAAAGAAGGAACACACACACACACACACACACAAACAAACACACGGATGTACAAGCAAGCACTTTCATAACTATGAAGATAAACGTACGTCGAAAAAAGGAATCTCAATCACAAATAAAGAACAATAAGAAGAAGTCATTGCAAACACGTACAGCGTATCCCTAAATATCATATAAAAGGAGTTGTCAAGCATAACAGATCGATCCTTATCCAGAGATGATATCGATACAATTACTGACACGGCTAGCAATCATATCTCGGACCAGTAACAGCTTCCTTACATAAAAAAAACAATTAACACTATAAAGCCAACCTTATCCAAGTAATTGCAATCACTCTAACTACGTAATCATACTCTTAATACATATTTTTGTTTAATTTTGCACTTGCAACGTTTGTTAAGATCGTGTAAGAACTGCTAACTTAACAAGGCATCAGCACATCAACGGAAAAAATAAGTAAGCTAATCAGTCAGTGTTATCATATTATCAATTTCTGATAGCTTCATTTTGTGCACATGTGGCTTGACAAGAAGCACAATGCGAAAGTAGCAGCGAAAAAAGGAAAGTATGATACAGTACTTGCAGAAGACTTGGTGACACCTGTCGGAGCGTGTGTGCTCTTGGCGCAAAGACCCTTATGTGGCCCTAACCCCAGTATTTACCTTGCCCAGAATAAATTTCCCGTATCTCTCGTGCCGCACACGGAGGAAACAAACATCGTATCAGCGTTATCTAATCACGGCTGCAGAACATAAAAATACAACGAGAGCAAATAGTGGCTCAGCTCAACTCTCCGTGTTTACCAGTCTTGCGTCACACAAGCGGTGTGAGTAAAAACAATTCGGAACGCGTCACCCGATTCAGTGAAATCCGACAGTCATTCTGTTCGATGCAGATTAAGGCCTTTAGCACTTACGTGGCACGAACTGAGTTTATGAAGCACACGGAAATGTATCATTGCTTCCAATGGGAAAAAGAAATAATTCAACCATTTGCCAAGCAGACACCTCCAGCGTAGAACTCTATTCAGATCTGGTGGCTCGCACACTGATTACGTACATCATTCGTGAAAAGAATGAAACAAAATCAGTAAATACATGACAAATTATATATTTTTAAATACTCCACAACAGTGAACAAGGGTGAATGACTTTCAGACACATACTCCGGAAAGCGTGTGACAAAGTTTGGTGATAACATTTCATTTCTCACGTACTAGGAAACGAATGTATCTCATGTAGCAACACAACACTTCCTGAAATTTATGGATCCTCACATCTTAGCCATTTAATTTCCAAAATTTAACATACCGATGTTCCCTCAGCGGTGGCCTAATGATGAACTGCCACTATATTACTGGTGGTAAAGACTACATGTTTGACTAAATATTTTAAACATGTCAAATGGTTCACGACACTCTTTCTCAAACGTACGATTGAGAGTAACATTTTTCTTGTATTTCCCAGAAAAATGCCCGATCATTTAGAGACTGCCTTTAAACTATTTTTTTATTTGTTTTTCAGGTTCCATTGGACTCCGTGAGCCAAAAGTGCTTGGACCACGTATGATACCACACATAGTTTACAGAAAGAAAATTAGATAACAATTATTTAAAACGAAAAATCCCACATTTTTAAATCAGATTAAAACTATGAAGTAATTTCTTCTAGTTCTATACAGATTCCTAACCTCATTCAGATAGTCCCGAAAATATCTGATTCTCAATTTTAATAGCTATGTAAGGTTTGAAGCGAAAAACATGATGTTCATTAAACAGATAACTGATGCTCGAGTAGTTCACCCCCTTACTATTACACTACTTACAAACTGATATATGAATACTTAATTTGTAAATATAACCGCCTTTTCTTGCTGCAATTTAAATCATGTTTCCCAGACGCGTTTCGCCTTTTTCTTACTCTAAGACATCTTCAGTGGGATACTTCGTTGGCATCCTCCAAACAGGAGGAAACAAATAATGAAGCAACAATATTTACGTTGTTGAAAGCACAGTGTTCGAACGATCAGCCATAACTAGCGGCAAAAGAATAATAGTGCACCACAAAGAAGAAGGGAAAACACGGTGAACAGTGTGAAAGAAAAAGTTCGGAATACAAAATTGTACTCATGTTTCGGAAATAAAGTGGTAGTGAGACCAGATGAGAGGAAACACGGAAACTATCCCACTGAAGATGCCTTAGAGTAAGAAAAAGGCGAAACGCGTCTGGGAAAAAAATTAAGTTGCAGCAAGAAAAGGCGGTTTTATTTATAAAAGAGGTATATCTGTGCTTGCTGCGGAGGATGGCCACGAAAACAAACTTGTGATATATCAATAGTTCACTTCCTTGTTATTATCCACTGCATGCTACCAACGTTTTTCGCTATAAATCTTACAAGCATTTTCATAACTATTAAAAATTCATAATCACAAATTTTGAGGGCTATTTGTATGGAGTCACGAATCTATACAAGGCTACGATAAATTATTTTGTACTTTTTGTTTAGATTTAAAACCGATGTATACTAATAATTCATTTTTCTTGTTTTTGATTCGTATGTGTGTGAACTTTTCCAATCGTTTTCAAACATTTTGCTCACGCTACAACAGAGATATGCGGTCAATTTCAGGTTTCTTTTAGCTTCTCTTCACCTGGCTCAACCACTATATTGCTTCCTTCCTCACGTAAAGACTGTGAAGGTAAAAATAAGAGAGGTTCGAGCTCACACGGATGCTTACTAGCAATCGTTCTTTCGGCGAACCATTCGTGACTGGAACAGCAAAAACGTGCAAACGGCAGTGCTACAAAACGTACCCTCCGCCAGACATCAAAACAAGACAGTGAGCTGCGTGGAGTGGCCGTGTGGTTTGAGGCGCCATGTCACGGATTGCGCGGCCACTCCCGCCAGAGGTCCGAGTCCTCCCTTGGGCATGAGTGTGTGTGTGCGTGTGTGTGTGTGTGTGTGTGTATGTGTTGTTCTTAGCATGAGTTAGTTTAAGTAGCAGGTAAGTCTAGGGATCGATGACCTCAGCAGTTTGGTCCCTTAGGAATTCAAATACACACACACACACACACACATACACAAGACAGTGAGTTAATATTGCATTGTTATCCAGTTATGAGCTATGTTTGAAATTTCAAGCTCTAGCTCATTGGAAATTTAGTTTAAAATCAATTGCCAATTCTGTACTAATGGACAAACATATAAGAAACCGTTATCCTCTCCTCCTCACCCATGGCTCGCTACCACTTACCACACATTCAAAGACTACCAGCAGAACATGGCAGTGCTGCAGGGCAGCCAAGAAGTCAGGTGTTACTAAACCTGTTCGTACCCACCCCTATGGATGAGACAGACAAGAATAAGAGTTAATGCTGCACCGTTATCCAGTTCTGAGCAATGTTAAAATTTCAAGTCTCTGGCACAATGGGGCATTAGTTTCAAATAAGTTGCAAAATTTGTAGCGAACAGACAGGGAGACAAGAAAGCGACTTTATAAGAACGTGGTAGTTTATAAACAATAGACTCTAAAATGAAGCGATTACACCGATGATGGTAACCAGTGCACGAAAAATCACGAAATCTTAAGAGTATAAGATGATCGACGATTGTTGCAGGGATTTGCTGTTGATCCTGACTGCAAATAAATATAATTAATTGCGCAGATATGGGTTAAGAGTTCCATAAATGTTCGATTACGCTAAGTGTCGATAAATGACTGGAAAGTGCCATAAAATAGCTAGTAGTTATCATTTGGAAAGATCTAATGTTGAATCGCCGCAAAAATAAGTCTAAGGAAAGGCAGATGCCGGGCCGAAATCCAGTGATGGAATCTTCCGAATGCAATGGCTTGCAAAATAGTCTTTAGACCGATTCTTGCATGTTGCTCATTAAACTGGGATGCTTACCAGCTTGGATTAATACAAGAGATAGGGAAATTTAAGGAAGAGCAATGCACTTCTTAGCGAGTTCATTTGGTAAGGCAGTGAGTCTCAACAAACTCCAATGGCAGGCGATGATGCAAGAGGGGCGTTGTGCATCAAGAGCAAGTTTACTGATAAAATTCCGAGAGCTTACGATCTAAGAAGAGTCAGTCAACATATTACTTCCACGTAGATTCGCCTCACACGATGAACACGACGAGAAAATCTATGATATTAGAGCTCACACGAAGTAACGACAGTCGCTCTTCCGCAGCACAGTAGTGGCACCAAAAGTACCCAAAAGTACAGGGACATTCCGTAAGGTGGCTTGCGGAATATAGACGCAGAAGTAGACAAAACACTTTATGAACTTCTCTGTTTACCGCAGTTCTTTTTGCCGTCAAGAGTCCTTTAGCTTTTCAAAGCTTTTGTTATCCATAGATATTCTACTTATTTCCTCGAATTATTTTTACTTTTTTGCAAGATATCACGTTTCAATGATACATAGCTGATTACGAGATATATATCTGATTCTCATCGTTTTTTTTTTCGTACGTTTTCTAGGTTCTACACTCTTTTCTCAAATTTACGATCCTATCTTAGGGGGGGAGACCAAGAGATGAATACACTAAGCAGATTCAGAAGGATGTAGGTTGCAGTAGGTACTGGGAGATGAAGGAGCTTGCACAGGATAAAGTAGCATGGAGAGCTGCATCAAACCAGTCTCAGGACTGAAGACCACAACAACAACAATCTTAAATTGTTGTTTTTGGAAAATCGAGCATACATTAGACCCCTGGAGAAGCACGTGGCACAGTCCATACCATGTCTTCTCATGTGCTTTGTTACTTATCTACTATATCCTATATGTGCCCCAGGTTTACTTTCAAGGACTTCGTGATTTTTTTCGGCACCGGTAAGCAGTTTTTCATACAGCTGATTATGATATTGTGGTGTCACCGCCAGACACCACACTTGCTAGGTGGTAGCTTTAAATCGGCCGCGGTCCATTAGTACATGTCGGACCCGCGTGTCGCCACTGTTAGTGATCGCAGACCGAGCGCCACCACAGGGCAGGTCTCGAGAGACGGACTAGCACTCGCCCCAGTTGTACGGACGACTTTGCTAGCGACTACACTGACGAAGCCTCGCTCCTTGGCCGAGCAGATAGTTAGAATAGCCTTCAGTAAGTCAATGGCTACGACCTAGCAAGGCGCCATAGTAATTGATAGTTATCGTATGATGCATGTCTCATCAAGAACGATGTATACAAATGATGGATTAAAGTTAAGTATTCCAGAAGCTACGTACTTTTCTTTATAGCATTCATTACGTATCCTGTTTCAGACCTCACGCCAGCCTGCGTGAGTCAACGCGTGCCTATCGGCCTCCTCTTTCAAGTAGTGTATGTAGTGTTGGCTAACTGCTAACACTACAGATATCATAATATACCTGAGGATGGACCGCTTATGACCTTAATAACGTGCCAATACATCTGCGTGCAAACCTAGATTTTCCCAAAATTTCAGAAGCTGTGAATCATTGCCTCCTCAAAATAAAAAAAATTATAGTTCTGCCTCTGGTTCTGCCAACGCTGCTGGATCACCTGCATACCTTTTCATCCTTTCTACTCCTGTTACAATGTCTCTTGCTTTTTCCAATACTCAGTCTGTTAGTTTGCTAGTGACTATTTAGAAGCGCTGGTGACAAAAAACACACTTGTCCAACACCTCGTCCAATACCAGTCTCGTCTGTTTTCTCATCACCAATCCCTGCTACCACTTTGAAAGGGGTGTACTGACAGAAACAATTGTGCTGTACGAGGTATACGAGGTGTGTGGAAAAGTAATGAGGCTGACAACAATGCGAGCGATCTGGCAACGCTGTGCTGTGTAGACCGGTTTGTTCTTCCCTTCTAGACGCTCAGTCCTGAGATTAGTTCCGTACAACCCTCACGTGATTTTTGAGAGCGCTATCAATGAAACTGTGTTTTTGTTTTGTGCTACGCAAATGCAACAGCGGAATTTAGAGAAACGTTATGCTATCAAATTTTGTGTTAAAACTTGGGTAATCCACGAGTCTGACTTTTGAAAAGTTGAAACAGCACTATGAGGAACATTCCTTATCAAGAGCACAAGTTTTTCCCTGGCACAAATCGTTTTTGGAAGACCGAGAACACGTTGAAGATAAGCCTCGCTCGAATGAACAAATCAAAGATCAAAAGAACTGTGATTTTTTTTTTTGACATTAGGAATGCATAAAGAATTTGTTCCTCCAGGACAAACCGTCAACCAAATGCTTTACAAAGATGTCCTTGAAAGGCTCACCAAAAGGTTGAATCGAGTGAGACCAGCCACTGCAGACAAGTGGATGCTGCATCATGATGACAACACCCCATGCCAAACGGCCACTTCATCACGGAATTGGCATTCCTGTTGTCCCCCCCCCCCCCCCTCCCCCAGTTCACCTAATCTGAGTCCTGGTGACTTTTTTCTTTTCCCGAGATTGAGGAATCTCTTTAAAGGACATCATTTTGGGATTCTGAAGAACGTTCAAAAGGATGTGACCGACAATTTCATTGCCGTACCAGGTGAAGTTTTTTGGAGCTGCTTCCAAAATGGGGACGACTCCACCGGTGTGTAGCTGCCGAAGGGAACTATTTTCAAGGGGGCAATGAAAAAATAATAACTTTGGTAGATAAAAAATCAGTCTTATTTCTTTTCTGACACACCTCGTACACAGTGTGTGGAATTCAGGTCAGAAGTTCAGTAGATAGGCGGCTAGGTTCAGCGCACCACATGCGAGACTCCCGCTAGATTCGCGTTTCGCGTTAAACTGGCAGACTGGCCCTCGCCTGAGGCCCGTCACGTTGTCAGCCCGTCTCCTCTGCAGTTGGGGACTCCCCCCCCCTCCCCACCCTCCCATCCATTTCGTAAGAGAAGACCGCACGGTGGGCCGCCGTCGCTGCGTTTATTCACGCTGAGTCAACTGCTCGCCCGACGGCCGACAAGTGACGTAAGCCAACTCCGCTCAGGCGGGCTGACCTTCTGCGCTGCACAGCTCCCTGAACCCTGCATTTCAGCGGCGTGTATTCAATGGTTCAATGGACTTCCAGGAAAGAACCTCTTACCCAGCGTACAGCCGTAACAAAGACGAAACTAATGGAAACAGCAACGTAGAATAGCATTCCTTATATGGGTTGACAAAAGGCGCTGCAGATTTTCCAGATTCTCAGCAAAATTAATAAGCTCGTGTCCACCACAAATATGCGCCTCATTTTCCTGAAATGTGCGATCGCAATAGTGTTCTCATCAACACTGCCGCAATGTGGTAGCTTTAAATGGAAACAATGCGGTATGTCTGGGCAATATTACTAATGGAACAGTCTATTGCAGGTACTACACGAGGCGTGGCTACAAAATAACGGAACTATTGCTGCAAAACATTTTATTTAAAAAACATACGTATTTACGTATTATCACCTACAATATACTCCCCTCCTCTACCCCTTCTACGGCCCATGCGAATTTTCCACTGATGGTGAGCTTGCTACGGAGGGGGGGGGGGGGTGGGGTCTTCCTCCGCTCCACGATGAGGCGTGCCGCTTTCTCTTTCACTGCTTCAAGGGACTGAAATCTTGTTCCTTTTTAATGCAGATTTGATGCTTGGGAATCAATAAAAGCCACATCGAGCTAGTCAGGCGAATAAGGCGGGTGTCTAACAATGGGATGTTGTACTTCGCTAGAAACGTCTTACAGACAGTGGATAAGAGCCGCTTCGTTGTTTTCATTCCATATCGTGAGTTGTTCTTCCACAATTCGAGTCGTTTTTTTTCCTATTCTCTCACGGAATTGAGCATGAACTTCAAGTTAGTAATGTAGATTAATAGTCTGACATTCAGGAACCCAGTGAACAAACGGAGTTCCATTAATATCGAAAAAAAATCATCATCTCTTTGAAACTTGATTTTCTCATTTGAGCTTTTTTCGCCGTTGGTGAAATTGGGCCTGCCGCGCGGGATTAGCCGAGGGGTCTCAGGCGCTGCAGTCATGGACTGTGCGGCTGGTTCCGGCGGAGGTTCGAGTCCTCCCTCGGGCATGGGTGTGTGTGTCTTTGTCCTTAGGATAATTTAGATTAAGTAGTGTGTAAGCTTAGGGACTAATGACCTTAGCAGTTAAGTCCCATAAGATTTCACACACATTTAAATTTTTTTTTGAAATTGGGCCCTTCCGACGCATGGACGTTTACCGCTTAGTTTCTGGATCTTAAGTGAAAACCCAACATTAGTCACACCTTATCACTCTTTCCAATAAATTAGGATCATTTTCAATGGTATGAGAAGTGTCAGTACAAATATTTTCGCGAGCTTCTTTCTGTTCGGTCGTGTTATGTTTCGGCACCACTTTCGCACACAATTTTCTCATGCTAAACTGGATATGTAAAATTTGCCTTGCGCTTTCTTTTGTCAAATCCTACAGTTTCAGCAATCGATCGAATACTCAACCGACGGGCAGACCGAATCATACTACCTCCTTTATCGTCATTTTCATCCGCCTTTTTTTTTTAACAGTTCTTGAGGTATTTTTGTTTTGTCGTTGAAACTACAAAAATGCGTGATTTTTTTCACCAGACGCGTTTCGCTTAATGAGGTAAAGCATCATCAGAGGTCTGTAATTAACTTATTTACATTTTGATTTGTTTTTAGATCGAAAAACAGTTCGTTAAGAATAAATTTATTTGTAGGTACGGTGATTTTCGGCTGATTTCTCCCTTACATCGGGAAATGCCGTCTGTCAGCACGTCATTGTTTCTCTCCGTTAGACACTGATAGTTTTGGTCTAATTTTTAGATGTTCTGCAGCACTATTCATTTCTTATGTTTTTCACAACACACTTCCATGCACACCACTGTATTCTGTTTGTTGTTGTAGTTCAAATTATCTAGCACCGCAAAAAATTATTTTAGAACCTTGTTTACAATATTTTACACTGTTCATTCGTAACTGTTGTCGTAAAGTTAAAAATTCGCTGACGGAAAGAACATTAGTTACAAACATTAGTTTTATCCGGACGAAGTATGTCCAGACAAACCTCCTTAGGGCGGCCCTGATGAAGAAAATTGTCGCTAATTTCAGAGCGGCTGGCTGCGTACGTCGTTGGTATTCTTTGGCACCTCGCCAAGTTGCAAACGCAGCTGTAGCACGTCTTGCGCATGAAAATGCAGCTGCATTCTCAAAACATGGAGAACAAATTAAGGTTACGGCTGTTGTGTCTGCTACAGCAGTCACCATATGCGACCTGCTGGAAGACTAGTACGGACCTTAAGACGGTCTGCATATGTGCCGTTTCATATCCCGGCCGGCGACACGAGAATCTCGCGCAGTATGTAATTTCGCTTACATACAGTGGATGTGAATGACATGTAAACGTACAGTGCAGTCTGCATGGGGCAGACTGAAAGCTGGTACGAGTCTGGTTTCCCGATAGAGCAATTCCGTACTGTCTGCACAACAAAGGGAATTTATTCTGCGGGGGTGAGGGGGGGGGGGAGAGGAATAAATAAACTCTGTGAACGCAGTATAACGAAAGGCCGGAATATGAATCGTCCCCTTTAGTCAGGTGCGGAAATAAACTCAAATAAATTAAATTTAGAAGCGTAATATCAATACTGCATGAAAATTTCTTAGAGTATTACTTTTCGAAAGGCAAGTTTGATGTATCGCCAAGAGTACGGCAGATCCGAAGAAATATACGAGATGCCCCGCGAAATATTTTCGCCGAGTTACGTTCTTTTTACTCCCTTCTCCGGGCTGACATATCCAGCACTTCAAGTACAATCCGCTAACCCCTCACCATTTCGAATGCATCAGAATATCCTCATCTTCTAGTTGGTCTATTATCGCCTAGTACGAAACGGCGAGTTCTACACAACTAATGCCTACTGAGAAGACTGTAGAAACACGCAAGTTAATGAACTCTAGTAGGAAAAACAATCCTGCAATGTTAGAAGAGAAACTTAGCGGTGGCCTGGTCGAGCGAGTCATGTCGATTACATATCTATGCGTAACGATGCCGAGCGAAATGAAATGGAACGACACACAAGGTCAGTAGTACGGAAGGCGATCTGTTTATTGAGATAATTTTAGGAAATTGCAGCTCATCTATAAACGAGACCGCGTATTCAACAACAGTGCGAACCATTCTTGACTACTAGTGTTTGTGATCCTTACCAGATCTGTAATATATTTGGGAAATGCAGCGATGTAAATCTTATTCTTAAAAAAAAAGAACAATGTCTCCATCGCTAAAGCGATGTTTTATATGTGACCAGTTTGTCTGGAAAGACCATCTTCAGACTACAGGGTATCACCGTCGGTGAACCGCTTAGATGCTGGGCACAGTTGTAGTGTATTCAAATTTAAAGAATTCATTTATTGGAGAAGATCCAGATTTCGGCTATTATACAGCCCTCATCATCGCTGAAAATACAAAGACAGGTAGAATGAACAACAGATAGAAATATGTCTAATACCACAGGCACAGGATCGATACGTGGGTAAATAGTAATAACACATCAATTACCGAAGAGCTACATAGGTCCCAACGCGTCAGAACATAATCAGTGATAAATGACACAAGCCTTTACGTGGCTGACACAAAACTGAGGCCGTTGCTTACATCCATCGCAAAACGCATAAATAAGCATCGTACCCTACATTGTAATACACATCGAAAAACTATGCTTAAATTTTTTAATAAGCACGTAGCTGGTAAGTGGATCTTATAAAAATGAACACCAAAATTTACATGGAAATAAACGCATGAAGAATATGTAACGTCTCGTAATGAATAAGATTCGACAAATGCATAGTGCATTTAATATTAAGACTAATTGGTCAGAATCTATTGTATTTGCAAAAGTGGTGTGTGTCAGAAGGTATAAAAACGTTTTAAGTAACTCCGGAAACTGTGAAGTGAAATAGCATAAAAACGTGCCTTAGAGAGTCACGAGTGGCCCTCTCTGGTTTCTATTTAAGTGAGGTGATAAATCAGAAGAGCTTCTTATTACAAAACGAAATATCGGACAAATACATTTCTAAACACTTTATAAATTTTGACAGGACTGGAAAATAAAAACCAATCAGTTGCAGAATTGAAGGATTATTAATTTAAATTTGTCTTTCTCAGAAGGAAAATGGGCTCACAAAGTCACGTATTGACATGAGTGGATGTTGAAGCCATAAGGCTCCACGTGCGCGATTTCCATATTCTATCGCTAGGTACTTGCAAACTATTAGTCCCACAGAAGAAAATGAATAGGACCTTTTCTGAAGGAAATTTAATATAATTGAACTTTGTACCGAGATACGTTTTTGCTCGAGTCCGTAGTTTACGAGTTATTCAAGAAAAGCATAGAAAAGTGACCTTCAAACGCACCACCACTCACCCACTCCGCGCCATTCGGTCAGTGTTTCTAATATGCTGTTCATTACATTCCCTTCTACCACTGTACAACTTACGATTGCACGAAGTATTTTCCACGTTTTACCTTTTTTGGTCTTCATTGACTGGCCGCATTACGCCACTGGGTTAGTCGAGCATTTACAAACTGTAAAATAATAATACATAATAATTTTGTGAATTTTAACAGCATAAAAGAAACAATTACATCGTTGTCTTCATCACGCCTTCTGACTACGAAACTACTGTGCATGTGAGGTTTAAATTTGGATCGAACTGTCAACATAATTCGTTTTAGCGTAACATTTACAATAGTAGTTTTTTTATTACACTCGCAGGCACGATTAAATTAACAACGTTAACGGAATAGCCGACTATCTTGGTGGCGCTATAGCCCCATCAATAGTGGCCAAAAGAGGTCAAATACAGGGAATAGCTCGTGCAGTCGGAAACTTTTATACATTGGTAGGAGAGAGTGCTGCGAACAACATACTAGAAATCCTGACTGGTGAGGGATGAATGTGAGGGTGGAGGTGAATGTAAAGGTCAATTTTGCCAGTTTTTCTTGAATAATTTGAAAACCTTGCCCTCCAGTGGGAACATATCCCTGCACAAAACTATACTACAATTTCCTACAATAAAGGTCCTGTTCATTTTTTTCTGTGGAATTAGTAGTTTGTGCGTAGCGAGCTAGAGAATACAAAAATCTCGCGCGGGGTTTTTGAAGGCCAGGTATAACAATGCGGGTTGCATAAAACGGCATCGGTAGGGGCAGCTGACTCAATCTGTATCTAGATGGTACGAAAACGACACCACTGATTTAGTACACTGTATCTACTCACATGTAAAGATTGCGATCACTGATTAATAACCTCATCGATAAACTCTTGTGGTCCGCGACTGGAATTATAATAAAATAAATATTTCCTGGACCGCTGTAAAACTTTATTGTGACATGTCGCACTTCGTGCATAGTAATTTATTCACTGAAGAAGCGACAAGATGAAGCAGCACGTACACCTTGCGTGAATCAGGTAACAAATGTACAGCTCTGAGCGGGCTGGAAAACTACGAGACAGGATCTGGTCCAGCAGCAAATGAGTCCAGATGGGAGTAATTCAGGGCGGAGTAGACCGGCGTGAAGGGGCCCCCCGGCTGGCGCACCTTTCACTGCGGCAAGCCTCGTGGCGGTTGCATGACGGATCAGCTGCAGGTGTTCTAATCTCGGCGAGCGCGCCATTACGCCTGTGGGTACCTGCCATCCATTTACCCATGGCGGACCCAACACCAGCATTACAGTCCACACCGTGTATCGAATTCAGAACATGAACGCTTTATAACCAGGATGGATAGAATGTAATGTGCACTACGCCATTACAATTGTAAGTAGGCTGTTTAGGTTTTTTTTATTGGTAATGCCACGTAGCGCTCTGTATGAAAATCACTGACTGTGCTGTGTGCAGTCTGTGGCTGGCTTGCATTGTTGGAATTTGCTATTGTAGTGTTGGGCTGTTAACAGCCCGTAGCGTTGCGCAGTTGGAGGTGAGCCGCCAGCAGTGGTGAATGTGGGGAGGGAGATGGCGGAGTTTTGAGAGCGGATGATCTGGACGTGTGTCCATCAGAGACAGTAAATTTGTAAGACTGGGTGTCATATAATGACTTTTGAACACTATTAAGGTAAATACATTGTTTGTTCTCTATCAAAATCTTTCATTTGCTAACTATGCCTGTCAGTAGTCAGTGCCTTCAGTAGTTAGAATCTTTTATTCAGCTGGCAGTATTGGCGCGCGCTGTATTGCAGTAGTTTGAGTAACGAAGATTTTTGTGAGGTAAGTGATTCATGAAAGGTATAGGTTATTGTTAGTCAGGGCCATTCTTTTGTAGGCATTTTTCAGTCAGATTGCGTTGCGCTAAAAATATTGTGTGTCAGTTTAGTGTTGATCAGAATAAGCAACGAAAGTAATGTCTGAGTACGTTCAGTTTTGCTCAGCTGTTTGAATAGCAAATAATGTAAGAGGTTTATCAGCACAGTAATTCACTAATTTTTCTAAGGGGACATTTCATATGGCGACCCTGCCAGGATTAATTCACTAATTTTACCAAGGGGACGTTTCACAATGTGTTCATGATTTAGGACCAGTTTCTGAAAATAAACACCATCATTACCATCTTCATCATCTTATTCATGGTTATGGTCACTAATGCTACCATTATCACCATGATCATTATCAGTGTGCAGGCATAAGCTGTCGCCAGTAGTGGGACAAGCTGTGTTTCAGTCCATTTTGTTAGTGCGGGTTGCCTGCACTAACAAAATTGACTGAAACGTAGCTTGTCCCACTACTGTCGGCAGCACACCAGTCAGCAAAGATGTAGTGCGAAGATCGATAGTAGGCACTAGATCAAGCGAGCTTATCACGAGGGAGGCCAGAGACAACCCGACAAGCAACATGCCGCAAACATCCTCTTCCTTGCTTCCTTGCAGTACAAGACTCTACAATCAGCACCACTAGCACCAACATCAAAGTGACCATCACCATCACCCCCACCACCATCATCATTATCATCATCATTGCTGTGATAATCAATAAAATTTCATGATAACTGGCATCATTACTGGGATCATTATCATTGTGATCTTCCAGTCTGTCACCACTGTGCAATCTCAGTTGACTGCTGCATAAAGGTCCCCTTCCGATTTCTTCACACACAGCAAGGCCTTCAGTTATACTCATCCATCTGTTCCTGAATGTCATCCACCTACCTTCCATTCGGTCATCTGGTTGTCCATCCTTCCACATCTTTAAGTTGCTGTGTATGCAAAAAGCACTGCTAAGTCTTTCTTCTGGTAATGGCTACATGGCACCAATCACTGGAAAAAATGTTGTTTTCGCAGCCCAAATAACTAGAATTTGAATCGTATTTTACTCTCTGAAAATATTCTTCATTCATAGAAAATTGCCTATTCTAAGACCCACCCACATTTCTGTGGATTATTCAAATCAGGAAAGTAATTCCGAATAGAATTTCATGCTGAGGCCAAATGCTGATTTATGTAAAACACAGGTAAGCTTTCTTTGTTACTCATGTTAATTCTGGGAACACAAAATGTCAGTTCTGCATTGGTAAGACTCCAATTTGGAAAGACAAGTACCTACCTCACTTTCTGTACTCAAAATGTTCACCATATTTGCTCTCTAGTCGAACTTAAGCGTATTTATTTCTGCTAAGATACCGGCAAGACATGGTAACTTGTAAATCAACGTGTTATATGCTATTCTGACATGCTTGAAACACATTTCCGGTGACCGTACGACCGTATTTGCTCATCTTCCAGCGATCGTTTCCTGCAATTTGTGCCCGTTTAGCATACAAGAAACTAACGATTATATAGAAAAGATGATTATGTGGTACACTGGGCGAGTTTTATGCAATCCGCAACGCCTTCAAAAACTACGTGTGAGCTTTTCAGAGTCATCAATCGCTATGCACAAACCTTTAGTCCTACAGAAAAAAATGAACAGGACATTTTTGTAGGAAATTTAACGTAGTTAAATTTTGTACTGGGATGCATTTTCGCTGGTGGCCACTGTTTTCTAGCTCTTCAAGAAAAACGCGTCTGACTGTCGCTTTTGT
Organism: Schistocerca nitens; assembly: GCF_023898315.1. NCBI lineage: Eukaryota > Metazoa > Arthropoda > Insecta > Orthoptera > Acrididae > Schistocerca > Schistocerca nitens. The sequence goes on from NC_064620.1 coordinate 528,504,271, forward strand.
AAGTTTTTCTTGGATAATTAAAAAACTATGGCCACTAGCGAAAACATATCCCAGTGCAAAATTTAACTAAATTAAATGTCCTACAATAAGTTTCTGTTCATTTTTTCTACGTGACTAACAGCTTGCAAGTAGCGACAGAGAGAATATGAAAATCTCGCACGTTGTTTTTGAAGCGATTGCGTGTTGGATGAAACCCAGACATACAGGCAGCTGATTTAGCCGATATAACGACAGGTCGCGCGTAAGAGAACCAGTAGCATACGTCACGGAGAACCAGGGCGTTAGACTAAGCACTGGTATAGAAACTGCAGGCTGATACACAGATCAAAGGATAAGCTTTCTTTTAGAATTACACTAATCTGATTTTTGTAAAATAATCAGTTTTTATTTCCAGAATTTGTTTCATTTTTTGATCAATGCAATTTTTTCCTTCTCTTATTCTTATTTATATGATTGTAGTAACTTCTTAAAGTTTCTGAAAGTATTTGTATGGAGTGTAGCCATGTATGGAAGTGAAACATGGACGATAACCAGTTTGGACAAGAAGAGAATAGAAGCTTTCGAAATGTGGTGCTACAGAAGAATGCTGAAGATAACTAATGAGGAGGTATTGAATAGGTTTGGGGAGAAGAGAAGTTTGTGGCACAACTTGACTAGAAGAAGGGATCGGTTGGTAGGACATGTTTTGAGGCATCAAGGGATCACAAATTTAGCATGGGAGGGCAGCGTGGAGGGTAAAAATCGTAGAGGGAGACCAAGAGATCAATACACTAAGCAGATTCAGAAGGATGTAGGTTGCAGTAGGTACTGGGAGATGAATAAGCTTGCACAGGATAGAGTAGCATGGAGAGCTGCATCAAACCAGTCTCAGGACTGAAGACCACAACAACAACTTCTTAAATGTTATATTATAGGATTAGAAATAAGAGGAGTTTCCTTACATCATTTATTGTTTGCTGATGATCAAGTAGTCGTAGCACAAGATGGGGAGGATGCTAACTATATGTGCAATCAACTAGCAGTAGGATACAAAACTTGGGGTTTGAAATTAATTACCAAAAAACAGAATACTTGACTAATGATTCAGATGAGCTATACATTGAAGGAAAGAAAATCAAAAAGATAAACACTTTCTGTTATTTGGGATCCATTTTAGTAATCAGGGAAAATCAGAGTCAGAAATCAATAAAAGAATTAGTATCGGATGGAAGGTTACTGGGATGCTTAACTCAGTCTTATGGAGCAGGAATGTAATGAGCAGAACTAAAAAATTAATATACAAATCCATATTAGAGAGTGTGGTTCTGTATGGAACGGAGACCTGGACAATTAACATGAAGCACATTAAAAAATTACAAGCTCTAGAGATGGACTTCTGGAGAGGATCGGCAATAATCTATAGGAAAGAAAAGATAAGGAGCACCGAAATAATAAGGAGAATGGAAATAAAAGAAAGAATATATGATGTAATTGATAGGAAGAAATTACAGTGGTACGGGCATGTACGAGGAATGGAGAAAACCAGAATACCAAAATTGATATTGGAGTGGGAACCGGAGGGGAGAAAAAGAAGAGGACGACCTATGACCATCTGGATCCAAAATGTACAGCGCAGAATGAGGAGACTGGGCGCAGAGGAAGAGGACACACAAGATCGAAACACCTAGAGGAATATTTTGAAAATATAGTTTAAGAACGTTTATTCTTTTTATTGTAATTTCCAAGTAAATTATTATGTTGTAGATAAGCCTCTGTAATGAGGAAAAGCTCAAAATAATAAATAAGTAATTTCTTAAGCACTATAGTTTTAATTCAGACATATAAACTGCTACTGCTAGAATCCATCAAATTTGCAAACAGCAAGTTGTCCATCTACATCTACATCTACATCCATACTCCAAAGCCACCTGACAGTGTGTGGCGGAGGGTACCTCGAGTACCTCTATCGGTTGTCCCTTCTATTCCAGTCTCCTATTGTTCGTGGAAAGAAAGATTGTCGGTATGCCTCTGTGTGGGCTCTAATCCCTCTGATTTTATCCTCATGGTCTCTTCGCGAGATATACGCAGGAGGGAGCATTATACTGCTTGACTCCTCGTGGAAGGTATGTTCTCGAAACTTCAACAAAAGTCCGGACCGAGCTACTGAGAGTCTCTCTTGCAGAGTCTTCCACTGGAGTTTATCCATCATCTCCGTAACGCTTTCGCGATTGCTAAATGATCCTGTAACGAAGCGCGCTACTCTCTGTGGGACATTCTCTATCTTTTCTATCAACCCTATCTAGTACAAAGGATCCCACGCCGGTGAGCAGTATTCAAGCAGTGGGCGAACAAGCGTATGCACAGCTGGGAATCCCTCTTCCAGAGCTGCAGCGGGTGGAAGCGACGTGCGCATGCGTGAACTGGGTGCTATTTAAAAGCGCCTGTGCCCTGGGTCCGGAGAAATACTGGCCATTAGCGCTGGCTGCAGCCCAGAGCATTCCGCGTGGGTCCACGAACTCCCCCCTCTCCGCCCCACCCCACAGTCTTGCTTCCCTCGAGCGACGGCTTTGAGGGGGAGAGGAAGGGAGCCACACCTAATGTGTGTATTTCGCACCACGCGGAAGCATCGCTCCCCACAACTCGGCGGTGCGCCCTGCAAGATTTGGCACGTCGGACCCCGTCTGTTGCCGTAAGTTCTGGAGCTGCGTAGCGGCAGCACTCACGAGTCGAGGTGGTGTGGAGGAGAACGAATCGAAACCAAAAAACGCGCCTAGGATTCCGTGCTCTCCTTGAAACAGGGACGACTACTTTGAAACACAGACAATCTGATGCCGGTCTTGGAGGTTTTCCCAGCGAATCGACTGATCTACATCTACATACATACTCCGAAAGCCACAGTATGGTGCATGACGGGAGGTAACTTGTACCACTCCTAGTCATTTCTTTTGGTGTTCCACTCGCAAACAGAGTAAGGGAAAAGCCGACTATCTATACGCCTCCGTTAATTTCGTGGTCCCTAGGCGAAATGTACGTTGGCGGCATTAGGATCGCTCTGCAGTCAGCTCCAAATGCCAGTTCACTAAATTTCTTTCAAAAGTTTTTCATGGAAAGGATGACGTCTTCCCTCCAGGCATTCCCACTTGAGTTCACGAAGCACCTCCGTAATATCCGCGTGTTGACAAAGCCCTCCGATAAAAAACGTAGCAGAACACTTCTGAAATGCTTTGATGTCTTCCTTTAATCCGACCCGGTGAGGCCGGCCCCTGTGACCGAGCGCTTCTAGGCGCTTCAGTCTGGAACCGCGCGACCGCTACGGTCGCAGGTTCGAATCCTGCCTCGGGCATGGATGTGTGTGATATCCTTAGGTCAGTTAGGTTTAAGTAGTTCTAAGTTCTAGGGGACTGATCACCTCAGATGTTAAGTCCCATAGTGCTCAGAGCCATTTGATCCATTTGAATTTGACCTGGTGGGAATTCCAAACACTCGAGCAGTACTCGAGAACTGAGTCGCATCAGGTTTCTTTACAGATGAGCTAGCCTTTCCTAAAATTCTCCAAATAAACCGAAGTCAACGATTCGCTTCGTTCCATTTCAGCCGCGCGGACTGGCCGCGCGGTTAGAGGCGCCATGTCACGGATTGCGCGGCCTCTCCCACCGGAGGTTCGAGTCCTCCCTCGGGCATTCGTGTATGTGTTGTTATAGCATAAGTTAGTTTAAGCAGTGTGTAAGTCCAGGGACCGATGACCTCAGCAGCTGGGCCCCTCAGCAATTGACACACATTTGAGCATTTCCATTTCATACCGCTCTGCAGCATTACGCCTAGATATTTAACGGTGCCATTATGTGAAGCAATACCACCTACTAAAGCTGTATTCGAACATTACGGGGTTTTTTTCTAACACATTAGCTTACCATTTCCTATATTTCGAGTAAGCTGCCATTAATCCCACCAGCTAGAAATTTATGAGAAAATACAACGCCTACAGCTGTCCTTATGATTTTATTTATTTTGTTACACCCACTTTTGGCGCTTCAGTGCGCCCTTTTCAGGATTTAGTTGACGCGGAAGGGGTTGACACGATCCCTATATACAGCGCATCAGTGGCCACCATATCTAGTTACGCGGATTATCTGAAAACTCTAATCATCAACTGGCAGTTGATGGTTGGAGTGCTGACACATAAGTTCTCAGACAATCCGCGTGAAGTGAAATAAAGTGTCAGTATTGTGAAGAGGATTATGTGGAGCAGAAGGGAGGAAACTATAAAATATTGTTTAAAGAGCATGATGATAAAGAGAATGGTTCATCGGCAGTGGTTAAGCTTCTCGAGAATAAGCAACGTTCGTTGGGTAGCATAACAGACAGAGTGAGAGCATCTCACACTGAAAAAAAAGGGTAATTCCTGTAAATTTAGCGGAAGAGAGACTTTTTTCTGCTTTAAGAGAGGAAGGCTTCAACGTGACGAGTGAAAAGACAGAATTGTCTAGGAAGCATTTCTGGGCGCACTCTAGGGATGTCCTCGACAGGCAGTCACCAACTTAGTCTTGTTAGCAAGAAGTTTTTATATGTTCTGTTGGTTATTGTTTACGGATTCATACACTGCAACATTGAAGCAGTATTGGTTTTTAGAATTTGGTACAAACTGACATATAACATTCTAATATTTAATAATAGGTAGTAGGATCTATGGGGGTGTGATACGTAACACATCTACATCTGCAGGGATACTCTGCAAATCACATTTAAGTGCCTGGCAGAGGGCTCATCGAACCACCTTCACAATTCTCTATTGTTCCAATTTCGTATAGCGCGCGGAAAGAACGAACACCTATATCTTTCCGTACGAGCTCTGATTTCCCTTATTTTACCGTGGTGATCGTTTCTTCCTATGTGCGTCGGTGTCAACAAAATATTTCCGCATTCTGAAGAGAAAGTTGGTGATTGGAATTTCGTGAGAAGATTCGGCCGCATCGAAAAACGCCTTTGTTTTAATTATGTCCATCCCAAATCCTGTATCATTTCAGTGACACTCTCTCCCCTATGTCGCGATAATACAAAACGTGCTGCCCTTCTTTGAACTTTTTCGATATACTCCGTTCAGTCCTATCTGGTAAAGATCCCAAACCGCGCAGCAGTATTCTAAAAGAGGACGGACAAGCGTAGTGTAGTCAGTCTCCTTTGTAGATCTGTTACATTTTCTAAGTGACCTGCCATTAAAACGCAGTCTTTCGTTAGCCTTCCTCACAACATTTTCTATGTGTTCCTTCCCATTTACGTCGTTCGTAATTGTAATTCCTAGGTATTTAGTTTAATTTATGGCCTTTAGATTTGACTGATTTATCGTTTAACCGAAGTCTAACGGATTCCTTTTAGCACTCATGAGGATGACCTCACACTTTTCCTTACTTAGGGTCAACTGCCAATTTTCGCACCATTCAGATGTATTTTCTAAATCATTTTGCAATTTGTTTTGATCTGACGATTTTATTAGTCGATAAACGACAGCGTCATCTGCAAACCTAAGACGGTTGCTCACAATGTCTCCCAAATCGTTTATACAGGTAAAGAACAGCAGAGGGCCTGTAACACTACCTTGTGGAACGCCAGAAATCACTTCTGTTTTACACGATGACTTTCCGTCAATTTCTACGAACTGTTCAAAAAATGGTTCAAATGGCTCTGAGCACTATGGGACTCAACATCTTAGGTCATAAATCCCCTAGAACTTAGAACTACTTAAACCTAACTAACCTAAGGACATCACACACACCCATGCCCGAGGCAGGATTCGAACCTGCGACCGTAGCAGCCCCGCGGTTCCGGACTGCAGCGCCAGAACCGCTAGACCACCGCGGCCGGCTCTACGAACTGTGACCTCTCTGACAGGAAATTACAAATTCAATTATATAACTGAGACGATGTTCCATAAGCACGCAATTTCACTAGAAGCCGCTTGTGTGGTACAGTGTCAAAACCCTTCCGATCCCTTGTCAATAGCACTCAACAGTTTATGCGAATAATGAGCTAGTTTTGTTTCACAAGAACGATGTTTTCTAAATCCATTTTGACTGTGTGTAAAGAGACCGTTTTCTTCGAGGTAATTCATAATGTTCGCACACAATATATGTTCCAAAATCCTGCTGCATATCAACGTTAATGATATGGGCCTGTAATTAAGTGGATTACTCCTACTACCTTTCTTGAACATTGTTGTGGCCCTTGCAACTTTCCAGTCTTTGGGTACGGATCTTCCGTCGAGCGAATGGTTGTATATGGTTGTTAAGTATGGAGCCAGTGCATCAGCAAACTCGATCTTCCTTACGTCATGGCAGTAGCCTTCATAACCAGACTCTGTGAGAGAGTATTCGCCAACAGAGGTTTAGGTTCGACAATGCATATTTGCTGCTTGCTTTTTACTTTTGACGGTGCGTAATGACACAGTAGTTTTAGGTACGTTACATTATAGGACAATAGCTACTGATAAGTTAGAACATTATGACCACCTCTCTAACAGCCTGTATGTCAACCTTTTGGCGCGGATAACAGCGGCGACATGTCGTGGTGTGGAAGCAACGAGGCCTCGATAGGTTGCTACAGGGAGCTGATACCATATCTGGACACACAAGTTGGGCGGCCAGCATATCAATTGGAACTCGCCACTGTATACCTCGAATCACTCCATCACATTCCTGACCTTGTGACGTGTCGCATTATCTTGCTGTAAAATGCCGCTACCACCGGAAATATAATCGTCATGATGGTCCTGAAATCAATGTACAATACTCCTTGGCGATCATGGTACCTCGCTAGAGCTGCACTGGACCCACGAACGTAACGGAGCGACCGCTAGCTTGTTTCCGTCCCGCAGTAAAGGTGTCAACGAGCTGTTTCCCGGAAGACGACGGATTCGCGCCCTGGGCATGATGTACGAGGTGCATTCAAGTTCTAAGGCCTCCGATTTTTTTTTCTAATTAACAACTCACCCGATATCGATGAAACTGGCGTTACTTCTCGACGTAATCGCCCTGCAGACGTACGCATTTTTCACAACGCTGACGCCATGATTCCATGGCAGCGGCGAAGGCTTCTTTAGGAGTCTGTTTTGACCACTGGAAAATCGCTGAGGCAATAGCAGCAAGGCTGGTGAATGTGCGGCCACGGAGAGTGTCTTTCATTGTTGGAAAAAGCCAAAAGTCACTAGGAGCCAGGTCAGGTGAGTAGGGAGCATGAGGAATCACTTCAAAGTTGTTATCACGAAGAAACTGTTGCGTAACGTTAGCTCGATGTGCGGGTGCGTTGTCTTGGTGAAACAGCACACGCGCAGCCCTTCCCGGACGTTTTTGTTGCAGGGCAGGAAGGAATTTGTTCTTCAAAACACTTTCGTAGGATGCACCTGTTACCGTAGTGCCCTTTGGAACGCAATGGGTAAGGATTACGCCCTCGCTGTCCCAGAACATGGACACCATCATTTTTTCAGCACTGGCAGTTACCCGAAATTTTTTTGGTGGCAGTGAATCTGTGTGCTTCCATTGAGCTGACTGGCGCTTTGTTTCTGGATTGAAAAATGGCATCCACGTCTCATCCATTGTCACAACCGGCGAAAAGAAAGTCCCATTCATGCTGTCGTTGCGCGTCAACATTGCTTGGCAACATGCCACACGGGCAGCCGTGTGGTCGTCCGTCAGCATTCGTGGCACCCACCTGGATGACACTTTTCGCATTTTCAGGTCGTCATGCAGGATTGTGTGCACAGAACCCACAGAAATGCCAACTCTGGAGGCGATCTGTTCAACAGTCATTCGGCGATCCCCCAAAACAATTCTCTCCACTTTCTCGATCGTGTCGTCAGACCGGCTTGTGCGAGCCCGAGGTTGTTTCGGTTTGTTGTCACACGATGTTCTGCCTTCATTAAACTGTCGCACCCACGAACGCACTTTCGACACATCCATAACTCCATCACCACATGTCTCCTTCAACTGTCGATGAATTTCAATTGGTTTCACACCACGGAAATTCAGAAAACGAATGATTGCACGCTGTTCAAGTAAGGAAAACGTCGCCATTTTAAGTATTTAAAACAGTTCTCATTCTCGCCGCTGGCGGTAAAATTCCATCTGCCGTACGGTGCTGCCATCTCTGGGACGTTTTGACAATGAACGCGGCCTCATTTTAAAACAATGGGCATGTTTCTATCTCTTTCCAGTCTGGAGAAAAAAATTCGGAGGCCTTAGAATTTGAATGCACCTCGTAGAAGGTATCGGGACTCATCAGGCCAAGCAACGCCCTGCCACCGCGCCAACGTCCAGCGCTGATGATCATGTGCCCATTTCAGTCGTAGTTGCCGACGTCGTGGTGTTAACATCGTCACATGCTTGAGTCGACGGCTGCCGAGGCCCATCGTTAGGAGTGTTCCGTGCATTGTGTGTCCAGACACGCTTGTGCTCTGCCCAGCATTAAAGTCTGATGTTAGTTACGCCACAGTTAGCCGCCAGTCCTGTTTTACCAGTCTGCCCTGGCTACGATGTCCGACATCTGTGGCTGCCCAACCGACGACGTCTGGACGTGGTTTCACATTGGTTTTCGGCACGTATTGGAGACACTCGCCTCAGCACTCATCGATCAGCCGACGAGCCGCGTAATTTCAGAAACGCGACGAGCATCCGTCCTGTCACAATCTGTCCTCGGTCAAACTCAGATAGACCGGCCGTCTTCCCCATTCTACAAACGTACAGCACTCTCACTGACCCTAAATGCACCGGACGTGTGACTGACTAGCAGTCATTCCTCGTCAGGTGAGGCTGACATCGCCCGGACGGGTTTACATCGATAGTAGTTCGGTGGTCATAATGTTCTGGCTGATAAGTATAAATAGACTTAAAAAAAATGGCTCTATGGTCATCAGTCCCATAAAACGTAGAACTACTTAAACCTAACTAACCCAAGGACAGCACACAACACCCAGTATTCACGAGGCAGAGAAAAAATAGACTTACAGGGTTGTCGGTTCATTACTACTGACATGTACCGATTTGTGTTTGTTTTAAAGCACTTGATAATGACTTTATGTGGTTCTGAAACATGTTGTGGTAAATACTGGGTGGTTATAATGAAATGTGCAATTACTAAGGGAGGTAATAGTGTGGGCTGCATTTATCGCATGGCAGCGAAACTTGGTAGATGTGCTAGTGTGTTAATGTGGAACGGACTTACGCTGGAAAAAAATAAGCTAACATTTTGGCCACTAGGTGCAAATCTGGTGCCGTACAGCATCCTGTCGACGTCTCCAGTGTTCATATTGAACAAACTCTGTAAGTGGCAGTTCATAAAAAAACCAACACTCTGCCCTTCTGATTTCTGCCTACACCCAATTCCTAATCCATTAAGTATGCAAACATTTCTGTAAGTCTTTCCTGTATCTGCACCCGGTGGCCAAAACTGGAACTAATTCTTTTTCAGCGTAAATAGGTTACACATTAACGCATTACCTTATGTACCACGTTTCGCTGCCGCACGATAATTACAGCCCACAATGGACCTTTGTGAATAACTACACTTTAATTATTACCACCGGCTATATCACTCATTTCAAAAACTGGTACGTAACATTCTCATCACGGAAAGTAGGCTAATTTGTGACGTACTGTCGTGTTCACTACACATTCGTCTGCAACAGATAATTCACACATCACATCAGCAATTGCGCCAAGCACAACACCTAGCTGCAAAATTCGGGCGTCACGCAAGGCACATGTCCAAATGGGATAACTGTTCCCGCCACTTTTCGCCATTCAATTCAATATTAATGACAAGAAAACAACCACTGAAGTAGCAAGTAAGGAAAAATATTTAGAGCTTAAGAGTGAACTCCGTGGTATGCAAGGACACTGTGCCGCTAGCTCGCAGGCAAAACGCCTCTTGACCTAGAGGCGACAATTTTGGCTCGCGTCAAGTAGGTCGTGCTCCTGGCTCGGAAAGCGTGTCGCCGATGTAGGCGCGGTTTCTGTCTGTCGCCTGCTGAATGGACAACAATGTCCCACACCTTGCCGGGTCGTGCAGCGACTGAACACATCGTCTCTGCGACCGTTCGGGGAGCTGCGAGATGTAGTCTTGATTTTCATAACAGTGAAGTCCGGTCCCGGTAGCTGAGTGGTCATTGGATTTTAGACAGAAATTATTTACATTAAATTTTTGGAAGGTTCGGGTTAGGTTAGGTCAGCCGACACGGTAGCTCAGCGTGTTCGGTCAGAGGGCTGCTCGCCCTCTGTAATAAAAGAAAAAAAAACTGAGTAAAGGAATCAACGATCAACCGGAACGGATGACTTGTGACGTCCGTCCAGACCGAACGCAACGAACAATACCGAACAAAATGGAAGGGAAAAAAAAATTGGTCAGCGTGACAGAATGTCAATTCTAAGTGCCCGGCTTTGATTCAGGGCTGGGTCGGAGATTTTCTCCGCTCAGGGACTAGGTGTTGTGTTGTCGTAATCATCATCATTTCATCTCCATCGACGCGCAAGTCGCCGAAATGGCGTCAAATCGGAAGACTTGCACCCGGCGAACAGTCTACCCAACGGGAGGTCCTGGTCACACGACATTTACATTTATTTTACAACAGTCAAGACGTTTCATACGATCATTTAGCGAAAACATGCACTTACGATTTTAATAAAAGAATGCGGTGTCCGATGTAGGATGTTTTGCGCTTTATTAAAATCGTGGTATTAGATAACGTCGGCCGTAAGCCATTATCAAACATCTTAAATAACCCAACATCGACGTTCGTCATATGTTTGCATGGATCGTGAAATATAAATAAAACATTCCATAACTCACATTAACGTAACCAGATTCACAGTGCAATAGTATTACTTACATTTGTTACGTCATGTATTACATATCGTGCTCGTCACATGGTTTTATGTCACATATATAAAACCATAAGTCGTACGCCATCGTAACATACCGGGTGATCAAAAAGTCAGTATAAATTTGAAAACTGAATAAATCACGGAATAATGTAGATAAAGTGGTACAAATTAACACACATGCTTGGAATGACATGGGGTTTTATTAGAACCAAAAAAATACGGAAGTTCAAAAAATGTCCGACAGATGGCGCTTCATCTGATCACAATAGCAATAATTAGCATAACAAAGTAAGACAAAGCAAAGATGATGTTCTTTACAGGAAATGCTCTATATGTCCACCATCATTCCTCAACAACAGCTGTAGTCGAGGAATAATGTTGTGAACAGCAATGTAAAGCATGCCCGGAGTTATGGTGAGGCACTGGCATCGGATGTTGTCTTTCAGCGTCCTTGAGATGTCTTGCGACTTCAGGTAACCCCAAAGCCAATAATCACACGGACTGAGGTCTGGGAACCTGGGAGGCCAAGCATGACGAAAGTGGCGGCTGAGTACACGATCATCACCAAACGACGCGCGCAAGAGATCTTTCACGCATCTAGCAATATGGAGTGGAGCGCCATCCTGCATAAACATCGTTCGTTCCAGCAGGTCTTTATCAGCTAGGCTGGGGATGATGCGATTCTGTAACATATCGGCGTACTTCTCACCCGTCACGGTAGCAGGTTTGCTGTCCAGCGCCATCTGTCGGACAGTTTGTGAACTTTGTTTTTTTTTTGGTTCTAATAAAACCCCATATCATTCCAAGCATGTGTGTCAATTTTTACCTATCTATCTACATTAATTAGTGGTTTATTAAATTTTCAAATTTATACTAACTTTTTGATCACCCGGTACTCCAAGATAGTGGTTCCCAACCTTTCTTAGAGCACTACCGATGTGAGCAGACATTAGCCAGTACTCCAGACCTCTTCCCCCCCCCCCCCCCCCACACCACATTATCACTAGCTTTAGCACCAAACTAAACTGTAGAAGGAGATACTTTTATTGGAACACTTTCACTTTTAAAATGAGGAAAGATGGCTGATAACTAGTTTGTGTTTGTCTGTGTTTGTGTGTTTGTGTGTGTGTGTGTGTGTGTTAGAATGAACGACGGAGGAAATCGTGGTGCGTCACAAGTGCTACCTACAACTCCTTCTCAGAAAAGAAAGGTAACTATCCAGATTGAGGGTACACACTTGTTACAAAACAAACATTATATCCATTACTCCTCTCCATTACGAAACCTGCTTGCTCTGCACACTGCACAACCAATACTTTGTGTGTAACCACTCTACTACTAATAATAATAATGTTAATAAAAATAATAACACTGTGCACAGCACTACAGTAGCCTTTAGGTAGTTACTCCGGTATCGTGCTGTCAAATAATTCATTTATCTGTCACGAAGCAAACAGTGAAGCAATTTCTGGACTGTTGCAGGTACTATCTACAACTTGGAGGAGACGTTTTCTTGAGATATTTAGCATTTGTTACGTATATGTCTCAAAATTATCATCAGCGATGTACGGAACAAAGCACAACATTTGTGTCTAGTTGGGTGGACTGTGTGAGGGACTGTAACCTCCACCACATTAACGCTACAAATTGAGAAAAAGTAACTATTGACAACTTACATAATGAATATTAGAGTCCTACAAAACTGCGATAATAGTAATGATCTTTTGAAAATAATTCAGTTTCGTGACTGAAACAGAATCGAATCGTTTGCTTTTACCTCTCAGAAAATTTCGTTTTACCCCTCAGGAAGTAATTACCCCCAGGTTGGGAACCACTTCGTCAAAGAAATGCAGGCTGATAACCAAAACAGCTGTTACGACTTCAAAACATTGTAAACCTATCGATAGCTACGGGCAGTTACATTACATTACTGCTGGCGTGCCAGAATTACGTGACGTATTATGTACTGGCAATCGGTGGCCAAAGGTACTTAAGGGCATATACACACATCAAAAAAAGTTTTGCATCATCCCGGTTCCCAGAACTCCTGAAGATAAACGTTGACTGTGGATATTGTATCACAGACACAGATCCTTTGACTGTTCAGAGATGTCACTAAACCCGCCCAAAGATGTAAACAACCATGCATGAACAGGGCCTACTAGAGTTCCAGTCATTCCACGACGAAGGAATTACAAGGCTCGTGTTGTCTGTAGTTCAGCAATGCGTAGACGGTCAATACCGTGGCTCGATAGCGTCCACATTGTTACTTTGTGCCAAAAGAGGGCTCTCAACAACGGAAGTGTCCAGGTGTCTCGGAGTGAACCAAAGCGATGTTATTCGGACATGGAGTAGACACAGACAGACAGGAACTGATGATGACATGCCTCGCTCAGGCAGCCCAAGGGCTTCTACTGCAGTCGATGACCGCTATCTATGGATTATGGCTCGGAGAAACCCTCACAGCAAAGCCGCCATGTTGAATAATGCTTTTCGTGCAGGCACAGGACGTCGTGTTACGACTCAAACTGTCAGCAATAGGCTGCATGATGCGCACTTCACTACCGACGTCCATGGTGAGGTCCGTCTTTGCAACCACGACACCATGCAGCGCGGTACAGATGGGCCCAACACCATACCGAATGGACCGTCCAGGATTGGCATCTCATTCTCTTCGCCGATGAGTGTCGCATATGCCTTCAACCGGGCAGTCGTCGGAGACGTGTTTGGAGCCAACCCGGTCAGGCTGAACGCCTTAGACACACTGCCCAGCGAGTGCAGCAACGTGGAGGTTCTCTGCTGTTTTGGGTTGGCATTATGTAGGGCTGACGTAAGCCGCTAGTGGTCAGGGAGGGCGCCGTAACGGCTGTACGATACGTGAATGCCATCCTACAACCGATAGTGCAACCATATCGGCAGCATATTGGCGAGGCATTCGTCTTCATTGACGACAATTCGCGCCCCCATCGTGCACATCTTGTGAATAACCTCCTTCAGGATAACGACATCGCTCGACTAGAGTCGGCAGCATGTTCTACAAATATGAACCCTATCGACCACGCCTAGGATAGATTGAAAAGGGCTGTTTATGGACGACGTGACCCACCAACCATTCTGAGGGAACTACGCCGAACCGCCGTTGAGGAGTGGGACAATGTGGAGCCAACGGTACCTTGATGAACATGTGGATAGTATGCCACGACGAATACAGGCATGCATCAATGCAAGACAACGTGCTACTGGGTATTAGAGGTACCGGTGTGTACAGCAATCTGGACCCCCACCTCTGAAGGTCGCGCTTTATGGTGGTACAACATGCAATGTGTGGTTTTCAGGGACAAAAAAAAGGGGGCGGAAATGATGTTTATGTTGATCTCTATTCCAATTTTCTGTATAGGTTCCGAAACTCTTTTATATGTGAGTAGCCGGCCGAAGTGGCCGTGCGGTTAAAGGCGCTGCAGTCTGGAACCGCAAGACCGCTACGGTCGCAGGTTCGAATCCTGCCTCGGGCATGGATGTTTGTGATGTCCTTAGGTTAGTTAGGTTTAACTAGTTCTAAGTTCTAGGGGACTAATGACCTCAGCAGTTGAGTTCCATAGTGCTCAGAGCCATTTGAACCATATATGTGAGTATATTCTTTATTATTCTTTACACTTCTACTAATTCTGGCACGCCAGCAGTAAATGTAATGTAACTACATATACCTATCGATAGGTGTACAATGTTTAGAAAGAAGTTCATCTTTGACAACACCGTAACAGCCGTTTTAGTTGTCAGGCTGAAGCATTTGGAGCATGTTACTCTGGTTTTATGTATGTGACATAAAAGAATGTGATCAGCACGATACGTAATACATGACATAGCAAATGTAAGTAATGTTATGCACTGTAAATCTGTAATGTGAGTTCTGGAGTAGTTTATTTGTGCATATGACGATCTAACCAGACATGTGACGCTCTTCGTCGTTGGTTTCTTTCAGGTGGTTGATTATGGCTCACGGCCGAAATTACATAATAGCACGATTTTAATAAGGCCAGTACTGGCTACAAGGGACAATGTATCCTTTTATTAAACACTTAGAAGCTCCCCACGGAAGTCAAATCTTCATTTAACGTTTTATTAGGCGATGTAGATCAGTGTTAGTACTACGCTAGTGATATGGGACTCTAAGAATAGCGCAGCAGCAGGCCGAAGTTCAAGCCTACAAGCATAGCTCGCAATTGAAGATGAGGATATATTTTGTACAGATGGTACCTCGCAGAGCGTAAGTATTTGAAGAAAGCCACCTTTAAATCATCAGCAAGAGTTAACAATAACACACGTTTTAACTCGTTACCAGTTTCGATCAAGCATTAATCTTCGTACAGTTGCTATTCTTGGAAGCAAACGAAGAAGGCTTCTGACATTTTTCGCATGTTTGCACTCAGTAATGTTTTGTGGAATAATTTTCAGGGGTAGCTCATCACTTAGAAAGAAACACAGTCGATTCTTCCGCCACTGCACCACCACGATCGGTAATATCTCAAATTCGTGCATCATACACGAGATTAGCGAGCCCCGCGAAACGGCGTTTAAATCCACGAACAGACAAACACTGTGTCATATTTCGTTCATCCGCGTGTGCAGCGTAGGTCTGATAGCGCTCGAAGTCAGCTTACACCCACGTATCGGTTGAGTTACTTTACGAGAGGCGTTGCGAGCATCATTTTGGCAATTGTCTTAAGCGATTCAAGACGGGTGTGCTGAAAAGTACCAATAGTGCCTCAGACTTTTTTAGTCTGTTCTCAACATCTTTTGAGGTATTTCATGACATGCACTTTACTCATACTCGGCAGATTTTGTCGCTTCGCTGATGCACGTTACAACCCTCTGCCCCTAAAGGGCTCCGAATTACAACGTGTAACATAGCGGTGTGTAACGTAACTATGCCTGTGCGTGAGAAACAGCTCAAAAAACTGGAAGCACGAATTGAATAACTCTCGTCAGAGAAACGAAGAGTACAGGTGATCGCTTTCTAAGTATCTGAAGTACTTCTTTCATTGGATACTTCCAAGAAAGGAAAAAAAAACACTTTTGTAATGAACAGCTGAACAACCAAGTCTTAACTAGTTTAATAATACAAATATATCAATAGCAATACACCCATGACAGGTCCCGAAAAGACAAACATCCTGATTCCAGAAGTTTCTAGATGTGTCAACAAAGGTTCCTGGGTTTCGTAACCAACGTCCTCAAATGTGAGTTCTCGAAATTCGTTAATGGTCCATGATGAGAAAATAATCAACGACGTAAGCGCGGGAACCACGCGCAAAGGACACTCACAGAAACACGCTGTAGCACAACAATTCCAGAGACAGGTAATCAGTCACGTAAGTGCTTATCTCAAGGTTCGGTCAACACTACATATTTATTTACGCATCTAGTACCATCTTACGCGCTTCACCCGAATCGAAAGAAATACCACAGATAAAATAAAATAGTGCCAACTCACTGACGGAACTGAGACGAGCTATTCCTGACGCCGTACACTGTAACATGGTGACGACAAAAGGCGGAATCTGCACAGGATGTTTAAATAAATCTGTAATTTAGACTCTGGTACAAGTTGACGTGAGTGTCAGAAAGGCATTCCGAAGCAATATAATGTCTTTGTAATGACGGAATCACCTTTCTTCCCCGCAGCACGATGACTCCGCAGACAAGCTCGGAGTGTCCGTGGACGGGAGGGTGGTGGTGGAAGGGGGCGGGGGGGGAGTACTATGAGAGCTCAGTGACACTACGATGAGCTGGAATCCTGGCACAGGACAGCGGCGTGACGTCATTAAACTGATGGGCATCTGTGTGGCGCGCTCCTAACGACAGCCATTACCGTCATCAGCGTAGCGGCGTAATCGCCGTCGTTAACTATGCGATACCGGCCCGTGGGGCTCCCCGTGTCTTCCAACCCAGGGGGCGCCGCTGGCTGCGAAACAAGAAAATAAGCACACACCCACACGCCGACGCCTCTGACGCCCATTACCCAGAGGCTACTGACAACTTCACGCCTATTATCCCCGGAACGTCTTCTGCAGAACCTAAAAGCGCCGGCGGGTAAATCAAAATACACTGCCGCGTTTACGGTCCGACGCACCAGTCTCATATTTAACAAACTTTGTTGAGCTGTTCATAACATAACGAGCAATAATAGCCCGCATCTCGTGGTCGTGCGGTAGCGTTCTCGCTTCCCACGCCCGGGTTCCCGGGTTCGATTCCCGGCGGGGTCAGGGATTTTCTCTGCCTCGTGATGGCTGGGTGTTGTGTGCTGTCCTTAGGTTAGTTAGGTTTAAGTAGTTCTAAGTTCTAGGGGACTTATGACCACAGCAGTTGAGTCCCATAGTGCTCAGAGCCATTTGAACCATTTTTTCGAGCAATAATGAGACCTGCTCGTGAAAAATGACCAAAAATTTGAAAAAATAATTTTTCTGCTCTATACAGGGTGATTCACGAAGATATGTAAATATTTTTAATGTTAATCGACAATTAAAATTAAAGAAAATGTTCATATAGCAGCAAATGTTTAGTTGCGGAGTTACGGCTAATAAAAGATTTTGCCTGAAATTTAGCAACTTCGCTAATATCAAGCCATCGCAAAACTATACGAGGTTAAGGCACAATTCCAATTACTTTTGTTTTTATTGATCTGGTGAATCTAATAACATGTCCAAGACATGTAGCTGAAGTAGTTTTCCAGAAAATCCAGAGAAGCAAAGAAGTAATTTCGTCAAGTTTTTAATTTATTAACTACTTGTCCCAGTTTGTTTTTTAAATTGCAAACAACTGCACAAAGTTTTCGACAGAAGTTGTAGAGAATATAATTTTCGAAAAATGATGGTAATAACGTTAACTGAAACTGTGTAAATGTGTCAGATAAACTGCTTTGATGAATACCACAACATACGTGAATTCATGTTAAACTGGAAAAAACGAAGCTCAGTGTTGATGTTCTTTCACTGAACAAAACAGAAAACTAACTCGTTTCAAGGTTAGGAAACGACTGAATCAACTCACCAACGGTTGCCAACAGTGACATAAACGTTTCTACATTCTTAATGGAAAGTAAACAAACTTACTTGTATAATAATCTTTGCTTCCCTGGATGTTCTGGAAAACTACTGCGGATACGCGTCTGGGACATGTTTTATTGCCGCGCGGGATTAGCCGAGCGGTCTCGGGCGCTCCAGTCATTGACTGTGCGGCTGATCCCGATGGAGGTTCGAGTCCTCCCTCGGGCATGGGTGTGTGTGTCTGTCCTTAGGATAATTTAGGTTAAGTAGTGTGTAAGCTTAGGGACTGATGACCTTAGAAGTTAAGTCCCATAACATTTCACACACATTTTTTCATGTTTTATTAGATTCACCAGACCAATAACAACAAAATAAATGGAAATCGTGCTTTACTTTAACCTCGTACAGTTTTGCGATGGCTTCATATTAGCGAAGTTGCTAAATTTCTGGCAAAATCTTGTATTAGCCGTAACTCTGTAACTAAACATTTGCGGTCCTATGTTTATATGAACTTTTTTCTTTGTTTTTACTTGTAGAATAACATATTAAAATATTTGCATATCTTCGCGAATCAACCGGTAGAAAAGAAAACTTCGTACCGATAATAAAATTTTTCGGTTTATTCGTAAATTAATTTCAACCCAATGTTGTACAAGTGCCACACCGCTCCGTCATTTTGAAGTTATCAGAATATGTGATGTAATATTCTTGTCCGGAATTTTTTCAGCTTTTAGATATTAATTACAACTTCACGTGTATTTCAGAAGGCGCTGACTACCGGAACCTAAGTACAGGCGTATCTAGAAGGCTGTGGCTTAGCTGCAACCAAAGATCTTATCATATATTTGTTTACTTCTTGCTTTCGGAATTTTAAAAACGTGTGCTTCGTAGTTACTGGTATGTTGCTGTATTTCAGTGGATGTGTTTTCTGTTTTAGAAATGTCCAGAATAAATAAATTTACCTTCCAACGGAGGTTTCGAGACAACCAGTTCAAAGCACATCGAATATGGTGGCGATTAAGCCTCAAGAAAGGAACAAGGCAAATACAAATCTTCTTAAGAGATAGTGGCAATTACGCCTGAAGAAAGGAACATGGCAAATACAAATCTTTTTAAGAGATACCTCCATGGTCCTCACAGAATCCTAACTAAAGCTTCGACAGGAGCATATGAAAGCGAATACTGAAAACTGTATTTGTATGGCTCACAGTATGCAAGATAGGTGTAATGGATGCAGTAATGTTTTGTGTGATTTCTAGGATTCATGATCTGAAAAAATTAAATATACTGACTGGAAGAAATATGGTTCAGCTCTAACTCCTATTGATTGGCTGCGAGTAACCAAAGTGCAAGGAGCCTGCAGAAACTGCTACCAAGGAGGCTAGGACAACTAAAACAATGAAAAGAACGAGTGTGGAGTACAAAGAAACAAGTGAGCCAAAAGAATATACAGCTTTAATTTTCCAAAACTGCATAGTGGTAAGCTAATAAGTTCTTGAATTTTCTTTTGGGGTTTACAGGAGAGATGAATTTTTATCATTCAGGTACACTTTTCTCCAAAGTGACTGAAGCTAAATTCACCAAAACTGGCGCATATAATTAAAATGACTTCGTCTACCTCCCATGCCTACTGTTTCCAGAAAATTCTAAAACATGGTTCGTGCGACTATTGATCTAATTTTTTAGATATATTTCTCGTAATAAAATAAATTTTGTATGTTTTTCACAGATCAGCTTCAGAAGAGGAAACAGGGGGCTTAAGATACTTCCCTGTATGTTGACTGTAGTCTGACTGTGCAGTCAGTGGTACCAAAGAAAACGGTACCTCAAACAGTGTTCTTCTTCTTAGTCTTTTAAAAATATTACTGCCAGTATCACAAGATAATAAATATCTAACCGATTTTCTCAGAAATGCTTCGGCTAATAAGCCTAACTGTTTGTACAAAGAGCTACGTCTCCTTTCTAGATCAATAACGCAGCTAAGGGGAAGAGAATGATAAAACGCATCTCGTTCAAGGACGGGTCCCCTTAAATAGTTGGTCATTACGTTCGAAACTGCTGTCCATCAGTTTGAGGTGTGAGACCCACGGGCAAGGATACACCCTTGTAGACGCTCTGGAAGGGAAGCAGAGAGCCTCCGAACGTCATCTTGGGGAATTCCTTGTCAAGTCTGAAACACATGCTGTGACAGTTCACAAAGATAGCTCGTTGGAGGCTGATAAGAAAGTGTACGTCTTTCTATCACAGATTGGCCAAGGATCCGTTCATTCCTCAAGGCGATTATGATCGGAACTGCGGTGTGTGGCCTTACATTGTCGTGCTGGAATATATATGGTACACTGGCCATGAATGGTACGACAAAGGAGTATAGCATTCTTCCCACATACTGGCGAACATCCATCCTCCGTTCAGCAATTACCACATCAGTCCAAATACATCAGCTCCCAACGTTAATATTCAAGGAATGGTAGAGACGAAGGCCTCGAGAATCGGTGCTTCGTATGATATTTCACCTGATCATGTACAGTTGACATCGATCTCACCGCCACAAACAGAAGCGACACCCATCTCTGAACGCCACAGAATGAAACTCAATGTGCATGTTGACTCTCTCTAAACAGTGCATGTCTGTGGTGTGGTATCAGCGGTATCTAATGCATGGCAACTCGACATCTCAATCCGACCGCAAGTCGTGATCCTGTAATAGTGAGATAACAGTAAGGAGGTGAACTATTGATGCATGAATAATTAAGTAGTTTAATGGTAGGGAACTGAACTATTCGTGCATCAATTATATATTGCACGTGCCAAATGTTTTTGTTTTTAAATCTAGTAAGTATTTTCATAGCTATTAAAAATTCACGACGACAAATTTTCAGGACTATCCGCAAGGGGTTATAATCTGTAAAGGGGTAGAACAAATTATTTTTAACTTTCTAATCCGATTTCAAAACGTGACATACTAAAATTCATTTTATTTAAATAATTATTTTCTGCTGTTTAGTCTGGTGTACGTTAAATTTTTCAAATGATTTCGAACATCGTGATGAGATTACTGCAGAAATAAGTGGTAAATTTCAGGTTTATTTCAGTTTCTCTTATCCTGACACACTCTTTACAGATTGTAATGGGTATAAGTGCAGATATTTCGATTGGCGACTGAGGACGGTGAACTGAATATCATTACATCAGTATTTAGTCATTTGCGGACTATAATTCATGCTCTTACAAATCGTATATTTTTGAATTGGATAGCCGCGCGGGATCAGCCGTGCGGTCTAAGGCGCTGCAGTCATGGACTGTGCGGCTGGTCCCGGCGGGGGTTCGAGCCCTCCCTCGGGCATGGGTATGTGTGTTTGTCCTTAGGATAATTTAGGTTAAGTAGTGTGTAAGCTTAGGGACTGATGACCTTAGCAGTTATGTCCCATAAGATTTCACACACATTTTTTTTTTTTTTTTTTGGATAGCACATCCAAGTACAGGTGGCACGAGGAAGCCATTAATGTACAATTTCCCCATGGAAGGACGTCAGATATTGAAGTATGGACGCGTGGATGCAAAACGGGTAATCTATACTGTCAGGATCGTTCACTTCGCCAGCGAGATACCGCCTTGCATAAAACATCAGGTTGCACAGCTTGAGGAAAGACTGTCTGACACAAGAAAAAAACAACCAACTCACTAATATGTGTACACATTAAGGTACCAGATACAAAAATATTCTGCTCTTATATCCCGTTACACCCTGTATATTGGTTCCACCCACATGTATCTCGTGAAAAGATCGTGAAGGTAAATATTTGAGAGATTCAAGTTCACATGAAGCATTACTAACAATCGTCCGACTGGAACAGGAAAAATAGGAAAATATCAGTGGGGTGCGAAGTACGCTTCGCCACACACCACACAAGAAAGCGAGTTAACATCGCATTATCTTTGACTTCTCCTCTGCACTCAAAAATTGTGGTTAAGTTCCTACGAAACCAAACTGCTGGGTCATCGGTCGCTAGTGTTACACACTAGTTAATCTAACTTACGCTAAGGACAACACAAACACGCATGTCCGAGAGAGGACTCGAGCCTCCGACGGGGGAGCCAAGCGAACCGTGGCAAGGCGCCTCAGACAACGCGGCCCTATACTGAAAATTTCACGCCTCCAGCTCATCGGGAAATTGTTTTAAAATCAGCTGCAGAATTCGTACTGGAAAGATAGACGAGAATGCGATATCCATCTCCACTTCTCTCCCGCCTTTCTCCATTTAGCTGTGCTGTTCTCCTCGAATACAGCTTGGAACGCATTACGATACTGCCCGCACAATACGCTGGTCCTGCAGGGCTACCGAGATGTCAAGTGCGTTCTATTCTTTTCACCCAGCCAAGAAAGCGAGTTAATACTGCATATTTCATCCGGTTCTGAGCTATGTTTAAAATTTAGTGTCTCTAGCTCATGGGAAAGAAAGCTAAATGTCAACTGCAAACTTTGTACCGAAAAGGCAGACACACAAGAAAGTGGCCTTATGAAAACGTGGTAGAAAAGCCTACTGCGACCCCAGGAATCGCGGCTGTCGAATGCATAATTACGCGTCGTGTAAACACTCGTAGTAGATATTTATGTAGTTTATCCAGCACCTGAGCTTGCTAAATGAGAATCGTATCAACAATACAGATCTTGGGAGTCAGGGAATCCTGGCGTGGTGACAACCGTTAGGAACCCACTGGTCAAATTCTCAGCAACAGCGTATACCGGTAGGGGGACAAGCCCGTGTTATGTAGACACACCACTCTCTCGAGGAGCCCTCAGTAAATAGAAGGGAAGACGGAACGGAGGGATGCAGGCGCTTTTTCTCTCAGGACAAATGCGGGCTCTTTACGGGTACTGCGAGCCCTATAAAGAAAAAAAAGGGAAGGGAAAGAAGGGGGGCGGGGGGTAGGAGCAGCGTCGCCGTGGCCAGGAAGTTGCAGTTGGGTCTTATCAGGGTGGTGGCTGGCGGGTGCGGCATTCCGCTCACGTGCGCAGCTCGGCTAAACGTGAGGAACGGCGCACATTACGGCCGCGTGTGACTGCCGTAATCTTGGCCGCTGCGCCCCGCCACCTACAAAACAGGCCGGCCACACTTCCCCCGGCCAGAACAAATCTCCGCCACACCAACAGCCGAGCGCCAGAACTACTCTGCACCCTTCGCCGAACGTCTACTTGATCACACTGGAGATACCGCCTACTTCCAAACAACAATGCGTCACCTTTCAGCATACCTGCTGTCCGGTCTTTTCTTATACGAGGTGCTACAATGAACTCGTCCAGTACACGCCAGTTTTGCTGGTGTAAAAAACGTAACCAGCGAGGAGCAGGGGAAAAAGTTTTGCATCACCCCGGTTCCCAGAATTCCTGAAGATAGACGTTGACTGTGGCTATTGTATCACAGACACAGTCCCTCTGACTGTTTAGAGATGTCACTAAACCCGCCCAAAGATGTAAACAACCATGCATGAGCAGCGCCTAGGGGGTCTGACAGCCGATCACTTCCAGTCATTCCACCAGCAAGGAGGTACAAGGCTCGTGTTGTCTCTAGTTCAACAATGCGGTTCGACCGCGTCCGCATTGTTACTTTGTGCCAGGAAGGGCTCTCAACAAGGGAAGTGTCGAGGCGTTTCGGAGTGAACCAAAGCGATGTTGTTCGGACACGGAGGAGATACAGTGAGACAGGAACTGTCGATGACATGCCTCGCTCAGGCCGCGTAATGGGGACGATTGCAGTGGATGACCGCTATCTACGGATTTTGGCTCGGAGGAACCCTGACAGTAACGCCGCCATGTTGAATAACGCTTTTCATGCAGCCAAAGGACGTCGTGTTACGACTCAAACTGTGAGCAATAGGCTGCATGATGCGCAACTTCACTTCCGACGTCCATGGCGAGGTCCGTGCAACCACGACACCATGCAGCGCGTTACGTATGGGCCCAACAAAATGCCGAATGGACCGCTCATGATTTGCAACTCGTTCTCTTCACCGATGAGTGTCGCATATGCCTTCAACAAGACAATCGTCGGAGCCGTGTTTGGAGGCAACCTGGTCAGGCTGAACACCTTAGACACACTGTCACAGTGTAACAAAGTGGAGGTTCCCTGCTATTTTTGGGTGGCATTATGTGGGACCGACCTATGCCCCTGGAAGGCACCGTAACGGCTGTACGATACGTGAATGCCATCCTCCGACCGATAGTGCAACTATATCGGGAGCATACTGGCGAGGCATTCGTCTTCACGGACGACAATTCGCGCCCCCATCGTGCACGTATTGTGAACCACTTCCATCAGGATAACAACATCGCTCGATTAGTGGCCAGCATGTCCTCCAGACGCGAACCCTATCGAGCATGCCTGGGATAGATTGGAAAGGGCTGTTTATGGACGACGATACCCACCAACCAGGCCTGCCGGTGCGGCCGAGCGGTTCTAGACGCTTCAGTCTAGAACCACGCGACCGTTACGGTCGAACGTTCGAATCCTGCCTAAGGGCATGGATGTGTGTGATGGCCTTAGTTTTAAGTAGTTCCAAGTTCTAGGGGACTGATGACCTTATATGTTAAGTCCCATAGTGCTCAGAGCCATTTTTGAACCACCAACTAGTCTGAGGGATCTACGTCGAATCGCCGTTGACGAGTGGGACAATCTGGACCAAAAGTGCCTGATGAACTTGTGGATAGTAGGCCACGATGAATACAGGCATGTATCAATGCAAGAGCACGTGCTACTGGGTATTAGAGGTACCGGGGTGGTACAACATGCAATGTGTGGTTTTCATGAGCAATAAAAAGAGCGGAAATGATGTTTGTGTTGATCTCTATTCCAATTTTCTGTACAAGGTTCCGGAATTCTCGTAACTGAGGTGATGCAAATTTTTTTTTATGCGTGTAGATGCTAACACAAAAAAAAGACAATATACATATTTTACACAGCGAGGGGCAGGGGAGAACATATCCCCTCTTCAAGTATACCTGCATACTGCCGGAAGAAATAGTACCACTGGAAAGACGACGTTGATTTTGATACGATGTCGGCATATGCCATCCGGGGGACAGTAGATGTACTGATGGTTGTTTCAACGTCCCCGCGAACAGATGGCGTAGTGGCACAGCTAACAGATCGCCATCTGTGTCTACCACTTAATAGTGAATCCTCACGGCCAGAACGCTCAGTGTGGCATAAACGTGTGAAACAAGCAGGCAAGCACGCCACGGAGACGCACTGGTACTTCCTACAGCCAACTGAGCAAGTTTGAAAGAGGTCAAATTGTGGCCTTCCGAGTGGCGGGATGGAGATTTGCCACACATGTTGGACGTGATGCGTTAGTTGTGCAAGAGTGCTGGTGCCAGTGGTCACGTGAACATTGTCACGCGCGTGGACGAGGTTCTGGACGTACAAGCAGCAGAAAAGCCTGCCAGGATCGTCGTATTGTAAAGACAGCAGTGGCAGATCGTACAGCTACCACAGCACAGGTAAAGAGGGCGTGTGAGCCAAGACGTGTCAACACGAACTGTTGTGAACCGGTTATCAGCAGTGGGACTATACGAGCACGCACACCTCTACTCCGTCTTCCACTCATGTCACAGCAAGCCGGCCGGGGTGGCCGAGCGGTTCTAGGCGCTACAGTCTGGAACCGCGCGACCGCTGCGGTCGCAGGTTCGAATCCTGCCTCGGGCATGGATGTGTGCGACGTCCTTAGGTTAGTTAGGTTTAAGGGGCTCCGGAACGCCCTATACTTGCAATGTTAAAATAACGCTTATAAATTACATCTTTCCTCACAAAGTATTTGAGGTAGGAAGTTGAACTTTTTACAGATTATTTATTGGAATATGCGCTACAACTTAACACAGGGATTTTACAAAATTTTAGTTCAGTTATTAAAGATGATTTTTTTTCAATTGTAATGAAAATTCACAACATTTTTTTGCAATTTTTTATTTATGTATTCAAAAATATACAGTTTTTTGGAAAAAGGCTGTGTTAAATTATGCAGAGGGTATTGTGTAACATTTACTGAAAATTTGAAACAAATATGTTTGGAAGATCCTTAGAAAACATGTAATTAGTATGAGAAAATAAAAGTTTTGGGAATCGAGCGACAAAGATTGGATTAACTTTTTAGTGCATTCCAGGTCCATAGGATGGATTATCTTCATCCTCTGCAAACTCCTCCTCCAGCTTCCTCTTGTTCATCCTCCTGTTTACTCTTGCTTGTATTTCTAGACTCTTTACAGCCCTGTCTGCAGCCCGAAGGCGTTCCTTGTCTAAAGCAAGCATCGCTCGTACCATGTTAGAACCTATCTTCATTCCCATATTTCTAAATACCTTGCACCTTACAGTGTTGCCATCATTGAAAGTCGCAACAGCATCATACACACCAAAGTGAAGTGTTTCTATTCCAACAAATACAGTCTTGGGGATTCTCGACCATATAACACTATTTACACTTTCATTGGGGTTTTGAGTTTTTCCGTGAATACACTTTTTCAACAGTTCAGGTGCTGCTAAGTCTCTGAAAATAGGTTTTATCACCTCCATTATTGCATGAGGCAGACTATGCTTATGAGTGTACACTTCACCAGTTAGCAATCCTTTGTTATATTTACACCAACTGTCTTCTTCTTTGGGACACAAGCTATGTTGGGGATTTTCATCGTCTTTATTGTTTACAGTAATAACACATACCTTTGGTTTCCACATTTCTCCTTTTCTTAAAAGCCTTCAGAGGATTGATTTCTAATACCTTTACTTTTACTCATTATTATACTTCAACAAAACAGAGACTCAAGAAACAGAATTAATTACGAATATTTTCGAGATAACGACAGAGTAAATAAACATGAAACAATCGACAATCACACCAGCGATATATATTGAACCATCACAGGTTAGCCGCAACACATACTTTATCTCACATCACTAAAATGTACCTGATGAACACGGACGTTAATAATAACACCATTTGCCAGCAGTTTAACAGCGCCACAGTGGGTCACGCCCATGTAGAACACATTTCAAAAAAAATTTAAAAATAGTTGTAGTCTTCGGAATTGAATAAATTATATATCTATTAAAAGGTAATAGTCTGCAGATTCAGAAAACGCAAAAAAGTAAAAATTGAACTTTTCATGATTTTGAGCCTTTCCGGAGCCCCTTAAGTAGTTCTAAGTCCAGGGGAGTGATGACCTCAAAAGTTGAGTCCCATAGCGCTCAAAGCCATCTGAACCACGCCACAGCATCGATGTGCACGGCTCGACTGGTGCCGCCAGAGGATCACTTGGAAGATGGAATGGCGCGTTCTGGTCTTCAACGATGAACGCAGATTCTGCCTGCATGCAAGTGGCGGTCGTTTGGCCGTACGACGTAGACGGATGAGCGTTGTCTCGTAGAGTTAATTCGTCCAAGACACACTGGGCCCAATCCACGCCTCATGGTCTGGGGCACGATAAGCTACAACTCTCGTTCACCTCTGGTGTCTCTGGAGGAGACGCTTACCGGCGCTCGGTATGTGCAGAATGTTGTTAGACCAATTCTTTGGCCGTTCTTGCGACAGGAAGGTGATGTGTTGTTCCGACAGGATAATACTCGTCTACACACTGCCCGTGAAACTCAACGTGCTCTGCGAGACGTGTAGCAACTTCCTTGGCTAGCGCGATGTCCGGACGACTTGTTTCCAATCGAACACGTGACGGATGTGATGAGTGACTTCTGCGACTCGTCGACCAACAACTCATACAGATCGAGCAGGCGTGGTATCACGTATCCTAGGACATTATCTGTATCGACTGGATGCCAGCGTCAGCTAGACTGCTCCTGGACTGCTGCCCGTGGGGGTACACCACGTACTAATATGGATGTTTCAACGTTTGTCGATGCCTGGTACCTCACAACCGCTTGCGCTATCGATCTGTACATGTTTTCCATATGCACGGTTGCAACAATAATGGTTCAAATAGCTCTAAGCACTATGGGACTTAACATCTGAGGTCATCAGTCCCCTAGAACTTAGAACTACTTACACCTAATTACCGTACGGACGTCAGACACATCCATGCCCGAGGCATGATTCGAACCTACGACCGTAGCGGTCGCGCGGTTCCAGACTGAAGTGCCTAGAACCGCTCGGCCACACCGGCCGGCCGTTGCGGTGATTGCGTCCATGATCACGGCGATTGTGCCTCATTGGCATTCTGATTCTGGACTATACTGAATTCAATCTAAAATTTTTGACTGCCCCTTACAGTTTTTAAGTCCTCTCGTAAAATAGCGTTATACATCCGTGCCCGTCAACAACTGGTGACAATGTCAAAGAAACGAAGAAAATGCTTTTGGACAATCACTGCATCAGTAAAAGAGAAAAATCTTTTTTGATTCGGCCGTCTTGCTTCTTACTGAGGAGAATTTCTTCTCTTCTTCTACTAGCTTTTGCAATTTTGATGTTAAGTACGACGTTAAGATCCTTCTATTCTTCACCACTTTAATATTTTCTTTGTTTCAGCTTCAGCCATACTTTATGGACTGTACGCTGTTTATTCGTATGAGTAGGGAGGGCAATGTCATCTGCCAACCTAGTATTGGTATCTGTTGTCCTTGCACTTCCCAAGCATTCCACTTCCCAAATTGTTTCCTCAACGTACAGGTTGATCAAGAATGGTAATAAACATTCCATCCTTTTTCATACGTACATTCGTAAGACGAAAAAATAGAGCAATGTTCCTCGTTTACTTCGACATACTCGGATTCTTCGCGAATTTCGCACACTACGCAACTGAAAGTGTTAGGCGACAGGAACGACATAAAAAAAAAAGAAAACGCTTGGCTGAAGTGCACTGTCCACATCGCGTTTTTACATTGCTGATTGCGGCGTGTTTCACAGAGACCATGCCTTTCATGTCACATACACGGACGATGAATTTCGCTTGCGAGAGATTTATTTTCGTGTGACATTTGGGCACGGTTCAAGGCAATTGCTTTCGTGTTTATCGCGCATGTGTATACTCGCAGTGTGTGTGTGTGTGTGTGTGTGTGTGTGTGTGTGTGTGTGTGCAACAGCTTATCTCGCACGGCGAAAAACGTGCCCCGCTATCCCGCTGTGAGAAAACGTAAATGCCAAATAGCGCCCGGAAGACCAGAAAATTCAGACTTCCCAATAAACCTGCCCTGCATGACATTCTTATACAGTAAGGGACTGAAGGAACAGCAGGTTACTTGGACTCGCGCAATAGTGAAAAGAGTAGCTCTTCGGTTGGAAATAAGGTTGAATTCCTATCAAGTGTTACAATGTTCAACGTTGGAGAAATCTACCAACACCTCATGAAAAGAGCTGTTGTCACACCGGTAGTGTAATATTACCAGTCTGTTTTTTACACGCTTATTTTCATCATTTGCCCTCTGTCGTAACGTATGGCACAGACCTTTAGTTCACAGTAAAAATTAACGACCAGTCCACGAATCAATGAGACGCTTCAAAGAGCGCTGTGGTTCCAAGTAATACGTGCCTTTGCCGTTAATAAATCGTTGGTACCAACTACAGTTTAGAGTGAATGGAAATGGCTGCGTTCCTCAGTTTGAAGTAAATACGAACATAGGCCCTACAATGGAAAAAAATTTGACAAAAGAGGTGTCAGAATACTGACGAAAGAATTGGAAGGGAAGGACTATGAAGTGCGTACTTTTATTACATTTGCTTTTTTTCTGACGGAATATTTTAGAGGATATAAACTTGTGTGTGTGTGAAATCATGAGAGAAGGCAGAACATGATCGCCCACTGATTCACAACGACAGAGGAGAGTACCAATAAGTGGTTTTCAGGAAGACAAAGTCGAGATGCTTCGGAAAGCATTCGAAAATTTGTGTGGTATATATATAATATTAGCTCTCTTTTACAATACACGGCTCAACTGTCACAACAACTGGGACGATTCCGATACTTTCGCTGCTACGCATAAGACATCAGTTCAGTTAACGCTCCAAAACAGCGAGCCAAGTTTAAGAAAATGTTATGGCCAACAAAGCAGGCCATTAAAACACCTGTCATTAATATTTCCAGCTGCGCTAAGTCACGTTTCCTTGAAGAGCACATTGCCTCCCCGAATACAATTACTTGACGACGGTTGCAGCTGCAAAATAACAGCTGTCGTGGGCAAACACAGCCCCTTCATCTGTTTGTGATCTTCATAAACCTGCTGCAACACGATAGCTGCGCATTAAATATCTCCCCCTCCCCCTCCCCCCAACACACACACACACATATACACACAGGAGGTTAACGGGGAGGGCTTTTAGTTGGAAGCTGGTACAGGTACTATGGAGCAGCGGGCAGAGGGGGGGGGGGGGGGGGGGAGTGAGGGAGGGGGCGTAAGCAGTTTCCTCTTCCCGTCGCAGTGTGTCTCTGCTGGCAAATCGAATGAGTACGGAGCTTCGCCTTTGGCCGTGTCAGCGGCAGGGCGACTGACTCGACAGATACTCCCAACTTTCGGCTTCTTGGTCTTGATTCCCAACTCCACGAACTTCACTGGCAGAAACAGAAATTCACTCAAGTCTGATGTCGCCCTTTCCCAGCCTGTGGTCGAATGTTTTCATCAGTACGACAAACGAAACTGGGCTTCAGGTTTGCGGAGGCCAATATCTTCTTGTAAACGTGTATGAACCGCGCCTTTTTCCAGTCGATTGGAACGCTTGGATTCTCCTACTACCTACGACAAAAAACTGAAACGAATAGGTTGTTTCGTAACACTCTATGACCAATCGCAGAGGTACCCAGTAAGGTCAAGTTGCCTTTGTTCTATATATACTAAGATGGTATCTGTTCTTACGGGAATCGGCAACGCGCCGCGAGTAATGAGTATAATGGGCGGGGGCACTACGAATGTAGTGCGGGACAATACGTTGAGAATGTGAGTTTCGGAGGCGTGACAGAGATAAATCCCTGCAGTCGCACTCTTCTCTGTGTCCTCGGTGGTTCAGATGGATAGAGTGTCTGCCATGTAAGCAGGAGATCCCGGGTTCGAGTCCCAGTCGGGGCACACATTTTCATCTGTCCCCGTTGACGTATGTCAACACCTGTAAGCAGCTAAGGATGTTCATTTCATTATAATGCCTTTGTTCTGTTGGACAATTCTGTGCAAATGGACATTACTGCGCTTGTTGCGTTTAGCAGGTTTATGTTGGCCAGTGCATAGAATGCTATGAGAACCCTGAAGACATTAGGCAGCGTAAACAAGCAGCTCCTTCCAGTGTCACGCCTTAGGTTCCAGTTCTCATAGTGAAAAAGAGATCCTTTCGTGGTAACTTTCTTGACTGTTTTTCATTAAAGGGCCCCAGTACACTCTGTTACGCCTGTGCAACCGGCAACTGGCGTACTTCCTGGACTGAGAAAAGCGAGTCAGTAATTTGTTTTGCCCAACATGCTTCTCGGACGTTAGGCATCTGTTTCACATTTCCTATTACAGTCCTCTAAGGCTTTCAGGCGGATTTTAATAGATAATGTTTTGATCACGAACCCATATCCGACAATGTAGTTTAACGTTTGGACACAAAATAAGTTCGAAGAAGGGAAGACTTATCTCCCTTCGCGGTATGCACTAAAACTGAGAAGAGGGCGCCGTCATCAGTCTCTGCTGCAATTATGACGCCACATACCATTTTCGTCCGACTTCAACAACGGCTGCAATATACTGGTACGTTCCCAACTTGTAGGGTTGGCTGTGGTGCTCCACGGTCGCGCCGCATTCTCTACATTCGAAAAGGACGTCCTTCGTCACGTAGAAGAGAACCGGACGACGAGTACTCGGAACATGCTCATGCCCGTAGAACTCATGGCTCACAGTTCATTGTCTCCACTGTGTGCGTACCATGGAGATTGAGACTTTAAAATGATCTGATCTTCAAACTTACTTTACATCCAAACGGTAAAATTTTGAACCTCCGTTCCTGATCAGAAACTTCACCTACTATCCAATAACAATGACAACAAAAACAAGAACATCACAGTGCAAGCACGAAAGGTGATACAGATCTCTACAATTGCTAGAGGTCAACGGGATAGAGGGATTAGTGAACACAGGGTTGTCGTAGCGTGATTGATTACTGTAACCTTCAGATACTCCAAAATAAACGAAAAATGTACCTACTCAAAAAAGCAGATAAAAATTCGCTTGACGCCTTCCTGAGAGACAATCTCCACTCCTTCCAAATTGACAATGTAAGAGTAGACCAGATGTGGCTTGTATTCAAAGAAATAATATCGACAGCAAATGAGAGATTTATACCGTATAAATTAACAAACGACGGAGCTGATTCACCTTGGTACACAAAACGGGTCAGAATCTCTTTGGATTTTTTGCCACGTTTCGAGACAGAGTTTCGTTGTGGAAGCTGTTAGAAGCATCCCGCATTGAACTCCGCGCTAAATTTCGAGCTTCCATAAAAGATCGCCAGTCTTGGAGATTTTGCGTTCGTTTGAATTTGGTATGCTTTTTTTGCTGTTTCTGCATCATGCATGAAGTTTTAATTTGTTACGTCTTTACTGCTAACTATTTTCGAACATATTTCGCGGCCAGTACAACGTTGGCTGTACCTGCAAAATTATGCCATTGAACGAACACAGTTCAGAAGATATTACGGCATAAACGTCGAGCTGCATGAAAACGAAACTGCTGGGCGAAATTCGCTAGAGAAAAATGTGTACAAATATTAGTAAGATATGTTAAATATATGTAAAATATATGTGACATGGGCTTACCTGGGCAAAGCCAGGGGGAGTAAGCTCCGCTTAAACCCCTGTGTAGATTTCAACCAACGTGGTACATATATTACTTAATATCTCGAAGTAATTACTGCAGGGGTAATAACTGGCAAACTCCGTTTGGGATGGGATGATAGTTTGGTGAGAGGCAGCGGAGGAGGAAATGGCAGACAGAGATAGGGGTAGGAGGAGATGCTCAGAGAGGGAGGTAGGGAGAGATAGACTGTGAGAGGCTGGCGGAAGAGATGGTCGAGGAGATGGGGTGCAGGAAATAAGCAGAGAAACCGAAGAGGGGTGGACAGAAAGAGGGGAGAGGAAGAGATGCACAGATAGAGGGGGGAAGAGGAGATGGACAGATAGAGGGGGAGGAGGAGATGAATGGAGGGGAGGGTGAAGGAGATGGACAAAGAGACTGGAAAGGAGGAGATGGGATAATGGTATCGATACATATCCCAACAACGCCGGGTTCTCTGCTTCTAAATAATAAATAGTAATCACACTTCCTCAAAGTTGTCCTCTACCATCATCATTTTCTTTGGGTCTTTGTCCCACTTCAACGCGGGGTCGGCCTTGTTATTATGGATGTGACAATGTTAGTGTCAGAGGGCGGTCGGGTGCCCTTCCTGTCGCCAACCCGTACCTCTGGGACGATATTAGTGTACCCCAGCTGTCTGTGCCTAGTGTAAGCCTTGGAACAATGCAAACGTTTTCAAATGTCTGCGAGTCGTGTAACTGAGGCGGGACATGGGACCATCCCGGTATTCACCTAGTGGGATGTGGAAAACCGCCTAAAAATCACAGCCAGGCTGACCGGCACAGCGGCCCTCGTCCTTAATCCGCAAGGTGGATTCGATCCGTGGCCGACGCGCCTGCCCGAGTCCAGGAAGCAACGCATTAGCGCCATCTTTTTCTCATTTTTTTTATGGAACTAAAAAAAAGAAACTAAGTGCCACCGCCACTTTTCATCCTATAACAAAAAAATCTGGTCCACGTCGGGCGTTGGCTCCTCACTAAACCTACCCCAGAGAGCTGCCTATATACCAGGGGAAATATGGGAATTCAAGGTTAGGGCTATCCTTACAAACAAAACAAAATCTTCCTTTTTCTGAATTGTATTTTTATTTATTTTTTGTTTATTTTTGGTGTGTAATTGATCAGAGGCCTTCTGCGCACCTCTGCGAATATGTTGAGTCACGTCTTCTTGAAACTGATGTGTTCCGTTCAATTGTTCAGAAATGTTCATTGGTTCAAACAGGAAACCTTCCTCTCTCTTGGCAACACATTCCAGCTGCGAGGCAGGTCGTGGAAGGCACTCCCAAGGAAGTTCAAGAAAAATTGTCTGTATTTTGGGTGACGGACAACGACATAATGACGGTCATTGAGTTATGTCCAAAAATCGAGTACAGAGTCTACAGTTTGTCCAAATAGGTAGTGAATGACATGTCCGCGAATCCAATTCACAGCATTGGTCTTTGTCGGAGGAAAATAGTCACGTTCCGGAAATAATAATGAAAGGGGAGTAATCCGATCTGGAATGTCCCGCGTTAGAAAAGCCACAATACGACGAATCAATTGCCAAACCTCCGCCGCCGGTCCGCAAACAAACCGATGTTCGTCATTGTCTGGCACTCCACACGTGGAACATAGAGGTGATTGGGCGAGGTGGATACGATAAAGGCGAGATTGGTTGATTTGCTTACCATTGACAGTTAGGTACCAGACAGATTGAACATTCGTGTCGAGGTAACAGGCGAACACCGTGCATCATACATGACGCCAGTCAACCTGGGGGAACTTTTGTTCAATTGGGTTAGGTGGACGACCTAATTGGAGGACACTGTATACTGCCTTTGTCTTGAGTAACAGCTGTCTTGGTAAGGTGAGGAGTAGATAACTGAGTTCAAGAAAGAAGTATCTTATATAATGGAACTGGACCAGAACATCTTCAGTTGGAAAGACCACATAGATAATATTGTGGGGAAGGCGAGCCAAAGGTTGCGTTTCATTGGCAGGACACTTAGAAGATGCAACAAGTCCACTAAAGAAACAGCTTACACTACACTCGTTCGTCCTCTGTTAGAATATTGCTGCGCGGTGTGGGATCCTTACCAGGTGGGATTGACGGAGGACATCGAAAGGGTGCAAAAAAGGGCAGCTCATTTTGTATTATCACATAATAGGGGAGAGAGTGTGGCAGATATGATACGCGAGTTGGGATGGAAGTCATTAAAGCAAAGACGTTTTTCGTCGCGGCGAGATCTATTTACGAAATTTCAGTCACCAACTTTCTCTTCCGAATGCGAAAATATTTTGTTGAGCCCAACCTACATAGGTAGGAATGATCATTAAAATAAAATAAGAGAAATGAGAGCTCGAACAGAAAGGTTTAGGTGTTCGTTTTTCCCGCGCGCTGTTCGGGAGTGGAATGGTAGAGAGATAGTATGATAGTGATTCGATGAACCCTCTGCCAAGCACTTAAATGTGAATTGCAGAGTAGTGATGTAGATGTAGATGTAGATCACTGGGGCTGACAGTGAGACCGGCGTATATGCCGACAGGAGGAGATCAGTGAGGCTCGTTGGGCAACGTGTCCATACCGTCATCTGGGAGCTGACAAATAGGACGCGAGCTCTATCCGTCACGTGAAACAGACCTATCCCACCTCGTTCACGGGGAAGAGTAACGGTTGCATAGTTAACTTTGAACTCCCTCAGCTAACCTGGCGGGTCGGAGTTATTCTCTACAATTGTCTCACATTAATACAAATGGTTCAAATGGCTCTGAGCACTATGGGACTCAACATCTTAGGTCATAAGTCCCCTAGAACTTAGAACCACTTAAACCTAACTAACCTAAGGACATCACACACACCCATGCCCGAGGCAGGATTCGAACCTGCGACCGTAGCAGTCCCGCGGTTCCGGACTGCAGCGCCAGAACCGCACAGCCACCGCGGCCGGATCACATTAATATTAATACAATGCGACCATCTATAAATACGTGGACCTATGATAGGGAGTAACGGGACTCTGCGATCACTCGTCATTTATACGACTGCTTTCGGATCCAATGCCTTCATCAAGTGTTGTGCTCCGTATTTTCGTAAGTTGCTTCAGTATGCTGAAAAGCGTCATTATGTGCACCGACCATACAACATAATCATCGTTCCTCTCAGGCAGCGAAATCCTTGTTTTGATTAGCGGTTCAGCGCTTAGCTCGAGGGTAGTGACATCATGATAGTTCTAACAATGGCAGTTGACAAATGAGGACGAATCGTTGACGAAACACACAATTATTCGATGCTGTTGGCAAATTACATGAGCACCTTGGGGCGAGGAATACGAAGCTAGCACCCGACACTTACTTTCTATAGCTACTGCACCTTGTTTGGACTAATTGGCGTCAGGAAATATATTTTCGTCTAGTGGGAGGCTAGAAAGACGACAGAAAGCCAAATATTAATTAATTTGTTACGAGTGTGGCGGGATCATGACGAGACGCGAGTCGGGGGCGGGGTGTTGAGAGCAATTATAAGCACCGCGACTGACGTCACGATCTCCAGAGTGGCGGGGCGCCGGGTCGGCGGGGCGGAAAATGCGTCGCGAGGCGCTCTGCGGTCTGGACCGGCCGCGGGTAGCAACAGTGCGGCGGGGGCGGGAAAGGGAGGGGTGGAAAAGGGAAGAGAAGAGGCGCTGGTGGCGGCGCCGGTATTTTTAAAACGGCGGCGCCTCGAGAGCGTCCGTGACGTGCGAGCCGGCCGTCGGCCAATGGGAAGCCGGCTCGGCGCCGCGCCACGCCGCTAGCGGTCGATACCGCACCAACAAGTAGCGGCGGCGCGAGTCGCCATGGCAACGCGCGCTCCTCTCTGTTGCCGCAAGAATGTCGCCCCGTCTGCTGCCGCGACCGCTGTGCGAAGTTCACAAAAAGCGGACTTCCCTCTTAGGGGTAGTCGAATACCACACTACTGCGACAGTCGTCTTTTATCCGTGGGACGAGGGGATTTTACACCTCTGGGCTGCAGTCTCCCAAAAAAACTCGTTTTATGGAATCGATGGTTTTACACACACACAGCTGGTTTGAATCATACCTGACAAACAGAATACAAACAGTTGCGCTGAAAAATTTTACCAGTTTCGGAAAGGTAGAAAATTTTAGTGACGGGGAGGGGGAATCACAAAGGGGGTCACACAGGGTTCAATTCGGGTCCACTACTATTCCTTATATATGTGAATGACCTTCGAACTGCCTGCCGGAGTGGCCGAGCGGTTCTAGGTGCTACAGGCTGGAACCGCGCGACCGCTACGGTCGCAGGTTCGAATCCTGCCTCTGGCATGGATGTGTGTGCTGTCCTTAGGTTGGTTAGATTTAAATAGTTCTAAGTTCTAGGGGACTGATGACCACAGCAGTTAAGTCCCATAGTGCTCAGAGCCATTTGAACCATTTTTTTGACCTCCGAAATAACATTCAACTAGCAAAATGGGCACTTTCTGCTGACGACACTAGCGTTATAATGTATCCTTTTAGAGAGAAAGCCACAGAATAGTTTGTTAACAATGTTTTTCAAAGAGTGACTAAGTCTTTCTCTGAAAATGGACGCTTCCTAAATTTTGAAAAAAAATCGCACTGCATTCAGTTCTGTACAAAAAATAGAGTCATACGAACAATTAATGTGACACATGAGCAGAAGTCAGTAAATACGGTAGAATACTCCAAATTTTTGGATGCACGAATTGATGAAAATTTGAACAGGAAGAAGCACATTACTGAGCTTCTAAAACAATTAAATTCGACTACTTTTGCTCTGCGTACAAATGCTGATGTTGGAAACAAATATATCAACTTCCTGATATATTTTACGTATTTCCACTCTATAATGTCGTACGGAATAATTTTTTGGGATAACTCATCACTCAGAAAGGAGGTGTTTATTCCACAAATCGAGCAGTAACTATAATATGTAGTATTCACCCACAGACGTGATGTAGGTACCTCTTCATAGAGCTAGACATTTTGACTGCGCCGTCCCAATACATATTCTTTATTTGTGTTGCCATATTTGTCCGTAGTTGCTTTACATTTGCTGGGAGTATTTTCGTTTTGTCGTTGCAACTACAAACAAATGTGCGTTTTTTTCACCGGACGCGTTTCGCTTTATTGATGTAAAGCATCATCAGTGGTCTGTAATTTAAGTTATTTACAGTTTGATTTGTTTTTAAAATCGAAAAACTGTTCGTTAACAGCACTTACGGTGATTTCCGCTAATTTGGCCTACTTTAGGAAATGCTGTCTGCAAATCTTTCTTCATCAGACGCTGATGCTTGTAGTCTAATTCTTCGTTGCTCTGCGGAACTATGCATTTCTTATGTTTTACAGAGCACACTTTTTCGCACACCACTATTTTCTATTTATTTTTATATTTATAAGTGCGGAAAAGTGTGCTTTGTAGAATATACGAAATGCATAGTTCTGCAGAGCAACGACGAATTAGACTACAAGCATCAGTGTCTAATGAAGATTAACACCCAAGACAGCATTTCCCGATGTAGGCGACAAACCCAGAGGAAATCACAGTAAGAAAAAATAAACGACATACTGCTAACGAACTGTTTTTCAATCTTAAAAACAAATCAAATAGTAAATATCTTTAATTACAGAGCACTGGTGTTGCTTTACGTCAATAAAACGAAACGCGTTTGAAGAAAAACAGGCATTTTTTTGTAGTTGCAATGAGAGAACAATACATATATTTCCTAATGAAATTCGTCAAAAATAATCCTCCGGAATTTGAGAAGAACCCACCATAATTTGAGAAGAACAGTGATGTACAAACGTAGTTACAGCACTAGAGGGAAAAACGAGCCTTATCACCCATTGTTTAAAATGTCAGTGCATCGCTGACGAGATGAATATGCAGCAACAAAAACTTTGATCATTTGCCTAATAACATAAAATGTCTGACAGACATCGAAGTACGTTTTACATCTACGAATTTCTACTTAAAAACGGGTACCGTGCGGTTAAAGGCGCTGCAGTCTGGAACCGCAAGACCGCTACGGTCGCAGGTTCGAATCCTGCCTCGGGCATGGATGTTTGTGATGTCCTTAGGTTAGTTAGGTTTAACTAGTTCTAAGTTCTAGGGGACTAATGACCTCAGCAGTTGAGTCCCATAGTGCTCAGAGCCATTTGAATTTGAAAAACGGGTAGACAATAAAAAAATGTAGTTGCACTTTAGGATTAAAAACATAATATGTTTATTAACGTTAACACTAATCATTTATACATATCCTGTAAACTGCCTCGTTCTACGACATTTCGATAAACAAATCGTTCACATGCTCTATGGAACATGCAACTAACGTACCAACTAGAACATATTCTGAGGTCAAACTTAATGCCGCAGCCTATCTCGAACTGAATGACATTCTCCACGCCAGCCAGCATGATTTCCGAAAATATCTCCATCCATACTTCGCAAGCCACCTAAAGGTGTGTGGCGGAGGATACTTTTGGCACCAGTATGTGAATCCCCTACTCTGTTCCGATCGCGAATGGCGCGTGAGAAGAATGTTGTTCGATACCTCTCCACACTGGCTCTAATTACTTGAATTGGTGGTAATTTCACGAGACGTATGTGGGAGGAATTAATATGTTGTACGACTCGTCGCAGAACGTACGACTACTCTCTCAGAATTTCACTAGGAAAGCTCTTCGTGATGCACAGTATCTCATACAGTGTTTGCCATTGGAATTCGCTGAGTATATCCGTAAAGCTCTCGTGCTGACTAAACAATCCCGTGACGAAACGCGCCACTCTTCACCGAATCTTTCCGATCTCTTCTACTAATCCTGCCTGGCACGGGTCCCAAACTGACGAATAATACTCAAGAAACGGTCGAACTAATGTTTTGTAAGCCACTTCTTCCGTGAGTGAATTACATTTCCGTAAGATCCTTCTTCATTTCGAGTCTTGATAAGATTTCAGTGATGCATAGAATGGAAACTTGTTTTAAATGTTCAAAAAATGTATAACTGTGTGCTTCACAATACGCAAAAATGTAGTGACTAGAACATCAACGGGCTGCAAATGGAATGAGTAGACCTGTACAAATACCTGGGTGTTACAGTCTGTAGGGATACGAAATGGAACGATCACATGTGCTCAATCATAGGCAAGGCGGGAGAGGGAACATTCGCTTCATTGCCAGGGAACTGAAAAAATACAATCGGCCTACAAAAGAGACTGTTTACAAATCACCCGTACATTCCGTGTGTGGCGCTAATAGGGCTATTGAACGTATACAGAGTATGGTTCAAAAGGCTCTGAGCACTATGGGACTTAACTTCTGAGGTCATCAGTCCCCTAGAACTTAGAACTACTTAAACCTACCTAACCTGAGGACATGACACACATCCATGCCCGAGGCAGGATTCGAAGCTACGACCGTAGCGGTCGCGCGGTTCCAGACCGTAGCGCCTAGAACCGCTCGGCCACCCAGACCGGCTATACAGAGTAGGCGGCACGAATGGTCACGTTTGACCTGTGGTAGAGCGTCACACAAATGTTGAAAAACTTGAACTGGCAGATGGACGCCAACTACGCCGCCAAATCCTACTTACCAAGTTTCGGAAAACAAAATTAAGCAACGAATCTAGAAGTGTTACTAATCCCTTTTAGTTTAGCTCCCGTAAGTGTCGTGAAGAGAAGATTAGACTTTGCAACACGCACAGAGACACTTGAGTGTTTCTTCCCGCGCTCCATCCGCGATTGGAACGAGCTGGAGGCATGTGGTACCATGCTCCGCCAGGCAGCTGAGGGGAAAAAAAAACCAACAGGTTTGCAGGACCGGTATCTGCATACAACAGCACGCAGAAGCCTTCAATGCAATCTACACATCAACGGCGGCAGTTCCAAACAGCTATGGCATAGCTGGTGTCAACAAAAACCATACGAAACAGGCTCCATGAGCGAGCATTACGCGACACACCATTGAATGCTCTTTTTCTAAACCGGGTTCGGAGAGGGACTCGTGTCATAACCACCCATTGTCTACTACGTAGCAGTGGGACATAACGCTCCTTTCTGATGAGATTCACCTCAGTCTCCGTCCTGGCCACAATGGTATTCGTGTGTGGAGGCAACGAGGACAACATTTACACCCTAGCTGTACCGGCGGTTCGCTCAATAAATGGATGACTGGTATGAAGTATCGGGACGACATCCTAGCACGCATTGTGGCTCCATTTCGTGAACATAATGATCTGGATTCACGCCGTGGGACGTAATGGTCTCCACATCCTTCCAATCTCAGCTGTATTTAGATTTCATTGCCCAAGCTACAACGAACGGTTTGTATTCACTTGTCTCGACAGATACCTTAGAGAGCAACACAGAGGCTGCTGTGGAGGAATGCGATAACGTTCCGCAGGCTTATGTGGACAATTTAGTAAGCTCATAAACAAGGTCTTATACAATATGACAGTAAGAAGAAATTACAGCGTTTGCTGTGGAATCATCTGTTGTTTTGTTTTTGTTTTCTTGCTTTGTTTATCAAATGGAAATGTGTCTATATTCTCTTCTTTTATTTTCTTATGACTATACCTGAGACAACAAAATCAGTTTTGTTTCGTATTACGTCCAGTATTGACAATAAAGCAACATGCAACATTTATTCTGACCACTGTATATCATGTTTAAGCTACTAGCTGAGGCCTCGTGGTACGTACTTACTGTGATGACAACTGCACGTAATAGTAGCTCGTATCTTAGATCCTTTTTACATCATGGTGCAGCAACGTAGGTTGAAGACTTTTATTACTTTGAGAGGGGGAAGGGGGGCATGAAAGAATGAAAACAGCAAAAAACAGTGACTTAGCAGTTTAAAATTAAAGTACTCCAGTTACTTCTAGAAGCAATGGTTTACTGAGGTGCCAATACTACCCCTGGCATAAGGTAAGGATTTAAGGTCTCATCTGCTCAGTCCATTAATGATAAAATGGAGGTGAAGGATCAGCGAACTTAGTGACCATTGCCCATCACAATTACTGAGTACGTCTGAGTTTCCTATGGTACCACTTTTATTCTAGACTCTTCCGTATACCCACATCAAAAAAAGGTTTTGCACCATCCCGGTTCCCAGAACTCCTGTAGATAGACGTTGACTGTGGATAATATATCACAGACACAGCCCCTCTGACTGTTCAGAGATGTCACTAAACCCGCTCAAAGACGTGAACAACCATGCATGAGGAGCGCCTATTAGACGCAGGGGTCCGACAGCCGATCAGTTCGTCATTCCACCAGGTCCGCATTGTTACTTTGCGCCAGGAACGGCTCGCAACAAGAGAAGTGTCCAAGAGTTGCGGAGTGAACCAAAGCGATGTTGTTCGGACATGGAGGAGATACAGAGAAACAGGAACTATCGATGACACACCTCTCTCAGGCCACCCAAGGGCTACTACTGCAGTCGATGACCGCTACCTACGGATTATGGCTCGGAGGAACAACCCTGACAGCAACGCCACCACGATGAATAATGCTTTTCGTACAGCCAAAGAACGTCGTGTTACGACTCAAACTGTGCGCAATAGGCTGCATGATGCGCAACTTCACTCCCAACGTCCACGGCGAGGTCCGTCTTTGCAACCGCGACACCATGCAGCGCGGTACAGATGGGCCCAACATGGCGAATGGGACGCTCACGATT
The DNA here is from genome assembly GCF_023898315.1 of Schistocerca nitens. NCBI lineage: Eukaryota > Metazoa > Arthropoda > Insecta > Orthoptera > Acrididae > Schistocerca > Schistocerca nitens. The sequence goes on from NC_064620.1 coordinate 528,546,638, forward strand.
GGCATCACGTTCTCTTCACCGATGAGTGTCGCATATGCCTTCAACCAGACAATCGTCGGAGACGTGTTTGGAGGCAACCTAGTCAGGCCGAACGCTGCCCAGCGTGTGCAACAAGGTGGAGGTTCCCTGCTGTTTTGGGGTGGCATTATGTGGGGCCGACGTACGCCGCTGGTGGTCATGGAAGGCGCCGTATCGGCTGTACGATACGTGAATGCCATCCTCCGACCGATACTGCAACCATATCGGCAGCATATTGGCGAGGCACTCGTCTTCATGGACGATAATTCGCGCCCCCATCGTGCACATCTTGTGAATCACTTCCGTCAGGATAACGACATCGCTCGACTAGAGTGGCCAACATGTTCTCCAGACATGAACCCTATCGAACATGCCTGGGACAGATTGAAAAGGGCTGTTTATGAACGACGTGACCCACCAACCACTCTGAGGGATCTACGTCGAATCGTCGTTGAGGAGTGGACCAACAGTGCCTTGATGAACTTGTGGACAGTATGCCACGACGAATACAGGCATGCATCAATGCAAGAGGACGTGCTACTAGGTATTAGAGGTACTGCTGTGTACAGCAATCTGGACCACCACCTCTGAAAGTCTCGCTGTATGGTGTTACAACATGCAATGCGTGGTTTTCATGAGCAATAAAAAGGGCGGAAATGATGTTTATGTTGATCTCTATTCCAACTTTCTGTACCTTCCGGAACTCTCGGAACCGAGGTGATGCAAAACTTTTTTTTGATGTGTGTATAATGATCGCAGCAGTAATAGATAGTCATCACCAGCGCTTAAGTCCATTGTTACTTCCGCGAAACTATTCCGCTACGTTTCAGTTGTGAAACCAGTACTGAATCCGTTGCTCCGTTCCCCAGAATTACGGGAGTTTTTACATTGCTTTATGAGCCACGCATTCATTTCCCGAACGAGCGAAAGAAACGGCGAATATAGTCTTCAGAAATAAGATAAAAGATGGCTCCAAACGAAAAAATATTCTCCTGTAATATATGGAAAACATTTAAACTGCGAGGTAGTATTGATAAAATTAGTAACAAATTTCTAAAATGGGTGAAATATTGTAAAGTCGCTGATAAATTAAGAAGAGAAATGGCATCTTGATCACTAAGTTTTTTAATCCTGCATTGAGTGTGTATAGCCGGCCGAAGTGGCCGTGCGGTTAAAGGCGCTGCAGTTTGGAACCGCAAGACCACTACGGTCGCAGGTTCGAATCCTGCCTCGGGCATGGATGTTTGTGCTGTCCTTAGGTTAGTTCGGTTTAACTAGTTCTAAGTTCTAGGGGACTAATGACCTCAGAAGTTGAGTCCCATAGTGCTCAGAGCCATTTGAACCATTTTTGAGTGTGTATACCGACCAGAGACGTCTCGCTCTACTTAAAACCACTCACGAAGGATAATGCGCAGGTTCCTTAGTTGTTTTCTCTCACAGTTCCAATTTTGTTGGCGTGCAGACAAGAGCATATACAGGGTGTTTCAAAAATGACCGGTATATTTGAAACGGCAATAAAAACTAAACGAGCAGCGATAGAAATACACCGTTTGTTGCAATATGCTTGGGACAACAGTACATTTTCAGGCAGACAAACTTTCCAAATTACAGTAGTTACAATTTTCAACAACAGATGGCGCTGCGGTCTGGGAAACTCTATAGTACGATATTTTCCACATATCCACCATGCGTAGCAATAATACGGCGTAGTCTCTGAATGAAATTACCCGAAACCTTTGACAACGTGTCTGGCGGAATGGCTTCACATGCAGATGAGATGTACTGCTTCAGCTGTTCAATTGTTTCTGGATTCTGGCGGTACACCTGGTCTTTCAAGTGTCCCCACAGAAAGAAGTCACAGGGGTTCATGTCTGGCGAATAGGGAGGCCAATCCACGCCGCCTCCTGTATGTTTCGGATAGCCCAAAGCAATCACACGATCATCGAAATATTCATTCAGGAAATTAAAGACGTCGGCCGTGCGATGTGGCCGGGCACCATCTTGCATAAACCACGAGGTGTTCCCAGTGTCGTCTAAGGCAGTTTGTACCGCCACAAATTCACGAAGAATGTCCAGATAGCGTGATGCAGTAATCGTTTCGGATCTGAAAAATGGGCCAATGATTCCTTTGGAAGACATGGCGGCCCAGACCAGTACTTTTGGAGGATGCAGCGACGATGGGACTGCAACATGGGGCTTTTCGGTTCCCCATATGCGCCAGTTCTGTTTATTGACGAAGCCGTCCAGGTAAAAATAAGCTTCGTCAGTAAACCAAATGCTGCCCACATGCATATCGCCGTCATCAATCCTGTACACTATATCGTTAGCTAATGTCTCTCGTGCAGCAATGGTAGCGGCGCTGAGGGGTTGCCGCGTTTGAATTTTGTATGGACAGAGGTGTAAACTCTGGCGCATGAGACGATACGTGGACGTTGGCGTCATTTGGACCGCAGCTGCAACACGGCGAACGGAAACCCGAGGCCGCTGTTGGATCACCTGCTGCACTACCTGCGCGTTGCCCTCTGTGGTTGCCGTACGCGGTCGCCCTACCTTTCCAGCACGTTCATCCGTCACATTCCCAGTCCGTTGAAATTTTTCAAACAGATCCTTTATTGTATCGCTTTTCGGTCCTTTGGTTACATTAAACCTCCGTTGAAAACTTCGTCTTGTTGCAACAACACTGTGTTCTAGGCGGTGGAATTCCAACACCAGAAAAATCCTCTGTTCTAAGGAATAAACCATGTTGTCTACAGCACACTTGTACGTTGTGAACAGCACACGCTTACAGCAGAAAGACGACGTACAGAATGGCGCACCCACAGACTGCGTTGTCTTCTATATCTTTCACATCACTTGCAGCGCCATCTGTTGTTGAAAATTGTAACTACTGTAATTTCGAAAGTTTGTCCGCCTGAAAATGTACTGTTGTCCCAAGCATATTGCAACAAACGGTGTATTTCTATCGCTGCTCGTTTAGTTTTTATTGCCGTTTCAAATATACCGGTCATTTTTGAAACACCCTGTATGTGCCACAGTTGCTTTTCTTCTGTTTATTTTCTTTTCCATCATTCTGACAATGATTCTTTTCTCTTCAGCCTTCTTCTGTCTGCTCTCTTATTGTTCTGACGTCAGAATCTTTTTCGCTCTATAAAGTGTTCTTTGTGAAAAACACTTTCTACTAATTCGTTTTTGTGCTGTATATATATTCTTCCCCATGAATGCAGTTGCTACCACTAAATAAGTGCGGATTCAACAACTTCACCGGGCATCAAGATGAGTCGACGCATCTTTTGAACCCTACAAAAGTTGTCTTTAAACAGAAATCTAAGAGCAAAGCAGTTTATTGTACGACTGCTTC